>NC_134172.1:68886057-69194777 GCF_964188355.1 Buteo buteo
CTGCAGAACTGTTCAATGCAATTTGAATATCTGTCTATCCAAATGATGTTCCTTTGGGGGTTGGTTTTATTTTCTGGGAGAGGGTGTGAAAACCATGCTATACTGTATGGGAACATGTGTCATGATAAGGATCCTGCAACACAAATGAAGGCTCAGTAGGTGCCATTGCATAAATCATCTGCTGATGACATGCAAAAATTAGGCACACTGCTTTTGCTGTCAAACTATGCTTGCCTTGGGATCTGCATTTAAGTTATATCTGTGGCTTTGCTTTTGCAAAACAGCATGCATGTAAAAGCTGGAAAGCCCTAGTACAGCCTAACTTCATGTAGATATACAGCAAAGTTCAGCAGTCCTATTTTTTAACCAAATCCAGCCACAGTTAAATCACTGTGGCAGGTAATGTTTCAGCTTCATGCCGTTAGAGTGTTATATCACCTTTGTCCAATACACAAAGAGCTCGTACAGCCTTGCAGAAGCCAGTCTAAAATGTTTGAGTGCGCAACAATTTGGAGAGTACAGCATGTACACAGGTAAGTGTCGCATTTTTCTCAAAACTGTTTTATGACTAAGAGGAGCTCATGCTAATGTCTGTGTGTCCTTATTGTTACGAATCTAGAGGTAGAAGGGGTCCTGAGGAGGTGCTTGTGTCTGCTCCTTAAGTAACTAACCTATTCCTAATTAGAAGGACAGTTTACCCTAAAATTTAGCTTAAATCTCCATGGAAATTAAGAGGATTACTATTGTCCTGCTCCCAGCAACATGGGAAACAATTGACCGCTGCTGTCTTCAGAGCAACTCTTCACATCGCAAAACTGCTCTTCCCTGTGCAGATAATTCCAAGCCAGGAAATGGCCATAATCACAGCCATTGCTGCCTGGCATCCTTCTTCCCCCTTTTGCTTTTTGGACCAAAGAAGCCTGATTGAGTTTTTTGCATAGAGCAGTTTTCCAAGCATCATGTTGGCCTTGTTGCTGGACTCAGGATCTTGCAGGAGGAGCAGTGTGGACAGTGCTTTGGCTGCTGCCTGGCTCCTTGCAGGGAGGAATAACTGTCTCGCACACTTTATGTGTGATATTCCTATAAATACACATAGAGCTCTGCAAGAGTGTCCCCACTCCTGACTTGCGTTTGAGGTGTGATCCATGCCACTTTCCAGATCATTCTCTGCATGACTGCTGCCTGGCTACTCATTTGCTTTCTGGCATTTGTGCATTTAATTTTTTCAGTGTTCTGAAGTTACTACTTTTTACGTGTGCCTTTATTGAATTTCATTGTATTGACTTGGAGGGGTGAATTATTTTATCCCATCAGTATCACTCTGAATTCTGTATCTGTTGTTTATCAAGACCTGTGCTGCTGGGATGTTTGTGGGATTGGGATGTGGGGTAAATGGCTGTGATAAGGTGCTTTGTCCTCCACACTCCAGGAATACTGCACCATTTTGTGGATGATTTTGGCAACTGGAGGAGATCCTCTGTAACTGAGGATCCATGGGTGAAGTGCAGCATCCGTGGAAACCTTTGCTTTCAGTGCATCTCGAGTGGCCTGTTTTTTCAGGCACTTTCTCATTGCCTCATTTTGCAGTGCTCGGTTCAAGGGACTGTTGAGATGTCATTCACTGTTAGTAGCTAGAATGAGGATAATTGTGGTTAAGGGTACTTCACATTGGTGGATCTGATTTAAGAGGTTATAGTCTTCCTCCCCAAGGAACATGTGATTGTGTCCCTCTCTGGAGCTGACCATCTTCGGTGCAGCAGCTCAGCTGTTGATGGGGTCAGACCTGCAGAGTGACCCACCTTGGTAAGGAAATGGCAGTGTCACCAATAGACAGGACCGTGTGGGCGCAGCCTGCCCCTCACTTGGCTCCATGGGCAGTATGGATGAGGCTGATGTTTCCCAGTGGTGACAGTTTCCCAGTGGTGACAGTTTCCCAGTGGTGACAGTTTCCCAGTGGTGACAGTTTCCCAGTGGTGACAGTTTCCCAGTGGTGACAGTTTCCCAGTGGTGTGGGACTTTTGCCAGCTGCCCACCAGCAGTATGCATATTTACAGTTAGCAGGGAATATATCCTGCCACATGGATGGAAAACATGTTAATTGTGTTGCAGCCAAAATGTCTAACAAGATTAAGATATTTTTTTTGTTGGAAATCCAGCTCCTTGTTTAGCACTTCTCAGCATCCTGGAAGGATTGTGTGGGTGGGTGTTTTTTTTCTTTTATTTTTATTATTTACCTTTCCTTTCTTTTATTTGATGCATGACATCACAGCACTAGTGAAGAGTTAGGAAAAGTTGATTCATGATTTTAAGGTTGCTGCTTTATATCCATATTTGGGTTTTAATCAAATTGTCAGGAAAATAAATGAGAAGGCTTTTCCTCTTTCTAATGCCTGTTAGACTTCCAGCTGTTGTAGTCAGTTTGTTTCCGGATGACGGTATCATGACAAATCAGACCCAGTAGCTTTCTTTTGTCTCTTACGTTCAGTTCATGCTGCCATCCCGCTGGCTGAAGCCCTGCTACCTGCCATGAAATCTCACCAGTGGCCCTTGGGATTAGAGCAATTGCTCTGCAGCAGTTCTGCAGAGCCCTTTCACCTTTTTAGTAGTTTTAAATTTATGATAAAGGTAGATAGTGGTCCAGACTAACTTCTGAGGCTTGTCAGTATTCTGCTTTCCCCCAGTTCCCCCAAAACCAGAAGGAATTGCAGGAATTGCTGTCACAACCCAGTGCTACATTTTGATGGTGATTTTGGTATGTTTGTCAAAAAAACGCATATTTTGTGTGGGTTGATCCCCATACATCTGCCTTTGTGAATCACATAGTCCAGAGTTGCATCCCCGCCAGATTCGGGATTTTTGTTTCAATATTTTTGTTTCAATTACTTACTTTGTTTCAATATAAGTAAGCAGGAAAAGGTTAGGTAGTATTACCTGATGTGCCTTGAGATAAAAACAAGCTTTCTGCAATGAACATAGTTTTGACGAGTCTGTGCTTGTTTTAAATATTAAATATGCAAAGTTAGGCATTTTCGAAAATGCATGTGAGTTTTGGTTTCTAGTATTTGTTGAAAGTGAATGGGATTTGGGGCTGTACTTGAACTTCAGCAGTTCAGAAAATCACCCTGCAGGCGTGGGGCTGAGACTGCCACTCTGGTCATGCAAAGCCAGCTCGAGCAGAGAGGCAGACTGTCCCTTCCTTGGATTCTGCAATTCAAATGAGTTGATGAAGGAACACTGAAAAGGCTGGTCTGGAAAGCAGGGCAAGCAATGCTGAAAGCAGGCGTGCAGGTCAGTGCTCAGCCTGGCAGACAGTGCATATTAAATCAGGGTGATTTATAGAACTGTTTCTGTTAAAAGCTTCCTCGTGCACTTTAGAAAGCGGAGCTGCCAGATTGGTCAAAATCCAATACCCAGACAGTTTGAATTGGCTGCCGGCTGCAGTAATAACCGTGGCGAAACTCTAACAGCCGTTTCATGCAGGCTTTGCAGGCTGCCACATCGTTGCTGCTTCTCAGAAAACAGACAGTGTCAAAATGTTACGCGGTATGAGGACATTTCCATGGTAACGTTAGCATCCCATGACACCCGTTCTTGTACTGTGGTGTCAGCACATGCTGTCATCATTGTACTTTCTTCCTCCATCTGGGGCCTTTAGGAATGCCATGGTACTGATCATATGGATTTCTTCAGTGACTGCTCATGGTTATGGGGCTGAGGGTGGAAGAGGTGCTCTCTCTGGGCTTTCAGGTGTCTTAAATAAGGCAAGTATTCCTTCTTTTAGTCATAGCAACTGTCACATAATTCAGCTTAAAAGCACCTGGTTTTGCTTTCTGCTGAACCAAAAAAGCAGCTTTCCCTCTGTGATCAGACAGCTCACCGCAAAAGCTGTTTCGTACCTGGCATCAGAGGCACCCGCGCTCCTATCGTGCAGCTCTTTGTCAGGTGGCTCCGAGATCGCTCAATTCTTGAAGACGCTCCAGTCTTGATTTGGGTCCGATCCTTTCAGCCTGGAGAAAGCTTATTGCTGATGTCCATCTGTAGCCCGACGGCGGTCTGCTTCCTTCCCCCCTTCCTTTGCAGGAGCCATCGGCTGCTCTGCACACTGCTGACCATGGGGCTGATTTTGGACAGCAGCCTGAGGTCTTTGGGTGGAGTTTCATCCATGGCTAGCTCCTGGTTTCATTTGTGTATCGATGAATGGGTTTGGCCTGCCTATAAGTATTTCAATTCGTGCTGGTCTGCAGTAACAATGTCCTGCTAGGATTTTCAGTATTCCTCCTGTGGGTTTTTTCCCTTTTCTTTCTGTATTTCTGTATTTCCACCAGGTTATGTATTCCAAAATTAGCATCATGGTTTGTTTGTTTTTTTTTTTCACTGTGCAGGCAACACATGTTTATTGGCTCTTTTCCCTTGACACAGAGAAAGCTGTTCTCAATATTTTATTGATAAGCTAGAGCTTTGGCAAGAAAGAATAAAGGTAAAGATGTCTTCTGTATAGCAGCCCACAGACCTTCCACTAGTGCACATTTTTCACTGCTGCTTGGTACTTTGTAGGAGCAATAGAGAGATCTTGGTTTAGTTATTGTGTATGTGTAGGTTCTGAAAATTGCATGGGTAACAAGACAGTCATTTAACAAACGATTTGCCTACCAAGTATGCACAAGCTCTGGATGTGCGGTCTAGGTATGTGGGTGCACAGCAAGGCTATTTCTCACACAATGGTGCTGTAGTGTAAAGGGATCATGTATGATAAAACCCAGTGCTTGTGATTTTAACATCTGGTTTAAAGTATTTCACTTGAAGGGACTGAGAGGATAAATATGAGACTTGAGGAAGTACAAGTGGAGACTAGAGAAAGGAGCAGAACTTGACTTTTGATCATATCTGTTCCTCAGGACCCACTTCTGGACTGTTTCACAACAGTAATTCTCAGCTCTCCCGTTTTGCCCAGGGCTCTGCTTTGAGTCATGCCAGAGTCCCAAGTTATCTTCCTATAAACTTGTTTTTCATCTGTTTCCACTGAATTCCTAGCTTCTGCCTAGTAACAGGAATAGGTCTGTTCCTGTGACCTGTCTGCTCTGTCTCTGCAGAAACACTCTTACTGCTTCTGGACAGGAGGCAGCTACTACATCCTAAACTCACTTTTTCCGAAGACCCAACCCAAGCCAAGTGCCTCTAAACCTGGCATCATGTCGGCCCTATTTCAATATTTTTCTATTTTTGTCTTGGTGCTGTTTGGCTTACCTACTAGAAAGCTCTATGAAATATTGCATGGTTGGTTGAGGCAAAATCTGGCTTGCTGCTCTAGGAATAATACCAGACAAATTATCCACAGTCCATTTTAGTTAGTGAATGTGACTCTCTGTTTTCAGTCTGTTCACTGCAGCCATCTGCTGCAGAGAGACAGCAAGCTTGTAGGACAGATTGACTGTGAAAATCAGGAAGTCTTATTTCAGGACATAATTTTGTTTAATTTCCTGAAATCTAGAAAACTGTTTATTTCCTAAAACACTTTTCCCCTAGAGCCATAAGACTGTGTTTCCAAAGATCACCTGTACAAGATACTAGCTGCATAAAATGGTTCAAGGTCCTGCACGTGGGTCAGGGCAATCCCAAGCACAAGTACAGGCTGGGTGATGAGTGGATTGAGAGCAGCCTTCAGGGGAAGGACTTGGGGGCAATTAGTGGATGAAAAACTGAATATGAGCCAGCAATGTGTGCTCCCAGCCCAGAAAGCCAACCATATCCTGGACCGCATCAAAAGAAGCATGACCAGCAGGTCAAGGGAGGTGATTGTCCCCCTCTACTCTGCTCTCGTGAGACCCCACCTGCAGTACTATGTCCAGCTCTGGGACCCCCAACATAGGAAGGACATGGACCTGTTGGAGTGAGTCCAGAGGAGGCACACCAAGATGATCAAAGGGCTGGAGCACCTCTCCTACGAAGACAGGCTGAGAGAGTTGGGATTGTTTTGCCTGGAGAAGAGAAGGCTCTGGGGAGACCTCATAGCAGCCTGCCAGTACCTAAAGGGTGCCTACCAGAAAGGCGGAGAGAGACTTTTTACAAGGGCATGTAGCAATAGGACAAGGGGTAAGGGCTTTACACTGAAAGAGGGTAGATTTAGATGAGACGTAAGGCAGAAGTTCTTCACGGTGAGGGTGGTGAGGCACTGGAGCAGGTTGTCCGGCGAGGCTGTGGATGCCCCATCCCTGGCAGTGTTCGAGGCCAGGTTGGATGGGGCTTGGAGCAACATGGTTTGGTGGAAGGTGTCCCTGCCCGTGGCAGGGGGGTTGGAACTGGATGATCTTTAAGGTCCCTTCCAACCCAAACCATTCTATGATTCTACGAAAAAATGTTGGGGGGGTGGGGAGAGAGTGAATCCTGAATTGGTGACAACATTATGACCTGAAAATGTTTCACTGATCAAAATACTCATTAATAAATTCCCAGGCTTCTGTCAGTTTTGTTAAGAATGTGCCTTTATGTGTGAGTGGACCAATACAGAAGTGTTCTGTAAGTGTCAATAATGCAGATTAAAGAAGCATTTGGCCTCTGATATTCAGTAAATGGTTTGGAAACTGGATTTTGCCTGCTCTAATGCTAAACTACTATGTCAGGAAAGATTCTCAGCCTTTTATTTCAGTTTGTAAAGGGGGAAAGAAACCTTAACATTTTGATGTGAGTACGTCTTACAAGTTTAGACGTTGTAAAAGATTTAGTGACCTGCTCTCTTAAGCAGGTCTTGGATCTTAAGCAGATCTTGGACTCATCAGATTTGGGAGGAAATTGCAGTCAAAAGTGAACATTTTAAAACTTGCTGATCTAAGTGGTCTAATAGTTGACCGTTTCTTCCCCTTGATATTCCTGTGCTTATCTCTTCAGACCTGCAGGTGTTCAGTCCACTAAGGCTGCAGTGCAGAAAGGGGAAAAGAGCTGCAAAACTAGGACAGACTTGGATTATATTTAACAGTGTTCTATTTCCACTTGACAACCAGCTATCGAACACCTACAAGTTTGCAACTGATTCACTCAGAAGCTGACATAACTGATGTCACGTTGTATTAATAGCTACAGAATTGTAACTGCTTTTAGCAATGAGATTCATTAACAGCCTCTACAAACACACTGACAATCGGTTGAAAACCTGAAAATATTAGGTGTATATAAAAATGGATTATGCCATAAAGGAACCTCCCTGTGCTGCCAAATGTGTTTACAGCAACTTCTTGCGGGTGTTATGCATGATGATTCCTCTTCATCACTTTCAGTAGGTCTTACTGATAGCAAAAGGTGTTTGAAGACTGATCCACACTGTAAATTAATTAGGAAATGCTGATCTAATGGGGTTACATGACATGAGTGTATTTGGGAGTTACTGTGTCCACAGCGTTTTTCTTGGCAAGTGGAAGCTGTCCAACAAATTCCTGCATAGTGCTGATGTTGTTTTGGGAGGTGTTTGGTCCTTCACGTTTTGGCTTCAACGGGAAGTGGTGTTGTGACAAACTGTGACTAGACAGTACTCTCGAAGCTGTACTAAGTGCATTGAGTTCAGCTCCACTTTGAGCTTAGCATGCTTTCCTTGGTGTGGGCTGCTAGCTGCCTCTGAGGAGACTGGCGCGGAGGAAGTGGAAGCGTTCATTGCTTCCTGCCATCTTCTTTGAAGATACTGAATTAGTACCTAATGATGGTGGCATATACTGGTCCTCACCAGCCTCTGTTAACTGTCCTCTGGGGTGAATGAGTCAGTTACTCTTCCAGGCTCTTAGTAGAGTAATCTCCGCATTACGTATGTGTGGTTTTAAGGTTTGCGTCACCAGCTTGATAGGTCAAGATGATGTAAAAGTGAAATGAAAACTGAGATTCAAGAGAGGAAGTGTTCAGGATGGTGTTGGCTTGATATCGAGTTGTGTAGCCAGACTTGTTGCTAGGAGTAAATCTGTGGACGTGTACATTTGGGCTGAGATTTCTAATGCTCTACGTACTGCTGAGAGCTAGTCCGTTGCTCCTTACAGCAGTCAGTCATCTACTTCCCTTGCTTCCTTCTTTCCCTTCTTTCTCTTCTATACATCACAGTGCCACTTCTCTTCCTTTTGGCCATGAATAATTCAATCATGTTTAAGTTTTCAGGTGATGTCTGCTCTGTCCCATTCATCTATCACCCATTTTTGGCATCTGTCATTTGGATGTGACTTTGCTTTTACTGACCTGCAACTCTTAGGCTGGCCATGTGTGTTGACTTCTGAAGATGGAGAGTCTCCTGAGACTGGCTGGAATGGCTGGCTTAGGATGCAGCAAAATTGCAAATAACAGTCCTTTGAAAACAGTACTGTCTGTCAAGGGAGCAAAATTCCTTACTTTGAGAACATGGAAATCCTAGGCGTTTTTTCCCCTTTCTCATTGTTCTTTTTTACAAGGTTAGAAACCTTGTTTGCAAGTACACCACCAAATGGTCACTCACCCTTCCTCCCCTAGAGTTATAAGTAGCTGTCCAGATAATTAAGTACAGTTGGATCATCTTCCAGTAACACTGTTTATATTTTAAATGTCGCAAATAGCAAACGATTCATTGGGCATATAACACAGCAAGTGATCAAACCACCTCTGGCTCAAAGTGTCTGTGTTGAAACAGCCTATGACAGTGAAGGAGTGTAATTAGCAAGACACATAGAATGGGACTGAAAAAAAGATGTGAAAATAAGCAGAAGGATTTGAAAAGGATTAGAAGAGTAAATGACAAACCGGTAGTTAAATGGTGCATGATTAATGACTGTAGAAGTAAAAGGTTGACTAAATATTGTGACTCTGTAATGGCTGCCCCAAAGTAATAGAAAATAGTTTGTTCGGAAGACTCCAGAAGTGGATTTATATCGACACATATGCTGACTCCGGGTTTAGACCTGTTTCTTAGACTTGGCTTAGGTCAAGGTGAGTGTCCCCTGAGATGCTTTCCTGCTTGACTTGATGACCTGAGATTCATCTTCCATTTTTAATATTAATGATCAGCATCAAAATATCAGTCACCCCACTGAAATGCTGTGAGAGAATTTATTCCTCTTCTGAACCTTTGTACAGGTGGGAGTAACAAAACTGTCTGGAGTCACATAGGCAATTGGTGGCTCTTTGTCTGGTATTAAAGGAAATTAATCTGTACGGGAACTATTTTTCTTAGTGCTACAAAACTGGTTTGTGTATGCAAAAAGAATCTGAAGAAGGTGCAATTTCCACAGTGCTTAAAGGAGTAAGTAGGAGTTGTTCTCGGTACCATGGAGTTGCTGGGTGTCACTCTTCGTCTTAATACCAACATTGTCATGTCTTTTGTATAACGCCTGATCTGGGACTGGATTTTATCTCTGGTTTCTTATCACTGCATCTTAAATTCTAATTTTCAAGGAGGTACTGAACTCCTCCACATGTTTAATAAATACACTGTTGAGGACTTTGAGCAAACTCTGAATTTTCTCTTTTCTGTAGTACCTGTGTCTCTCCACTGTTTTAGGAATAGTGTTTGTATTGTTCCTAGCCTTCAGTCTGGGCCTACAGTCATTGTCAGATCTGCTCTCTTGTGTCTTAGAGGAAACAAAGTTAAATATTAATGTGTTTTGAAGTTCAAGATTTGTGTCAAACGGATAAAAGCCAACAGAAGTGAAAGTGCCACCCTAGAATACTGAGATGCTTTGACCAAAGATTTGTGGTTGACATAATTTTTCCATTGGGAGCATTGAAGCAGAACTGCAGGATAGGGAAATTTTGAATGCAGCTGAGTGCATGGTTTTGGCTCTTGTGAAGAACATTTGCTGTTAATATTGCAGTATGGAGGCCCAGTGAAATTATTCTGTAACCTTTGATTTGCGGTTTGTGTGCTTCCCAAAGGGTAGGGAGCTATGGAGGGCATCTGCTTTCTGTTCCTTGCTGCAAAGGATGCAGCCAACATTGGAGGCTGTTTCTCTGGTTTTTGGTGTTTGGGTTTTTTTTTGTCATTGTTTTGGGTTTTTTTTAAACAAAATCTCATTACTGTCAAAAGGAACATTTTTTCATGTTACTGCTTTTTTTTGACAACAGAGTTGGACATAAGTAATGGTATGTAATTGTTACAAGTTTCTTATTTCTTTAGCAGGAGCATGCTTCGCTTCTGTTTCCCCGCAGAAAATCTGCAGGTGAGAAATTCCCCCCAGTTCCTTTGGGGCTTTCGTGCTGTGTTGGGAGAAAAGAGAAAAACTTTTTCGAAGAGGTGAATCTGATTGTAAAATCACAGAAACTGGAATAATGTGTGAGTGGGAAGGGAACAGATTTAAGACTTTAAACTGGTTTTGACTCATTTTTGGAAGCCTACATTTCAAATGGTGCTCCTCCCTGCCTTTTAAGGACTGTTGCAGGCATAGCTGAACTAATTACGCCTCTCCTTCCCAGACATCATCCATGGCCTATTTGGATGTGCAGGCTGCAATTTGGGCATAGCCGGTGCATCTGTCCTCACCAGTCACTTGGCTCTTGCTTCTTGTGGCAGATAAGAGGCTGAACTGTAAGAGGCATTTCCTTTGATGGGGACGTTAATTTGAATCTCTCTTCTGTCCGTGGGTGCTAGTTTTCATGAATCTTTGGGAATATGCTACCTCTGAAATCTGCCCTCTCTGTCCTGTAAAGTTCAAAGGTTCAGAATTTATGGAGGATGGAAAAAGAGGAGAAAAAAGTCTTGTTTCCAGAGGTAGCTCTGTTGAAAAGGTTATCTCTCTCTGCAGAGAGGGAAACTTCTGCTCCTAGGTTGTGTGCTTAGAGCGAGAGTTGGATTTGCAAAGGTATTTAGGCACCTAAAGAGCCCCCAGAGCTTTAAAGAGTACTTCATGAGCCAATTCCCACCAATCCAGTATCTGTTGTCAAAAGGCTAAACATCTTTAAGAATTTGGCCTTTAACTGCAAGTAATGAGAGACTGGGGGATGTACTTTTGTCTGCAGGCAGCCAGTGCACACCTTCCTGCAGGGCTTGAGGGACTGTAGGCAGACTGAGCCCTCCTCGCTCACCATGGTGGGAATCCTGCAGTGTCTCCTGGAAGCTGTGGACCTCAGAGAGGTCCAGACTTTTCACAGAGTCAGAGGCCTCGTGCATGAAGTGCAAATAATCTTGAAGCTGCGGTAAATAATTAGCTCTGAATAAAATGTCTGCAGTGACTTTCATCTTGTCAGTGAAGTTGTTATTAGAGGTGCGTATTAGGAATCTGTTAATCTTCAAAGATAAAAGCATCTATATAAAATATACCAGTATGAGACATATTCTGTCACTGTGGGACAAATGACTGTATGGGAAATGGATTTATATTATACACTGCTTTATAATTGGGATCTTTGAATATAGTTCTGTGTTTGTTGGGCACTAATGTGGAAGAAAAAAGAATCTATTTAATGCAACTGCTGTTTTATTTATAATGCTTTCAGTAGGAAAATCTTTCCATTGTAGTATAACAGTCTGTACAGGGTGCTTTTGATTTTAGCAGGTAGGATTTAGAAGAGTTCAGTTCTCTCCTGGATACAGATGCCTGTGCTGCATTGCAGTAGGAGTTAATGGGAATAGCCAGGTGTGAAAGGAGAAGAATAGATCCCAAGGACTAGATCATATATAAGAAATTTCAGCAGGGATAGTCATATAAACTGAGTTTGGATGCAGAAAAGATCAGTAAATGGGTTACTGTCATCTGTCCATCATCTGCTGGACATTAGGGATTAATGAGCAGGTGATGTCCAGAAGACCAATTAGAGTCCTCCAGTGAGACTTGTGAATTATAACTAGTTATATCTTCCTGTATCCTGGCTTACCTACAGAGGAGGTCACACAGTGTTAGAGGTGGGCTTTTTGCTCCCCATTTTGAAAATGTTTACTGCTGATCTGGGATGTTCTAGGAAGTGGACAGGATAAAGTAAAAACAAGCTGATAGGACCACAGATCTACCATATCAGAAGGAGGAGCTCCAACCTCCTAAGCCGAAACCAGGTGTTAAGGCTACACTTGGAAAGTAGAGAAAGGCCACAAATGCCCTAATGTGGCTGGGTGCCAGGGCAGTGACACCACTGCCTTTGCAAGAACAGGGTGATACAGCTCCGTAGCCACTGGCTGCTAGCCCAGCAGGGCCCATTGCTTAGTGTTTCAGGGATGAATCCACCTCTTGGCTCCAGTGGAGTGAAGATGGGGAAATGGTTGTATAAAAGTATCCAGAGTCATTGCAAAGGGATAGTACTTCATTGAGAAGATTGCTGCCATTGTTTGCCGTGTTTTAATGAAGAGATGAGATGGTGTTTCCTCTCTGAGGTTTCCACTGGACTAGCAGTCTACAGTATGTCAGTAAAACTGTTCTGAGGGAAATCAGGCTCCATGTTCAGTAGCTCCCAGCTTATAGAGTTTAATTTTGTGTCTGAGCGCTAAATTGCTTTGAGTTCAATAATTCATCGCCCTCCAACTGCTTTATTGTCATTTGATTTATTAATGAGTTGGCTTGGACAGCTGTCCTAATGCTTTATCACAGCAAAGTGAAACCAAGGGTTGCGCTAAGCACAGATTGCAAATACTTGCATGTATTGCGTGAACAATATACCATTTCCCTATAGCTGGCTCCGGAGGGACAGTGTGGTTAGTAGATTGGGTGTGCAAGAACTGGAGATCCTAAACTCTAACCTTGTTTTATCCATCAGAATCCCTTCCCAACACTCACCCTCTCTCTGTCTCTCTCTTGCTGTAGAAGAACTTCAGATCATGCTTTCTTTTTTTCAGAAGTAGATTGTGATGCTTAATTAGATAATGTTTGTAGAGTGGCATACAAAACCTGCCAAGGGTTACTGTCCTCACTGGTATTATTAGAGCTGGAGGAAGACTGCCAGAAGGTATTGATTACTTGGTAAAAATAAACCCTTCAAACTTCTTTGGTCTTTATTCATTACTGCTTTTTATCTCTGCATCCTGCAAACATTTCAGAGGGTGGATTTGTTTGCTGAAAGATCAAAACAAAATGTTGACAACTACTTGTGCCAATTTGTAGGCTCCCATGTGGGCGGCATCAGAGGAATTTGTGCAGTGCTCTGGAAAGTCTTTCTAGGCTTTAAATCTACTTGGATCCTGGAACTGTTGTTTGAGCAAAACATCCAAGTGGCCAGATAGGATAGCACATCGAGTATCAAAAATAGGGAGAGAATCTCTTTGGGGCTTGTGAAACTGTGTTGTGTATAGAAGCTTATATATACTTCCTGCAGTTGACATTTGGATTTGTTTAGTGAAGTTTGTTGATTAGTTGTGTACAAGCTGAGTCTTGCAATGTAAAGTGGGTACTCTTGAGAGAACTGTGGCTGACTGGTGGGAAGGGCTTGCTGCCTTCTGTGTTTTCTAGTTCATCTCTTGGTGATGGTTTACAGCTTCTCTTATACCTCACTGTGGAAAATAAAATGTCACACTTTGAATTCATTAAGCAGCTGTGCAAAGGAGGGGGGGACTGTTGAAAGGGAAAGCTGTTTTATGCAACAGTAAAATACACCGGGAAAAGTCATATATCTGTAGCAGAAAATACATGAAAAAGACAAATACTGTGTAACATTCAGAAAAGCCAAGTCATGCTTGGTAAAGTGAATTTTCTAAGGAGAAGGGATACAACAGAAGGACACTTTGAGAAGGAGTACGGCTTACAGGATACCAGAAAGAAGTACTAGTCCTTCATGGATCCAGAGGACTGAAATTTAGTAGTGACTTCAAAATCAAGTGTGGTCTTATGGTTTACTCTGATTGACATGTGCAGTCAGAGCAAAAGCAAAATATAATGTCTTTCTCCAAATTAGGCCAAGGACAAAGCACAGACCTCCAAACATCTGCACGTGTTATGCCCTAGAAACTGCTTCAGCAGGGAAACTAAAGTCAGTCTTTGGTGGAAACTGCAAAGTGCTTTCTGTGCGTGTGTCAGGCTCGCAAATGGATTCACTTTGGTTATCACAAGTCACCTTTATGTTCATTTCCAACCATTAAGCTTCTTTGAATATTTGGGTAAATGGGAGGGTTTTTTAAGCAAATACTGATGACTGCACTTAGTGAGAGTCATCTGGCAGTGTAAGAACTGACCTGTCATGGCGTGAAGGGCACATCTTGTCAAAGCTGTGTGTTAGTGCTTGAAGGTCCTGTGCTGGCCTGGAATGCCAACCTGCTTGCTCAGGAACAGGGCACCTTCTGGGTGTGCTGACCGATGTTACTCTTTGGTAATCTTGAACAAGTACCAGCTGCTTTTCTTTTAAAATTTCAGACAATTCATGAGCAAAGGAAGGGCGAGAACCATCAGCAGATGCTATAAACTCATTTCCCAGTGCTAATTGCTTAGATTTCTTCTAGAAGTAACTTAAGATGTGAGCAAGTCTTCTAGCTGCCTGCTGCATAAAGTATGGGTGAAACAAGTTAAAAAAACCAAAAGGCAAATGATGGAATTAATGTGCAGCTGCGTAGGTATGTTACTGGTGAAAGGGAGGAGAGGTGCCCGTGCTGAGAAGTGGCAAAGAGGTTTCTTTTATTATTGAAATGTGTCATAACCCATGAGTAACTTAGAGATGGAAGAAGAGCTGTGGGGCATGGGACAGTGAAGACCTGACAATTTTAATGTTCTTCCAATGGAGCTGTTTTTAAGTAGCTGCTTGTTTGAGGAAACTGCTGAATATAGGTTTTAATGCTGGTGCTGCTAGGTGAGTTCTCATGTGGGCGTTGCAGCATCATCCCTGATGGTCCAGGCATGTGTGGAGTTAGACATGAGCATGTTCAGTGAGAGGGGAGGAGCGGATGCTCTTTGGGTGGGAAAGGGCCTGCCCTGGTGGACTGGGCACAGGATGGAGCAGGGAGACCACATGGGACATCCATTAAACTTATTGCACAAGCTACAGAGGAGGGAAACTTGGAAGCAGCTTAGGAAGTGAATGAGAGGCTACTGCAATCTGAGGACTGTGATCTGCCTTCTCTGTGTCATGGCAAAATGGAAGAAGTAAGAGGTTTTTTGTGTCTGCAGAGGTGTCTGGAGAAAGTCAGGGAGATGGTAAGAGTCTGACACTATGGAGGAAACCTGGGAGGGACTTGAGTGCTGGGACAAGGCATCAGCCTGACCTCCTGAGCGCCAGCAGTATGGGTTTACCACCATTCCTGTGTAATGCACAGCAGTATGGGTTTACCACCATTCCTGTGTAATGCACAGCTAGATGGGAGATGGTGAAACCTGAAAGCAGAAGCATGGCTTCTTCCCAGAAAGCCCCACTTCTGCTGGCTGTGAGTTTGGCCTCTTTTCTGAGCGCCTACCTTGTAACCCAGAGAGCAGTAGCTGCCCAGATTTATTGGGATGCTTCTTCAGGATGCTGACCCAGCCTCCACTGACTTGTGGCTTGGGAACTTCCTCTGCTCCTGACTTTTCCTCATTAATTTTGTCCAGTTGCTTTCTGAACCCTTGTTAATGTCCAGCAGCACCACAGAGTCTTGCAGTGATGTGATATCCACTCCTTGGCAGGGAGCAGTGTCTGTTGCCTCTCTCATCTCATTAGGATGTCTTCTCAATTGTTGGCATGATGAGTTCTTGGCTGTGGGTTGCCAGAGAGCTGTGGTAGGGCAGACCCTAATTTTAGCACATTATGCTAGTTTAATGACAGTAATAGAAAGTCATTTTATAGGCAAGAACAAATTGCCTTTTTATATGGGGAGGAGGATACTTCCTCCCATGTATTACATTATTAAATTTGTAATCTTCATTTCTAATGCTTTTCAAAAGTGAATATTAACAGAATCTAAAATACAGATCTTAAATTTATGAGCTGCATTTTTTTCCCCAAACTCCTCAAGTTCTGTAATTTGTCTTTAAAGGTGAACTTCAGCAAGGTTTGTGGGGTTTTCTTAAGTTAATAAATTAAAATCCCATACTTGCTACCTATCTCTGAACAAGCTTAAAGGCTCCAAAGATACTTACATTTTAAATAGCAATAATGGATATCTATTTCAATTTTTGCTGAGTGGTGAGTTCTGAGTTCAGGCTTATTCCCTAGGGATAAAAGACACTGGAGAGAAAAAAAAGACACATTTTCATATGCCATTTGCTAGCGAGGAGGCTGTTGTGATGCTCTTTTCTGTTGCCAAGGAAACAGAGCCCTGAACTCCGCAGGCAGGAGGAAGAGGAGGAAAGGACTTTATTTCACTCCTGAGCTTGCTTTGTAATTTTGACTCATGATCGGTGACTGTGAATGGGTTGGGACTGAGGGTCTCTCTCTGAAGTTCACTTTCAAAATCATGTGTCTTACCTCCTTACGTTTGTTTCCATGTTGAAATAAATGTGAAGGCTAGGGCCTGATGGCACAGCTCCACCCTGGTACTGATAACGTTGGGTAGGTGGCTGTATGCACGCAGGTCACTAGCACAGTTGTTGTACATAGCGGAGTGAAACGGAGTGCTCAGAGTGCAGTTGGTGAGGGAAGGGGATTGTACTTCTCTGACCTTGCCAGTATCATCTCGAGAAAGCCCAAGGCCTCCTCATGTCAGCCCAGTCTTTAAGCATGAGAACAGAAATGTAAAAGTTAACTGCAGGTGTAAGAAGGAAGCAAGTTATGCAGACACAGGTGCTTCATAAGCAAGATTAATGCAGAGTGTCCTCTTCTGACCTTGTTTCATTACTGTTTGTCAGTCATTGCCTGCACATCTTATAAAGAGGTTCCCATCAAACTTTTTTTTTTGTTAGTTATGTTAAAACTATTTTTTCACTCCTAAATAAAGATACATACTGCTCTGTAATGCATGCTTGATCTTCCTGAACTGGCAGTGTTGTCTGCAAGACTGATACTGGCTGTATTGCAAGTCTGTACTTCTATTTCTTCTTCATCTGTTCTCTTTTTTGGCTCTCATAGTATAGAGAGAGAAATCAGCAAGGCACTCTAAAGTGTTTTGTTTATCCTTGCTCCTTCTACAAAATGTATTTTGAAATATTTGGCACAAATCACGGGATTTTGGTGAACTTGCTGCCATGTACGTGTCATGGGGTGGTCATGCTACAAACAGCCATCCACTTCTTATGAAGCCGTGCTGGTGTGCGGCTGTTTTACACTAGGAGTAATTAACACAAATTCCATTTAACACAATATTGAACACTGTAGTGTGTCCCTTATTGACAAAGGACTGATTCTTCCTGCATGTAATGGCTGGTAATTGAGAAAACTAGATCTTGGTATTGTTCCTAAAATGTATTCATCTGCTGCATTGATAGATTTTTTTTTTTCCCTCTAATCCTCAGTAATCTTCAGACAAGCATGATATTTTGGTTGGTTTCCCATGTTCTCCAGTATCTTTCAGCAGAGATGAAGACATTATGTCTATTTTCCAGCTCTGGCCAAAGGGCTTTTTTTCCTCTGTTGGAAGCTGAAGACTCTGCTTAGATAAATGGTGAACTGAATTTCCCAACAGACTTCAAATAATTTGGGGTGTTTTTATATCTGAGCATTGCTTTCGTGCATGCGGAAAACAGACGTGGGAGGCAGTTATGCGTCTGCCATGTTCGTCTGTGGGAGAGTTTATCGCTCGGATGAGAGTCTGCACACATCTCTTCAGGGTTTGGGCTGTGAAAATTTTGCTTGAATGTTTTTTTTTCTTAGGAGGCTGCTAGTTAAATTTCAGCACCTCTGTTTTTGCTATTGGATGGTGTTTTCCATGTTTAATGGCTTG
This sequence comes from Buteo buteo, assembly GCF_964188355.1. NCBI lineage: Eukaryota > Metazoa > Chordata > Aves > Accipitriformes > Accipitridae > Buteo > Buteo buteo. The sequence goes on from NC_134172.1 coordinate 68,903,747, forward strand.
ACTTGTCATCAGTTGAAGATATTTATGATTGGCAGGGCTGTTTGCTGTGAGATGCAACCCAGTGTTTTGACCACTTTGATTTCTTAGTCATGTGAATCACTTTACATTGTAAGGTACTGCTGCTCCTGTCCTGCTTCTGAGCACTGAAGCCCGACCCTCTCTTTCAGCCGCCCAGAGATGCCTGCAGCCAAATTACCATGCTCGTGAAGGGCAGGGTGCTCTACTTTCTTTCCACCCAAGCAGAATCAGGCACTTGGGCTGTATTAAAGTGATCCTGGATCCTGAAAAGGAATCTGTGTGAGAGAACTGGTATGAGTGCAGTGGATCCATTTGCAAGAGCAGAGCTCTCGTTTGTGGATTGGAAGAGCTGGTGAACAAGTTGGGCTGCTGCTGGGCTAGATCCTGTCTCTGCCTGCTGGAAAGCGCTGGGCTCTTCCCCAGGCTTTCAGGAAACAGCCACCCTCCGTGCTTTGCCACATCAGCATCACAGGCATGCTGCAAGCAGAGGTCTTCGTACTGTTCTTTGTACCACTTGGGAAAAACATGGTTCGCTTTAGTGCATCTATGGTGGGATGTGGTAGTTGCCCGGCACAACGGGCACTGCATGGCCGTGGACCTGTCAAAGGATGTCTCTGCGTGGGCCAAAGCAATGTGTAGAATTTGAGGGGAAAAATGTGCCGGCTTGCTTCCTTTAGCATTTGCTACAGGTATTAAGTGAAAGCACCTTTGGTGAAGCCTGACACAGATAGTTGTATCATCTGGTGAAATTGCCTGGAATTAGAAGCTGAATGCTTGAAATTGTTTGACTTCTCTGGGAAGCAGACCATCATCTCCCCCTCTCTGTTTCCACAGTGGATCAAATAATTGCTTCCAAATGGACGCAAGTTATTAAGCAGTGTGTATAATTAAAGTCAACTCCTTGTGAATTTGATCATTCATTTCCTTAAGGAAAATATGAAGTAATTACAACCCAAGCTAAACACAAATCAAATGCTATTCTAAGCACTATTCTGCACCATGATTCTAGTTTATGAATGACTCCAGGATTCTGTGGCTTCATGCCTGTTAAAGAAATGTGGCTGTGTTTTTAATTGTGTTTATAACAAATGAACAAAAGGTTGCATGACTCATTCACTGTGCCAAGACCGTTGCTCGCTCTTTGTGTTCACACACACGTGGTCTTGACAAAGCTGCTTGCTCTTAAAAAAGCATCAATGGGACAGAAGAAAAGGGAAAAATCTTGTTAAATAAATGTGGCCTTGTGAGCTCTTTCCCCCTGAATTTTGTCTGTACCAAAAGTGAACTTTACCTGCCTTAGCTGTGAATTTGAGGGAGGCAATTATTTCTTCAATACTTAAGCCAGAGCCCTGTCCTCACCCTGTCGCCTCTCTCCATCATTCCTATGTAGCACATACTTTCCAGTTTCAGCCAAATTTGGTAGAGAAGTGGAAGATATGCAGACTCTACAAATGCTGTGAAAACTTGGCTCTGGGTAGAGAGAAAGACCCAATCTAGTGCCCCCAGAAGAAAAGGTCTGATATATAATCTCGGCTTAAAAGTAACATTCTGAGCGAAAGCAAAACCCTGGAGCTGAGCATTATAAATCCCCTGGATGGAAAGGTGTGTCAGCTGCTCTGAGATGTTTCAGTGGCTTCAGGAGGTTCATGACCAGAGTCCTCTTCTGCAACGGGAAAACACAGCTTGCAAACAGGCTGCTTAAGTTATTTTGCCAGCTGCTTTCTTCCCAAGAGTTACTGAGTGAAGAGCAGGACACTGGGCCCTTCCAGGAGGTACAGTTAGCAAGCAGGCAGGTTCAGTGGGCTCAGGAAGGGCAGAACAATCTCCTGCAAATCTTCCTGGCTTAGTGAAGCGTAGGCAGGGCAGCTCTTTCATCTCATGCCATCCTTCTCTTACAGTGACGCTTTCTAGCTGCTTTATTTTTATGAAGTCGCCTCATTTTTGTGATCCTTTTCTAAATTGAGAGGTTTTCTGCAGCTCAGGCTCATTCATATTTCAGGTCCTGGACTTAAGCAACATCCTCAGAGTTATTAATAGTGCGAGATGGACGACAGAATTAGGACAGAGTGCTCTGGTTCAACTCACTTGTAATTAAGTGGAGATCCTGACCTGACCTTCATAACTTATGTTGGTCAGCTGGAGGACTTCCAGCCACAGGGACACACATAGGCTCCACCTCTGGTCCTCCTTGTGAAATAACAATAAGAAGGCCCTGGAATGAACCTGGCAGACAAACTAGCCACCCACCTTTCAGCTTTTCATGTTTTTGTGATGCACAGATCTTCATAGTTAGCAAAGTTTGAAGAGTTTCGAACTGAGAACGTTTTGTCTTAAAGCACTGCTGGCTGTTGGTACCATGTCTGACATTTCCCCCAGCTTTCTAGGAAATAAATATTACAATGTAGTAGTTTAAATAAAATCAGTTATTTATTGTTATTAATCACCTGTGGCTGTGCCAAGTGTACATGTTCTCTGAGCCCATCAGCTAAACTTTCCTTGACTTGGCATATACTCAGCAGACCCCTGATAGCAGACCCTCGGGGCTTCCCACATGGGCAAATGTCAAAGAGGGGGAGTTAAACTCTTAGTGAGGCTTAAACCGCAAAATCCACAAAGTGGAAAGATCGGATCCCCTTATTGCTGTGCAGTCAGGATGTGTGTGTGTATGTGTGGTTTATTGCATTATAAATATCATGGTGAGATTTTTTTTTAAGTCATCAGCCTTTGCCGAAGCACAAAAGAAGCAGAAGATGGAGAAAGGCCTGGGACGTGGCTGTCCCAGACATGCAGCCCTTCCAGGGACGATTGGTGCAGCATCAGCAGTCCAGTGCTTGTCTGTCCCTAGAGACCTGGGCCTGCAGATGGGGCAGGGATCAGGTTTCATTGCTAGGCTGCTGAAGAAGTGTTACATCAGTGAATTTTCTGTATGCATATGGACATTTCATTTAATCAGAATCTCCTGCAAAGCATGGCAGATTGGGGGAAGAGAAGGGGGCAGCATGTTCCATTTTCTTATAAAAATAAAAATGCAGAAGCAGCCGTCAGTGAAGCTGTTTGGATCCTGCTGCTGCAAACAAAATAGAGACATGGAAAGAATTCTGAAGAGTTGGATCTAGCTGCAAAGTAGTTCCCATTAAATACTCTGAAAGAAACTAGTAGTTTTGTTAGTACTATGGTACTGTACCTTTTTTATGGTGAAAAGCTGAATGTGTTTTTTTATGGTAGTCAAAAAACAGGTTTAAAAGTCATTGACAGTGGAATACATATGTTTACCTTTTGGTTTGTTAGTCTTCTTTTGTCGGTGAAGGAAAAAATCTCAAAGTAATTTTCCTGGCTACATGTTAGTTGCAGAACTTTTTCTTTAGTCATTTTTAAGTGAAAATTTTGGCCATTTTAATTTTTTTATATATAAATCAATTATCAAAAAGGTCAAAATTAAAAATAGTATCATGGGAACTATTTGTTTTTTAACCTCAAAAGGAGCAGAGAAAATATATCACACTTTCCTAGTTTAAAATATGAAAATGGATCTCACGAAGATAGGAAGCAAAATCAATGCTATACCAGTGCTCCACCCAACCTACAAGAGGTGATAACATCTTACTGGTGGTGGAGACCTGCTTAAATACAGATGTAGCTGGATTTAAAACAAACTGCAGCTCAGACCAGCTTGGAGGAGAAAATGCTTGCTGCTTTGAAGTAGCTGAGAGTCTGGGGCCTGAGCTGGGTTGTGGGGTTGTTAGGAACTACAGGCAAGCCTAAAAACTGATGCGTGGGTTTTGGTGCTTCCCCTGCCCACACTGGTGGAGTGGGAGAGGTATAAAGGGCGAAATGCTCTTCTCCCAGGGTTGTCTCCTTGGGGTGGCAGGAGGGAAGGACAGACTATGCAGGGGAACATCAGATCCGTGTTCTGTTTTTAGCATTTATAGGAAGGAAGAGGAAGAAGGTTAGCTTTGTCCTGGCTAAATTAAGCCACTGTTAGTCTTGAAAAATAGGGCTGATGCTCTATGAAGACTCACAGACCTCCCGTGCCATGCGCAGCTGTGTAGTGAGTCGCCGTTCTGCAGGCCAGAGGAAGTTTTCTGTTGTGCATCTCAAGCTCAGTGGGTAAAGAATGGGAGACAGATTCTGAGACTGCTGCCAGGTGCCTAATTAATAACCCTGTGAATGATTTTTGGTCCTCTTTTAATGGTGAGGAGGAAGAAAAAAGAAAAAAATCATGGGTTCGGGGGAAGTTGTTTTGATGTGCATGCATCTGGGCATGGGTTTGACTGCTGCCTGTTGGTGTGGGTGAGGAAAGGCAGGGTTGAATGCTAGGATGAGAGAAAGCTTTTTTGTGCTAAAATGCCATAGTGGCCCAGGAGCAGTGGGATGTGTTGGTGACTATGCTACGGGTGGGAGTTCGGGGGAGGTGTCTTGCTGGCATCTTAATAGGCTGCCTGTGCAGGTAGGGTGTCCTGGCCGCACTCTGCATTTATCTGGGGTCTGTAGCTGTCACAGCAATACAAATAGTTGCTAATTTTACTGTTTTCTTGCTCTCACAAGAAGAGTTGACTGACCTTTCCCAACACTGTGGATGTACTTAATCTGCACAGATTAAGAATTAACATGTTGAAATATTTTTTTTTCCATCCCATAGAAGATTTTCTGCTTAATTTGGGAAGAAAGGGTGTGATTTTTATTAGTGTCTGAAACTAGGACAAGGGGAACAGAGCAAACAGCCTGATTAGTGCCCCTGCTTATCCCCAGCCATTTTCTGTCATTTCTGGTGGATTATTCAGGCTGTGATGATAGTCTGGCATGTTCTGGAGCACGGTACAAACTGCCTTTCTTTAGGTGTTCATAATTCACACTCCATTAGGATGTCAATGTAGAGAATATTTGGCAGGATGTCAGAGCTTGCCAGGCATGATGAGATTGAGTTCATCTTGTTAAACTGCGTTCTGAAGTGACAATCCAGTATTTATATATATATATTTTTTTTTTCCCCTCAGCAGTAGCATCCCTGTAGGAGAGCGGCATGGCTTGCTCCGAACACAGCTACTGATGTAAAAGGGCCTGTGCTGCCCACCCCAACAGCCGCTCTGCTCAGCATGTGCCAGGCTGTTGCAGGTGTTGGATATTCATGCAAGGCTGTGAGAAGACTTCTTTTTTCCCTTTGAAGCCGAACAACGGAATTCTTTTATTCATCTCAGAATTGATTCATGGCACATGAATCTTAGCACATGTCTGTAGGGATTCAGCATCTGACTAAACAGAAAGCAATCTTTTATTTTTAAACCCATTAGAAACAACAATGCGGTGACAAAGTTTGAAGCAGAGAAGCTAACACATTTGCTCTTTTCTCAGAGTATTTGAAAATAAGAAGTAGGTAAAATGGTCAGCACTTCAGCAGTCCCGCAGGGTGCTGAGCAGAGACTCCCAGTGCTGCTTTTGCCCACAGAAACGCTGAATACCAGTTGTCAGACCTGGGGACCTTCTCCCTAATCTCAGCAGGTGATAATATGCAGATGGGTGCTTAGTGTTTTCCCTTCTTCATTTTCAGCTCCAAACTGACATGCAGCATCTTTTCTCTGGAGCAGATCTTCATGGAGAAGAAAGCAAGAATCAACTCTTTGTTTTTGACCTTAAGAGTGAAGTTTGTGGCTGTGGGAAATGAAAGGGCTTACAATACCACGTTTGAGCCAAGGATAGAGCAGGCAGATTTGGCGTAAACTGCTGCATAGCTCAGGGCATATCTCTTTGCAGGCAATTGGGTCCTGTCGCACCCGGCCATGTGCCCCTGGTACCCCCGGATGCTGACTGCAGACGCACTCTGCTGTCACAGACGTTCATCCTTCTCATCTCGGTTCATCTCTGCTTCTACATGATCTGCAACATGCTCTGAAGAGTGCATTGACTCTGTCAGATGGCTTTTTCTTTGTTTCCCCGCTGGGGTTGTCAATTTTCTATGCTTCATAAGTGCTGGTTTGTACTTGGGCCTCATTTTGGAGCAAAGCAGCTAATTCACTTGCTGAGGAACCCAGGTGTGAAGCCAGAGAGTAGAGCGTGCACATGTCAATACCCTGCAGCATGTATGGATGCAAATCAATGCATGCTGCTTGGCTTGGGTAAGAAAAGCAATAGAAATGAGTCTCTTTGCTCAGGCTTGGACTAGTCTTTCCTGGAAAACACGAAAATACAAAATGTTATTTTCTCCAGAGCTTTGCAGTAGGAACAAGTGCAACCTGAAAGCAAGCATCCAGCTGATTTGCTTCCTTTCCACCTTGCATCCCAAGATGAAGTTTGGGAAGGAAAAAAGCTAACCAGGCTGTATTGCTGGAGCCTTGGTGTGTATTGGGTAGCCTGTGTTGGTGATGTCTGGCCATGTGCTTTGGGTACCAACATGTTGTGTGCTTGGAAGCAGTTGGTTAATTTAGGAGCAAAGCTGATCGAGTTGAAAATCAGTCAATTCCTAATCTCAGGATTAAATCAATATCAATTAATTCCAAAGTATGGAAGGGCCCATAGCACATGCATCATGCTGGTTTTCTTTTTGTGTTGGGTAGCATCCAGCAAACTGAGTGAATGTGGAGGAGAAAACTGAAAAAGAAAAGGAAAAGAGAAGGAAGGTACCAAGTACCTGGGTGGGGGAAAGGAAGCGACAACAGAGGAGGCAGCATAAGGATAACAGTGAAACGGGCACACTCTGTCCCTCGGAAACATCTACTCAATAAACATCTATTGTAGAGTAATTCTGTGTAGGAGTAATAATTATATAATTGTGATCTTGTGATGAGCTATTGCAGAACTGGCATAGATTTTTTTCAAGACTTGATGGCCTCTGAGCACAGAGACACTTGTCAGTAGCAGAGAGGAAGGGCTTTGAAGAGTAGTGCATTAGACTGACATAGAAGAGGACGTAAGAAATGGTGATTCTTTCCTTGGGGGAGAGAAGGGGATGATGCTGTTCTTATTTTTCCCAGCCCTGTGGTTTAAGGCAAATACAATTCTTGGTGGCAGTCAGTTCTGCCACAGGAGTGGCATCATCCTTGAGGAGAGCTGCCTCTTGACGTGGTTGACAGCTGCAAATATTTAAGGAAGGGAACTCTCCAAAGGATGCTCTGTGCTATGCAGGGCACCTGCATGGTCACCTTACTCCTCTTTGTCCATTACTGGGTTGTCTGGGGGGAACTTTTGGTTAGTTGGTCTGCTATCACTCACAGACAGACTTAGGGGAAACATGATGATGGGATCCAATTAATAAAGAACAATAAAGAACAAAATGATGGAATATAATTAATACCAGTCAAGAAGGATTTAGGGAAAATGGGTCTTGTCTGACTTTTTTTTTTCTCCGAGTTTTAGCAGAAACAGTATCTGGGTAAATGTGATAAGTATGTAAGAGTTTTGTCCTAGAACAACATGACCCTAAAAAATGTGATAGTGATAAATAGATTAAAAACTTCATATTTCAAAAAGCAGTTGTCAAGGAAAAGCCTCAAAGGCAGGAGGCTCTTTTGAAGGCCTGGTGCTATTCAGCATTTTCATTTGATTTGGAGCAAGCATAAGTTTAAACCTCACTAAATTCACAGGCAACATGCACATGAGAAGGATAGAAGTAAATAGTATTGAGGGTGGGAGAGTTGTATAGAACTGTCTGGACTTTTTGCTCGCTGTCTTCAAATAAAATGTGTTTTCTTACGTATTTTTAATGTTCTACAAGGTCGTACCAGCAGGACAGGTAGGGACTGCACAGCATCCAGGTGAGGTGTGATGCTATACCAACAGCTTACTGTGGCCTTGGGAAATGCAAGTAGAAGCAGTGAAGATGAGAGTACAAGATGAGTTTTACCTCTGTACTTGTTTTTGCACTAAAATGTAGTCTCCAGTTCTGCCGTGCTTGTTCTCAAAAGGGCATTTAAAATCTGGGGAGGTCATTAAAAAGATTCAAGGGCAGGAATAAAAATGCAGGAAACATAAAGAGCTCAGTCTGTTTAACTTGTCAAGAAAGATTGAGAGATGACTTGATTACGCTGCAGAAAAGTCTTTATAGCAAGAACACAAAACAGCCCTCGCAGTGGAGAAGGGCGTTAAAAAAACTGACGGGTGAAAGCTGAAACCAGGCAAACTTAAGTCACATCTCTAAATGTCAGGTAGTAAAATAAACTGCACAGGCAAATGGCAGATTCTTCATATCTCGATATCTTCAAATCCAGAGTGGATAGCTTTTTAGAAGATACTCTTTAGCCAAACGTAAATTGTTTGGCTGAACAGAGCAAAATCTAAGTGCCTGTCAACACAAAACTTGGCAAAGTGTCTGCTAGTCCCTTCTGATTCTTGGCGTCTGTGCAATGCTGTGTATCTTCATCCTGGCTATTTGAGCAAAAAATTTCTTCTTCCCAAGGTCATTCTGAAGCAGAGTCCACTCTTCAGCTGCATGTTGCACTGCAGGCTTGACTGTCTGCTTAACCTTTGTCATTTACTGCTTAATTGGAAAAGGTGCAGGGAATAAATCTGGTGATGCTGTAGAAAATGTCGATACTACTCTTACTTGTTCCAGATACTGCTAACAATTAAATTAAGACAAATGGTTTTGCCAGGCAACACCCACATAGATGCATATCATTACCTTCATGATTTGCAAAGATGTTGAAGCACAAGATTTCAGGTAAGGGAGGAGGCACAGCCCCTATGTGATGCTCCACACTGACCAGAGAAGGTTGCTAGTAGGTGACTATTGCTTGTGAAATGTTTTCAGTCCACAGACAAGCAGTGCAGCTCTTGTCCATATTTATTTCCTTTTTGTGCTGACTCTTTCCAGGTGTGCTACTCCTGTTCTGCCCTTGTCTCCCAGCTGAGGGGGTTAGAAAACTGTTTTTTTGTTACGTGCTGACTACAGGTAAAGTTTGACTAAGGGGTTTATGTGGGTGGTTTAGGAACCTATATACCATTTCTGATGGCATCTCTGGTGCTTATGCTCATCTCTTATCCTGTTTCAGTCTTGACTCTGACTGCAGTGGTTTGGGAGCTTGCCTTTTTGGCAAAACAGGTTACTCCCCTTCTGTTCAAGGGAAACTTCTGGAAAAAAGAGGCTGGAGGGGAAAAAGGCTGGAGAAATCTTTCTCTAGAATGATGGGAGATGGTTTGTGAGATGCAGCAGTCACTGTGCATTTCTGTCTGGAAGAGGAGAGAGGAATGAAGGATTCTTATAATCTATTCCTGTCTTCTTGTTTTCCAGAGTTTCTCTGTTATATATATATTTTTTTTTTTGTAAATAGGAGTATCCATGTGTCATAGCCATAAAAGCAACCAGGATACTAGAAAACCACCTACTCGTAGCCAGCAGTGCAAAGCTGAGTGTGTGGTGTTACAGCTGAACTTGTCCGGTGCCAGCTGAATTGTCTCTGGTACAGGGCTCTGGTACTGCCCATCTTCCATGGTGCTGCCCTTCCTTGTCTTCGGGCCCTTCTGCTTTATGTCATTAGCTTTGAATTAGGAGATGCCTAATAGAAAGCAGGAAGCACTTTGGGTTGCTCTAAAGCCTTGCTCTGTCCCAAGCCTCTCGTTTGTTGCCAGATGTGGATGCATAGTCTTCTAAGTATGAACGTCTCCAGGCATGTCTCATTAGACTGGGGAAATAAGAGATTTTTTTTTTTTTTAATAGATGTTGCATAGTTGGGCAGCATTTTTGTTTTCTACATTTTATGTCATTTGCAGCCTTGACTGTGGTTGTCTACCAAGGTTCTTGTAAGGACTAACCTAAAAGGCGCAGAAGGATGCGTGTTTTGAGAGTGCATATGTGAAGGAGGGATGGGCATTGATGGATGTAGATGACTAAAAGACTGTTTGTGGAGGTGAATGTGAGACAAATTAAATGGACCATCAAGTCTGCCCACAAGGCTGTGGGATGCTCTCTGAAAGGAACCTACAAACCCCATCAAAGGATCCAGCAAGCCGTGCAAGGCTTGTAGAAGGTGCATCAAAGGGAACTGTTCTGCAGTGGTTGGGGAAGTAAGTGAGGCCGTTTCACAAGTATTTGCTTTTATTGATGCCTATATTGTTATTCTTGCCTGAAGGTTTGGATTTTGAAAGCACATTAAAAATATGTTTTATGTTTGTGTAACTTTGTGGTTGATACAATGTGCTTCATACATTGCTGTAGGCACACAAACAATACAAACAGTAGTTAATGTTAACCCGGAACATGCATATTATATCCTCTTAGCCCATAGGGATGTGCATACACATACTGCACCATATGTGGGGACAGCAGCTGGTACAGAGCCCTGGGGCCAACATGTTTGCCCAGCTGGAAACCTCATGCTACCAGAGGAAAAGAGACTTTATAGCTGTGTTTATGGGAGAATTTTTGTCTTTACATTTCAATGTAGGTGTAATTTGAGAAGTAGGATAGGAAGCATTTCTAATGTCTTTTTTTTTTTTTTAAGTGCCTGTTCACACCAAGATCTAAAGAAAAGCATTTTAGGTCAAGCAGCTTGCTACGCAAATAACAACATCGTGCGTATTTTAGACAGGTTCTTACAGATATCCTCATATTTCCAAAGTAGTTGGGAAAGACTTGTTTAATATTTGGGGATCCTGAGTTCTCTAGACTCAGTTGCTGGGTCATTTCTTCTCCAGGGGTGGTACTCAAAAAGCTGATGGGTTTCTGAAAGCACTGTGGGTCAGAGGTTTGTTACCTGAATCCAGACTAATGGGTAGGCATCTTTAAAGGATTTAGATAATTCTGCTTTGTTCAGAAAACTTGTAGCAGATGTGTTTCAGGATGAGTGTTGTATGTGGGATGAAAACTGGAGCTTCCTAACACCAGCTAAAGCAATTAATAGTATTGGTATTCATTACATAACATGGTTTGTTCTGAGAAACAGACTGCTAGAGATGGAGGATGAAAATAGCAGCTGTTAATTTCAGAGGGCTGAGCCTCTGAAGACTGCACCCAGGAGGAACCAGAACCTACTTAATTCCCTTTGTGCTCTGGCTGAGGGAGTGTACAAAGGGGAATAGTCCTCTCTGGGGTTTTCCGCTGCTGGTGCCATTCCAGGTGCCACCAGGGAACGTTTTGGCCATGCGCAACTATTCCCCTATGGTGTGTCTGGGAGGGCTTCTGCCTTTGCAGCACCTCTGGTGCTGCCTGGCCTTTTCCTCCCCTCTACTCACTTGGTGTTTATCAAGAGCTGTGGCTCTTTGCTGCTCTGCACAATCTGAGGCAGCAACATGGGATTTAGGAAATGTTTTGAGGCATGGTCAGGCTGTACACCTCAGCTCTGCCCATGGTTACTGCTGCTATGTTCTCAAACTGTGTAGCTCCATGTATAGACAGCTTGTGTGTCTGCATGCACCTGTGCTTGATGCATAATTAATTGGTACAAATGGTAGAGTAGTAGGTAGGGTGGTATGTATGTTTTGAGTATCTGCTGGGCCCTGGCTTGCTGGAGCACTGAGTTTGTTCCAAAGGTGACCGGGAGCTGCTGATGAAGCAGGGCTGAGTAACAAAATGCTGCGTGAGAGCAAAGTACTGCCTGGCTGCCAGGTGTCAGGCTGATCTTCTGAAAGACCTTCTCTGCTTCTCCTTGAGTCTGTCATTGGAAAGGCTCTGGGAACAATAGCTGACTGCCTTTTCTCCCTTTTTGTTTGTAGATGGAGATGGTCGGAGACTCAAAGGAGCCATCCAAAGGAGCACAGAAACTGGGCTGGCTGTCGAAATGCCCAGCCGGACTGTCCGTCAAGCCAGCCATGAGTCCATTGAGGACAGCATGAACAGCTATGGATCAGAGGGAAAGTAAGTCATTGAATGGGAGCTGGGTAATCACTTGTGGGATTCTTTGTTCTTCTTATTAATTTTCTTCCAGCATGATAGATGAGTTTGTTTGACTTGCCTATGCTGCGAGTGTACTGCCCATTCAATTGGAGTACAGAGGATGTCTCTGCCTGCATAGCTGGGACATGCTTCAGCTGTTTATACACTTTTTTTAGTGTCCTTGTTATTCTGAGCTGGAGCAGATACCCATTATTTTTAACCGCTTTGCCTTTAGAATAATAATTCAGGGTGACTAGCAGAGGCTCATTTCACTGGTAATAAATTATAAGCCAGTAGTCTTGAATGTTGCACAACAGTTGTCCATCTCCCCTGTTTCAAAATCACCTTTTGGTTTCGGGGGGGCGGGGGGAGTGGCAAGGTGATGAAAAGTATGCACGTAGCAAAATAATCATTCTGATATCAAAATACATATTTAGAAGCCTATGTATACTTTTGGTAACAAACATTCTTTTGTTTCATCTGAGTTACAGTGTCCTAAAAGAATGTATTTTAGAAACTGTTTTTGACACTGAGAAAAGTTATAACACACTTTGTTGCATTTAGGCTTTATACCAGAATGCAAAGCAGGGGATCCTTAGGCCAGAACTTTGGGGGCTGACTTGTCTCCAATTCTGTCTTTTTTTGTGTTTCCATTATTTGAAGCCATGTATGGAGATCATAATAATTTCATTAAAGTGACTGTTCATGGGAATCTTTGGAGGCAGAAAAACCCCCAGTATTTAAAAAAAGGAGGCAATATATACCATCAGATTCTGTGCATCTAGGTATGAGGCCAAAATGTTTGTATACCTAAAACGTGCTCTGTTTAAGACAAGTACCACACTGGGCATCTCTCTGTACACTCTCTCTAGTCCTATGTGATATTCCAAGTATGCTGTACTGCTAAAATGCTGAGATAGTCCAAAGACGCTCTCAATTAATGTGATTCTGGTGTTAAATAAGTAACAGACTGTAAATTAAGAGAGACTTTCTTTAGCTTTAGAAGTAGGCTAATCCTGGAAAGGCATCATAGATCTGTGCTGAAGGTTGGAAATAGTAATGAGGCACAGGCTGTGATAGCAATCTTGTCACTCCAAAGCTGTGATGTACCTTACCTCTTCTGTGAGCTGCTGTCTCCAGGGAAATATTCCTGCTACACCAGCACAGTCCTATGGCTTGTAGTTCTGCCTCTGCTACGAGATGCAGAGGATTAGTGATTAAGTTCAGTCCCTTGGCAATGCAGGGCAAGAATCTGCTTTCAAGCAGAGTAGAATTCTTCCCTTTTTCTATTTACATAGCTTACCCTCCTGGGAAGGGGTATAATTCTCTGAAATGTCTGTGTCCTATGATTGCATATGCTGGCTGCTTTGATTGGGCTTTCCTGGAGAGAGAATATTTCTGCCAACAAAATATTGTACCCGTACAAGTGCGGTTTTACCCAGAAGGCAGGCGGCATGTAGCTATCAGCTCAACAAAGAAAGAAAAAAAAATCCTGTCTTGCAATCCAAATGTCTTTATTAGAACAAGTCTAACATTTGGTATTCCGGCCTCAAATACTGCCAGAACATCCTTGCCAGCCCCTCTGCTGGGGATGGGACAGTTTCTCCTCTTACTTCTCTGAAAAGTATGATGAAGTGGTTCCTGGACGCTTTGTTCCTAGGTGGGATAATTGATCTCTTTTGGAAAGCTGGTGGGAATTGCAGCTCTCTGTCTGAGCTACAAGTGATAAGCAAACAGGGCTGAGAGTACAAAGAGGGTTCTATTCTCTTGAAACATGGTGGGAGGGGAGTTTCTTTGCTTTCTTTTCCTGCAGCAAAGGAATTGTTTGGGGAGTAGCTTTGAGGGACAGAAAATGTATTCTCCTAAATCAGATTTCTCTTGACCTCTCTCATTCACTGTAGTTGTGTTCCCAGGGAGGCAAAATGAAGATTCATATGACTGTGTTAGCTGTGGCAAGTTTATTTTCTTTTTAATGCTGGGTTTCTGACTGATGCAGATACTCCTAGGTCAGAGACAGCTTTCACCAGCGACTGTCAAAACCCCAGTTTTCAGCAAGACGAGGTTGCCCTAGTTCTTCCACCCATACATCTCTTCAGTGTGTTTGCACAGGGAAGAAAATGGATTCAAAACCTCATCATCCAAGAGGGCTTGTTTCTCAACTCCTGTATGTTTTTATAATCTTTTTCAATTTAAGGCCTAAAAGGACAACTTCCAAAGGTGGAACACTGAAATGATCAAAGATTTGGTGAAACTTTGCTGCAGAAGGCCTAAATACCTGCTCTCAGTCATACAAACATGCTTTTAAAAAGCGATGCTTATTGACTGCTTTCATGTTTGTTGCGGTGAGCTGGCTGCAGCTAGCTGCAGCTGCTCTGTGCCAGTGTGAAGTATTGCAGTTGAAAAATTTTCTGTAGTGTGTGATTTTGAGCGGTGCTGCTTTTCTTGTGAATACCAGAGTGCATGAAATCCAGTTGTTTTTTTATGGAGAGGCTTGTTATATAGGGATATACTTCTCCTCAGATATGCTAGGTCCTCCTTCAACAAAATATTCCCTTTAGGGTTTTACCTGAAGGTCAAGTATACTGAAGATTAGCTGGTCTAAAAGATGCATCTCCTGGAATTTAAGCTCATGCAACATGCCAGTAAGTGCTGACAATGCCAACACACTGCTTCATTTAATTTTTTGCTGTACAAAAAGTCCTCCAACCATGTTACCCAGCTTTTATACTTCACAGAGGTTGTGCACTAGTGTAGGAAATTAATATAATAAAACTCAATGTGAGAGTTTATAGAAGGGAAAGGTGATATTTATTCTAAACAAAGGTGTTGTCAGTCATTCACGCTTCTAGGTTTCACTCACTCATGCTCTCACCGCCTTGTGAAGGTGCCAAGCCTCGTGCTGTAGCCAGGCTTGGTTGTGTGCTGCAGGGAGGACCAGGGACACCATCTGTCAAGCCCTCGCTATGTCTTCGGAGTTGTTCTTCACGACAGACTGGCTCTTGAACTGTTGTTTTTTTTTTTTTAAACTTTCTAGGACTTACCTGTTATTACAGAATGATCTTTCACCTTGGGGTCGTGCTCTTTTTGGTCTTAAGTAGTGCTGCTACGTTTTTGTTTCCTTGTTTGAGGGATCTTTGTGGCTACAGTCTGCCTTCAGAAAAGCTATGGAAGTGATGTGCTCTCTGACCTTGTTGTCTTCCTCCTGTCATCACAGGACAGGTCTGCTGCTGACAAGTTGGTTGTGCTTTTGCACACACAGATGTTTCCATTCATAATTCATCCAGACCAATCTTAGCACTGGTTACAAATCCCTACAGCAGTGAGTATTTTTTTCTATGTATGTACTTAAAAATCTGCATGAGAGGACAGTTACCCACTGTAGCAAGTGCCTACCAAATAGTCTTGGGACACCAAGACTCCTGCAAGGATAAAATTCTGAATATAGGAATAACTCTTAAATAAATAAACCCCTGAGATTCCACACAGATCTCCAGCTTCATCCTGGCTCTTGCACGACCTACATCTTGTTTTGGCTGGGTTTTGCTGCAGCTGCACAAGACCATGTACAACATTCAGAAAGCAATAGATTCTGGACTTGTGTGTAACTTATTCCTGCCAGCCACTTTTCTTTCTGAAAATGGAGCAGAAAGACAAAAATGGACCTGGAAAAAAAGACTGCTGGCTGCCATAGTCCCTAGTAAGTGGTACTTGTCAGTTTTTTTGTTCTTGCTGGCTACTGCTGAGATGATTAAGTTACAGAGAGCTAAGGTGACTTTTACGTTAGAAAAGCACAGCAGGTGATGACTAGCAAAGACTTATAGGATTGTTCTTGTATTATCTGAGTCTGCCTGTCCAGCAAGGAAGCATCTTGTTGTTAACTATATCATCTCTCTTTTCCCATCGTGAGGGCAGCACCAGCCTGAGCCCTGCCTGAAGCCCCTGTTGTCACGAAGGCTGGAGGCAGAACACAGCCCAGCACGTGTGCTGCCGGCACGGGCACCTCACGCCTCTTGGTTTTGTTCTGTCTCACATTGTTTCTGCAGGCTACGGCTTGTATCAGTTCTCCCATCTGTGTGTACAGGGCTGATGTGAACCAGTGCTGGGACTTAAGCTAGGAGAACTACCTGCCCTATTCTGCTTCAGTACGGAGCAATAACTAAAAGGCAGCTGGAGAAAATACTGGCCTGGCTTGTGACCACATGGCCATCTGAAAATTCACTTTCCTTCACCAAAAATTATCCATCGTTATTTGAGAATTACCAAATGATTCCTTAACACACCATTCAGGAGATTTGTGTCATAGCTATTCACTGAATGTCCCTTTTTTGGTATCCAAAGCCAGGGGACTTCTAGACTCTTTTATAGCGAAGTGTCTTTAGGGCTCTCCTTTTATCCAAGTCCTTTTAAAAAAATGTAATGAAATGTGTTGTTAATACAGTTTGGGCTATAAGAAATCAAGGCCCTTTGAGATGGAAACCAGGAAAGGGTTGGAGATTGTTTCTGTAATATGCCAAGAAATTAGTCAGCCTGTTCAGCAACATCCTTTTGTGTTGTTAAGCTCGACCAGCATGGCTTGGAAAGGATGTGACCTTGAGAGTTGTAGTTACAGCAGTAAATAGAGTGAATCCTGCCTTCAGCAACCTCTTGGGAACACGCAAAATTGCTTTCTGAAGGCAGGTAGCTATCTTTTATTCAATGCGTCTGAGATGACTGGTGATTGCTAAAAATGTAGCTGGCCTGGTAAGGTGGGGAAGGGAATGGGGGAGGTCTTTGTACATAATCCATTGCATAGTTTTTATAGCACCATTTAGGTGGCAGAATTCATACAGCAGAAGGAACTGGATACGTGAGCGGAGTACAGTGTGTTACAGCACAGAAGACAGCACGTCACGGTGCTAAAAATGTTACAGGAAGTGGAGTGGCCAGGAGAGAAGCGGAGCTTGTTGAGAGGCAGAGACAGGGATGTTGCCTGGCAGAGGAGATCCATGAGGTTGTTGGGGTTAGGTCAGGTTTGGGTCCTGCAGGGATAGATGCTCATAGAAAACCTTTGCAGCCAGGCTCCTGCAGCACTCACATTGACTTTGACAGGGTAAGGGGCTGTGTGCCCAATGCTTTGACAATGTAGTCAGATGCGTATTGCATTAATAATTCCTCATGTGCACCATAAATATTTTAAAGATGGGGGCAGTGGATGTTAATTTAACCAGTTCTGCCTTCCTCCTTAGCTGATAGAAACCCACTTGGCTTCTGTGTGTAAGATGCTATTTAAAAGACCTTAACATACAATATGGATGAGTGTGATTGTTATACAGTACAGTCCTGCTCCCTGAAATTGGAGTTCTGATGGGCTTTTTTAATGCTCAAATAAAATAACTGTCAAATATGTTATCAGTCTCAGAGAAGACTTCCTCCCTTCTCCTTTTTTCTGGATGAAGAAAGTACGCATTGCTGTCCCTGGTTTTTAAAGACAGAGCTGGAGAACTTAGCTATGTGTTAGATGTAGATGTATAGCAAATCTGTTAGTTCAGCTGTGCAAGTCAAACCATTCAGTTGCATAGTTGTGTTTTAGGCAACTTGCTTATTAATTGCAACTTTGTGCCCTAAGAGGACAAAAAAGAGTCTTTTAGAAAATACTTATGGGAACAGAACAATGATTTCTGAACCTGGGCCCAAACACATCTCATATACATGCTAGACACCATGGAACGCCTCTTTTAAGAGTGTATCACTTCTAGAGGCTTGAGTTGATGGCAGATAGGCGGTTGTGTGGATAGTGTGACTAAATCCATGAAAAGCATAAGACAAAAAATGTTATCTTCTGAAAATAGCTGTTCTCTGGGTGTGCCAGGGGTGGCTGTGTTGAAGCTGTCTGGCTTCACCACTACCCCACCTGGTTGAACCCACAGCAGCTGGAGCAGTGCAGCTCAGCTCTGCAGAAGTCAAGATGTGCAAGTGTAATAGAGAGGCAGTAATGGGGATTTGGTCCAAGGGGGAGGACACAATCTTCTCAGAATACCCCTTCTCTTGCCAGAGCTCCTTGACAAAAAGGTGTTGTGCCCAGCCTGTGAAGGGAGCAGGAGATAAATACCTTGCTCTGCATTTCTTCTGCGCAGGCATAGCAGCCAGTGTGTGGCCATTACAAGTTGGTACAATCGAGACCAGTCCGAGTCTTCAAAGATAGAAGTAAAAAGTACTGTATGGGGGCAAAAGAAAGGAAATAGGCTGGGCTGTGCTTCGAACTGATAACTCAGAAATGATGTTGAGGACTGATGTGCAAAGAGGAAGGACTGGAAGAAGATTTGGAAGGAAAAAGTAAAGCAAAGCACAGGAATAAATTCTCTAGGGAGGGATTTTAAGAACTGGTTAGACGAGCAGCTGTCACGAATGATGTAAATAAAGCTGCTCTGGCCTTGGGACCTGGGTGTGGACTGGGTGACCTGTGGAGATGCCCTCTTACCATATTTCCTGTGAGTTTTGCAAGGTTTTGACAAGCTGATTCTGCAGATGCTTGCAGCAGCCTAATGGTATACCTGGCATAGAGAGTCCCAGAAGCAATTTAAAAATAGATTTAGAAAGGAGGTCAGACAAACTCCGCATGGACAGGAAAAGAAATTAATGATACATTTCCCTAAATGTGTCTGTGCTGTTACATGCCTTGCATGCTAATGTGCAGCAAACAACGGGTGGGGGTGCAGAAGAGGCTGAGCAGAGCCACATATGTGGTATGAGAGGGATCAGTACAGGTGCTCCAAATTTTCTTTATACCATTTTGTATTGAAGTCAGCATTGTCTATCTAGGCATTCAAATCCTCATCAGTTTACAAGAAAACTTTGGAAAGCTAGTTCTCCATCTGAATATATATATGAAAAGCAGCAGCCTTGCTTTAAAGGAACCAACTGCATGATGCTTTGCATGTGGAGAGGAAGGGCATACATCTTTGCAATGGGTAGGTCAGGAAATGCTGCTACCTTGAAAGAGCACAGAAGTGAGCAGCTGGCAAAGAGCCTTTAAGCCACTCTTAAATTACACTACACAGGACAGATTTCATATGCCCTGACCTACAGTGTGTAATGCAGGAGCACAGTCTTCAGAGACTGCTGCACAGATTTCCTAAATAATCAGGATTATGAATGTCGTGTTTAAAAGAACATCGAGGCAATCTCAGCCCCAGTTTGAGCACATGGTTCCTAAGATTGAGTGAACACACAGTTTTATTCTGCATATAAATGTGTCACAAAAAGAAATAAATTGTTTATGCAGTCAACCTTTTTCATAAAGTCGGGAGTGGTAATTAGGTACATGTTCTGCATGGGGATTGCGTACGGGCATTGCTTGCAGCTGCCTGGAGCTGCCAGGCTGGGCTCAGGGCTCTGCCTGCCAGCTGTAGCCTCGCAGGCTGGTGTCTGCGTGGTCTTGTCTCCCTCTCGCGGGTGTCCAGACCACTGCAACAAGAGCAGTTGTCCCCTGCTGTCCCGAGGTGTGTCCATGCTGCGATGCCTTCAGCGCGGCGTGGAGGCATCTATGCTAGCTGGCTGCTGTGCCAGGGACAGCTTGGGCTTAGAAATGGCTATTTTATCCGTTGTTTGAAATGGGTTTTGCAGCCTGTGCTGAGCCTTGGGGTGGAGCCGGTACCTGTACAAACAATATTAATGTTCTTGTAGGTTTCTGCTGATGTTACTTCTTGTTGCCGGGCTCAGAGACCCCAGGATCAGTAGTCTCCAGAGTGTTGTCCTGCTGCTGCCCCTGGTCTGCCTCCTTACCTACAGCTGAGGGCCATGTTCTGTGGGTCCTCCAGCAAAATGTCCTTCATTTGTCATTGACACCCCAGAGGCGTTACCTCCGTGTGCTCTCTCTGTGCCTTCAGGTCAATAACAGAGCCATGTTCAACTTCAAACCAATTCCACAGCAAAACCCACAATCTTTAACTTCATTAAAATCATTCTCATTCAGCTGTGGCAAAGCAGAGCCCATGAATCATGATTAGTGAAAGCAGAGGGCCAGAGAAGAGATAATTAATTTCTCTTTCTTGTTCAAACGGCTGCGCTGCCCTCCCTCAGTGGAGGATATGTGCCCTTTAGACAAAAGGCTGACAAGTGTCACCTGTTAATCTTCTCTGTGTGGCTGTTTGTCAGCACAAGATGGTCTTGCCGCAGCCCCGGTCCCCAGGGCCCTGCTGGTTATGACAGTTGCTATTTGCAAGTCAGCTGCAAAATGCTCCCTCTTTATTCCTCCTGCTATTTTTAGCACTTCTTTTTAGATTGCAATAAAAAAAAGACATCTTGTGTTGGTGATAACCAGGTTGTAGAAATTTCTCCCCTTAAGGGAGAGGCTTGCTTGGTGATGGGAGGGGAAGGACTTTCCAGGGTTGCTCCAGTGCATGTGAAACCCATCTGCTGGCTCTCACCCAAGGTGGAGCTGCTGCTGTAACCTGTGGTGGATGCCTTTGGGAGCGTGTCTCCCTGCCAGTACATCCAGCATGTGGTGGTTCAGCTGAAGAGCTGGTTGCTGAACCAAGGGCAGGTGAGAAATGGCTCTGTTTCTTCAGAGGTCGGGCAGGAGAAGTCTGCTGAGCATGCAGCAGGCAGCACAGTGGCAGAGGAGAGCTCTTGGGAGCACTAGGGCTGTGTTTAGGAACCTGAAAGAAATCACGGTGGTCCCTGGAGCTCTTTTCCTCCCTGCTTCAGCTGCAGGAAAAGCAAGTGAGTGAATGGGGAGGGTCTGTCCCACCGGTCTCAGAACCACACTGTACATGGCCCCCTCACCTCAGCATCCCAGCTACTCTCTGAGCACTTGGCAGACAGAGCTCACTGAGCTGGATTTGGGCATCCTAAATTTAGCCGATGCAGCTAAATGGTTCCTGCTGTTTTTAATTCGCATTCATACTAAATTTCTGCAGTTTTATTTTCCCCTTCCCTCTTCTCTCAAGGGAGAAGCAATTGCTTTCTTGGAGGTAGCTTATGATTTTTCCAGACAGAAATTGTTTCCATTCCAGGGTTATTGGCAATACCCAAATATATGTCCAGGAATTGGTCAAAGCCAAGGAGCCTGGTTTAGAGCTGCTGCTTCTAATGTCTAATAAAGCAGCACTGCAAAAGGTCAGCCTCTGTGCAATGTAGCAGCCAGTCCTACCAGCTAATGGCATAATCTATTAAAGAATTAATTCTCTACATCTTTACTTCCCGGTCAAATATAACACAACAGGGAACATTAACTGTCTAACCTAATACTGAGTTTCATATAGTGCTAGTAAACCTATTAACTGAGGCTGTTATCCAAACTGCCGGAGTCTTGACCTTGGCCCGTGTTTTTAAGCAGGCTTTTGCTGTTCCTCTCGAGATCAGCCCCAGTGCTACAAAGCAGCAGCACCTTCATTCAAGCAGTGGCTCGACTGCTTTCCTTGCTACGGTCCATGCTTGCAGCACAGCCCTGGTGTCCCTGCAGCAATGTCCTGCCCTCTTGCTGTAATTTGCACTGAGAAGCGTTCATCATTTTGAGGTCATCCCAAGCCCTCTGACTTCTGAACCTGTGTGGCGATAACAGCAATGTTTGCTTTGCTGTAAACACTTCCAGTTACTATTGGTTCACCTTTAGCCCAACAGCTCTTGTTCTTGTGCTTTTCAACACTGTTCTTCATGCTTTCCTGCTATTTTGCTTCGCGTTGGAATATCATTGAGGTAGGCTGCAGCATCAGCTGCTCTGTTAGCAGGTGCTTTTATTTGCTCCTTAGCTGCCCCAGCTTCTGGGCAGAGCCTTTGGGAGCAGTGTTGCCCAAAGGAGGGGTGAGCTGGTGTGCAAGAGCATGGGTGGTTTCTCTTCACACACACATCAAGAGCAGACAAATATTTGACATCAGCCTTCAATGATGTTCTTTCCCCAGCAGGTAAGGGGAAATGGTCTTCTGTGGCAGGTTTTGTGAATCATTTTGAGTGTTCAGGAGCCAGAAGGGTCTCTCTTTGCTGCCTTGCAGAGAGTGGAGTTTCTGTGAGTGATCTTCTCCCAGCTTTGTGTCTCCACTGCAGTAACATGACCGGACTTCACCTTGGAAAGGGATCGCTCTGAGACCTGGTTCTGGATGTGTTGTGGGCTCTCAGACCACTAGGCTTCGCTCAGTCCTGGGCTTCCCCTCCACTATCCTGGTCCTTAGCATCTTGTTAATGAGCCAAAGCATCTGTTTTGAGCATGGTAGAGAACATTTCCCTGAATGGGTGTGAGTTGTCTTGCTAGCTTGTTATTTATGTGCTCGTTCAGGTCATGTACTCCCCAGGGTAGGACTAAGACCCAAGCTTGGTCCATCTATCTTCCATAAGTTCAGGAGAATAAAGAAAACATTTACCTTTTGGCTGATGGTCCATTCATCTCCTGCTCAATCTTATGTCTTTCTCTGTCAGGTCTCCTTTTACTTGAACTATTTTGGGTTCTCTAAGCACTAGTTTTCATCCTTTTTTTGACACTCTGTGGGCAGCTCAAAATCCCTGAGCCAGCAGGCTCAAGGAGTCTCGCTGGTCCTTGTGTGCACCAGGACTCACTTCTTCCCTCCTTGTATGGGCAAATCATGAGCCTGATAAAGCGTGCCTGGCTCCGGGCTCCCCCTTCCCCTGCTTTCCCCATCACATGTCCCTGTCCCTGCAGATTTACCAGCCCTGGGGATGTCTCTCTCTGTGCACAGTCTGTCTTCAGGAGCCTGGCTACTAAATCCAGCATCTCTGCCCTGGTCCTGTGCTCGGGGCACTGCTCCCTGCAGAGGGCTGCCCCATCGGGGCTGGCAGACACCAGCTGGGTGATGGGGCAGGAGTTGCGTACCCACAGGGAGCAGAGTGCGGCCCTGCACTGCCTTTGCCCCCAGGGTGGACGGTGGCACTGGGGATGCGCCTTGTGCCTCTGTGGAGTCGGTGATACTGAAAACCCAGAAAAGTCTTAAGCCTTCTCCGCAATTAATGCAAATTATAAATCACACTGTTTCTGTTGCATCTCAAAATATCACCAAGAGTGTTTGTGCAAACAGTGGATGCAGGATGAAAAAACACCAAACTGGGGAAAATCCACCCTGTGCAGAGCCCCTCCCAAACCTGTCTTCCAGGATGCTGGGACACCCTCATCCCTTTTCACAAAGGTGACATTTTTAAAGAGCTCAAGGGCAGGTTTTTCCATGCCGATGGCTCAGCAGCTCCCTGTATAGCAGCGATAACCAGGTTTCTCAAAGAGCAAGGTCAGCGTAGAGGGGAGGTGCAGTGCTCTGTGGAAAAGTCTGGCTATTTAATTCGGTGCCCCTGTCACAGTGAGCTGAGCCACCCCATGAACCTGTCATGAGGACATGTGCTAGTGACATCCTCTTCAGTCCCATGCATAGTGAAATGCTGAGGTATGTGTGCTGGCTTCCTCATTCCTCATCTGAATAAATAAATATTCCCATGGGGCTGAGACCAGGTCTGAAAATAGCTAATGAGAGCTGAAATCCCAACCTGAAATTAACACTCTTCTGGGTGAATGGGGTTTAAAAAATATTTTTTTTCCTAATGTCTTTTAAATGTGACTGACTTGCAGGGGGGGAATCAATGAATCGTTGTGGCTGACTCGGTCTGCATGAGAGCCTGCGGTCCCCAGCCTGCTCCACAGGCAAGGTTCCTCTCTGGCTTCACTTGTACCAAACATGCGGCCTCGTCACAGCATCCTTTCTAAGAAACAAATTTGGGGCAGCGGGGAGCTGTATCATTACATGGGTGATTGTCCCCCTCCAAGGACATTTGGAAACGTGCAGGAGGTTCATAATTGTGGCTGACTTCGGCATGCAGCAGCTTCCCTGCGAGGCAGAGTGCAAAACCCGGTGCAGTAGCGTGGGTACCCCGGTACAGAGCTCCTGGTCTGTGTTTCAGCAGCTGTGTCGTGGTTTGGCAGATGCCTGCAGGACAAACGTAGGTGTCAAATGGTGCCCTCAAGCTTCCTCCTTACCACTTGCAGCAAGTTTTCCCACAACCTGTGAAACAGCTGTGTAAATCAGGGTACAACTGGGTAAATCTTGGTTTGTACCAGTGCACCACAGGGTTTGACCCTTTTGCATTGCTTCACCCATGTGCAGTGACCAGCACCTGCAGCCATGCAGTAGACCAGCCTCAGGTGCTTGATGAATAGATTTGGGGGCTCTGTCCCCCTGACAGCTTTTGGTTTGCTGCAGTGACTGCGGCAGAGGCATTGCTGGTGTTTGAGGGTGTTATCCCTTTAGCCTTGCACCAATGTCCAGGCTGTCTTCGTAACTGCTTCAGGATGGTTGTGGAAGCAGGTATGGAAACCACACAGTAGATGTGATGGGTGTTTCTGGTGTTGCGTGGTAGGAAATGGGGCCCTTTAGTCAAGAAGGAGATGCATTGCTCTGTGTGTGTGTGATAAACAAATAGGGAATTGAGTCCCAAGGGGATTGATGCTAGCACCCCTCATCTCACTTTCATCTGCTGCTCTAGATGCAGTATTTCCTCAGAAATGGGGACTGGGAAGGGACAGCTACCAAGAGAGATCCTATAAGCTGTGCTAGGAAGCTGCTTAGATTATAATGCTACCTGGAAGAGTGACAGGCTGCATATGAGCCTGATATATGGCAGAGAGTTTCCTTACAGACAATTAGTTATAGTTAAACAAGTGTTAACTAACTGGTGACTGCAACCATTACTGTTTTGTTTTGGGGTTTTTTTTTGTACAAGGAAAGGGATTTTAAATGGATTCCATGTAACTAAACTGGCCAGAAATCAGCGAGTTTTGCGAGACAAGAAGGCTTCTGTAGATGTCATTCATTTCAAAGATACATTAAATCTGGTTCTTTAGTTGCTGGGTTGCTTTAAAATGCAAATTAATCATTTGCCAAAATCAATTTCTTTTGCAGCTTGAATTTCAGTGGAGTCCATCTGGCATCTGCTGGGCAGTTTAGTGACTTCCTGGGGAGCATGGGCCCTGCACAATTTGTTGGACGTCAGACCTTGGCCACCACTTCAATGGGTAAGGAACACAAAAATGTTAGGTGGCTTTAATTTAGTCTTGAACAGACCATTCCTACAAGCCACCTAATGTGTCCAGTATCTGCTGATCTACCGCTCTCCAGCTTAGTTTCTCTGTGAAATCAAGTAAGCTTGGCTGAAAGGTTTTGCTGATTGCTGCAAATATGGCATTAGTAGGAGAGCACCAGCTTTATGCTTTCCTCTGTTGGATCTGAAAGGCATAGACTAAGTGAAACATAGCTAAAATCCTGAAAATGCATGCTGTGCATCTTCATGTTTTTCTTGCTCTCTAAGACCCACCAGACTCTGTAAAGATTTTCTTATGGTCCACCATAATTGCATTTTCCAAAGCAGCCTGCGATTCTAGGTGCTTCATTTTGGGAGAGATGAGAGGCTAGCTGCCACTGAAGAGTATGAGACTGAGTCACCAAAGCCATGTTAGAGGGCTGATAGTAGAGATTGCTTTTGAAAATATGGGCTGGAATCACTGTAGAGCTGCTTACTCCAGAGTAATGCTGGAGGAGATCAGGCACTCAGGGCCTACAGTTTGTTAGAGCTTGTATCAGGTGTGACACGAAGATTGTTTTCTTTTTTAACATTTTAGTAGCCTGTAGATGTATTGTTTTGGAAGCCTTCTGTCTATTTTGACATTTTGGTTTAGGGGATGTGGAAATTGGCTTGCAAGAGCGAAATGGGCAGCTAGAAGTGGATATCATTCAGGCTCGAGGACTGACACCAAAACCCGGCTCCAAAACACTGCCAGGTAGTATGCTTTGACCTCCTAAAGCAATTCACTGAGCCCCAGCCTCCTGTGATGCTTGTGAATACGAAAAAATTTAATTCTGCTTGGCTTCTGCAGGAACAAGCAGTCTGTATGCAGTATTGAAAATAAGGCTGGTTGAGCAAATCTTTTCACTGCTGTAAATGCCTTCTTTAGAAGTAACTGAGACATGGCACTCTGTCTTTTCTAAAGTGAGCATGAAGATTTTTTCATATTTGACAATATTTATTTTTTCCAGCTGCTTACATCAAAGCTTACCTGCTAGAGAATGGCGTGTGCATTGCGAAAAAGAAGACAAAAGTGGCTCGCAAATCATTAGACCCTTTGTACAATCAGGTGTTACTGTTTGCTGAGAGCCCCCAGGGCAAAGTATTACAGGTAAGATGAGCAAGTCTCAGGTCTGCCCATCTCTCTCTTCCACATCTGTTGGAAGATATTAAGTCTGGCAAGCAATGTGGATAATTAACATAGATGAGAAAAAGCCAATGTTTTCAACTGAACCAAATGCACTTGATCTGAACGTGACAAATGGAAAGGAAACCCTTTTTTTCATACTCAAACTGATTACCCTGCCAGGTAACATGAGTGCCTACCAGGAAAAGGTTGATTTTTATTTTTTTAATTTTTTTTTTCCTGCCCAGTTAGGAGATAGGTAGTACCTATAGATGCTAAACAATCTTGCAGCATAGGTTGTCTTCTGTGTTTATAGGTATTCAGAGCACTCTGCTTTGGCCATCACCCAATCACATATCCTACCTTTTTCTACCTCTTTTCTTTTACTGGTATACATTTTCTATCATACTCATATTTTCATTTCCGCACCTATATTTCCAGAGCAGAATGATTTGTACTGTTAATTCATACCTAAATCATTTCCATCTAATAAAGCCTAGCTAAAATCCACTGGTAATACTGATGTAATTAATCTGTAAGTTTCTATTGCTTACTTCCACTGACATATGAATTGCCAGCTTAACCTGCTGGATCCTTCTCACTAGTGAACTCTTCCTCATTTACCTTGATTAGAAGCATTTTCCACTGTTGTAATGAGACTGCACATTTTTGACTGAAATGGGGTGGGACCTGGCTTGGTCTGCTCTTGCCTTGCATGGGTTTCCTTACCTGCTGCCTTGCTGCCAGGAAAGACGCTTATTCCAAGAGAATAAAATGAGGAGCTTGGCTCTCTACCAGTGGCCATGCCACCAAACCACCTTTCTGCAGTGGCTTGCTCCATCTCGTGCTGACCTGGAGTGTTATTTTTTGTCTTTTAATTGGCATCCATTGTCTCGCCTACCTCATTTTACAGGAAGTTGTAATGTTCTGGTTATTTGGAGCCTAGGGAAAGAAGCTGTCAGGATTAGCCAGAGATCACTAGTCACCATCATAACCCATCGTACTCATCCTCTCCTCTTCAGAACATGGACTCACTCTGGAGTCAGTCGTCACCTTTGTCTTGAGCCACATAGGGCCACTTGGTCACGTGCAGACCTCCAGCATGCTTAAGCCCATGACCCTCACTACATCTGTTGTTCCACCCACTGGTCTCCATCGTGTCGTAAGTGCAATTCAGCTTTCCCTGCTTGTCTGCCAGCTCCCTTTCATTAGACCCTCCTCTGTGCCTGCAAGCCTTTCTCGGCAGTCTGTTCTGCTTCCCCTGCATGCCCCTCCATGTGTGCCCCTTGCATCACCAGTCCTGCTTGCCAGCGCTTGGCTCCTGCCCTTTCTCCAGGTGAGTAGCTGTGCCTCATCTCCATCTGCCCTGTGTCATGAGCTCCAAGTGCAGAAGTTACGACATGCTCTTTTCCTCAAACTGTTGGCTTTTACCCCAAGCTATTGCCCACCTTTTTTTTGTTGGTTTGTTTTTCCAGATCAGGAGCCCTTCCTGCCCTTTTCCCCTGGGCCACTTTTTGTTGTGTCCAAGGCCCGTTACTGTGCCAGGACCAGGTTTTACCTGCAGGAGTTGGAGCTGCAGCTCCAGGGATACTTTGTGTATGTGCTGTTCCTGCCCAGCAGGTAGAGCAGCAGGATGGTGTCTCATCCACGTGCGCATCCACCTGTTTTCCATGGAGGGGGAAAAAAAGTCTGATAGCATTAAGATTTATAAAACTGTGCTTAAAAAAATTGTAAAATCATCAGCCAGAGTTTCACGTCACCTGTTGGTAGTGTAAACTTTTCTGCTCTTCTCAGACTGTAGTAAAGCCCCAGGAAGTTGGATGAATAGAAAGAAGGATTGATAAGACTTGTGCTTCCCAAGCAAGTGTGCAAGTTGGAGGATTAACTGTGCTCCCCCCTCTTGTTCCTAAGGTGATAGTCTGGGGAAACTATGGACGCATGGAGCGCAAGCACTTCATGGGAGTCGCGAGGGTCCTCCTGGAAGAACTGGATTTGTCAACTTTAGCAATCGGCTGGTACAAGCTCTTCCCAACCTCCTCAATGGTAGATCCCACTACAGGCCCACTCCTGCGTCAGTCCTCACAGCTTTCCCTGGAGAGCACAGTGGGACCCTGCTGTGACAGGTCTTAGAGAGTAAGGAAGGGGGAACTGCTTTTGTTTTTTAAACATGCTGTCAAGGTTTTGTTTGCTGGAACTCTGACCTCAAGCGCAATGCATGTTCAATCAGTTCTTGTGGAGCTGGAAGAGGAGGATAAACCAGTGACCTTAGACAGAAGACGAGGGGGAGGGCGCTGTGCCCTCTCCGTCCGAGGAGGAGGTGCCGTGGGGCATGAGTCCTAGTTGTCAAATTAGACATACACCTCTTGTTTCACTTCTCTCGCTGTCATTCTTGGACCCTTGTTTCAGATCAGTATTAACCCTGGAAAGTTGCAGCATTTGAAAGAATTTGGGGGGAGTAAGGAAGGTATTTTTCTTAACTGTGATTTCTAATACGGATTCTTTCACAAGAAAGTACCTGAAAAATTCAGAAGCCAATATCTGACCTAAAAAGAGTAGAAGCAGAAGGTTTAAGAGGAAGCATTAGGGTTTTTTTATAAGGTCTTTTCTTCTTGAAAGGAAGAAAAAGAAAGAAACCTGCAACTCTCTCTTTAGAATCAGTTCCCTATCACTGAGTCATGTTAACTGTAACACTGTCATTGCTGTGTTTTCAAACTGTGCCAAATTACCAGCAAGTGTCTTTACTGCATTACTTGTCTAACACTGCTGATGAAGCATACTTGGTGGGAGAATAAGTAGCACCTACTTAGACCAGACAGTTTGAACAGAGTTCAAGTTTAGCAGGCTAATTAACTGCAATTTTGCTCAGAAAAAAAAACAGTAGAAGAGGGAGCTGAACATCAGACTTGCAGCTTGAGATAATGTTTTGTATTGTCAGATACAATGTTCTGCAATTTACTGACTCCCTTAATTGTTGCTGTGCATCCTTCAGTCATGGTGTCTTCTATCTCCTGCTTTTCTTCCATCTCCTTTGTACTGGTACATATCTGCTGGAGATGCTGCCCTTCCTGTTGTGCTATGGACTGACCTGAAACAGGACTGTTTTATTCTGCCACAGGAGAGGAGATTGAGGTTTCTGGGGTTGCAGAAGAAAGAAACCTCACTTTGTCACCTGACAAGAAGGTGCTGGAGAGCATGTAACCTTCCTTGTGGAGAGGAAGGTGCTTTAGGCAGTCTCGGTAGTACACAAACGTTGTCAAGTGTCCTGCAAGAGAAGGTGCAGTCCCCAAAGTACGGAGAGGTAGTGGGTGAGGAATCTGAAGACGCAGTGGTCGCAGCATGTATATTTTGTTAATTGAAGTGCAACACTAACTGTAACCGAGTCTTGTAGATTAAGCCAGTAAAGCACATTCTCTGACCTACTGAGCTACAGCAGCTGTTATCAGCAGAGTCGTGTGCTGGAGTAAGTGCGCTAGATGCTTCAGACAATTAAAAACTTACTGTTGAAAATCACAGAGAATCTCCAGAGATTTTCTGTTCATAGACCCGTTTTGGCTAGGTTTTGTCTTAGTTCCTAATGAGGATTTGATGACTGCTGTCTCAGAATAAGCTTTTGGAGATGTTTCACGTTGTGATTTGAAAGTGAAGGTCCCATGTCACGTTTAGGAATGAGCAGATTCTTGGCCTGTCATAGAGGCATACTGAACATTTATTTCTGCATGTGGACCTCAGCTTTGTTAGAATAAAAGCATGAGTGTTGAGTGGATGGTAAAGGCGGTTGCTTTTGGTCCTAGCTTGTCTATGGCATTTTAAATGATTTTGAGATAAATTACAGGATAGATGCAAAAATAATAGGCCTTACAATAATCTCTGTAAAAAATTATATAATATAAAGGAGAGGGAAGGAGGATAAGGGACATAGAATGAATAGTTTTTTGAGTCTTCAGTGGCAAAAGCCTCAACATTTCAGATAAATCTCTTAATTTCCTTGATCAAATACGTCTCTGGCCTCTCACTAATTATTTTTTCTAATTGTATTAGACAATTTCTATATATTAGCTGAAGAAAGTTTGTTGCATGCTGGTCAAACTATGTTGTGGCGCGCTCTCTTAATTTTATTTTTTAAAAAAAGCACATTTACTGTAATTCAAGTCAGCATCTTTTCCTCTTGGTATGTAGTGAGTACTAGGCAATATTGTACAATATGTGTATGAACTAGAATAGATTAGGTAGATTTAGTGGTTTGTAGCACTGGATCTTTTAATAACTATGTCTTTAAAAGGACCATGGGGAGCTCCAGGTACATGCCAGACCTGGCAGCTGAGTAACAGGGCTTCTGTCTTAAGTTATGCCGAAAACTTTATATTGGTACTTAGTTTGGACATTATCTACCAGTAATAGCTAGTTAATCATGTTTTCCTGTGTCCAGTAAGATGAATGCAACATTTCTGCAGTCTTTAATGGGGAGTAGGAGACTATATATGCCAAAAGTTCTCCCCCCAGAAAACTTTGTTTAATGACTGTCTGTTGAAAAGCTCACTTCCTGTATGCCTGACAAATGTGACGTGTCTCTATCCTACCCCTCCAAAAGCTCTGCAAGCTCAATGATGATCAGTTCAGTTACAACAGGACTACTTAACACTGAGGACTATCTTCCGTATGTTTTTAATCATGCTAAACGGTCACTGTCAGGGTAAAAAAAAAACAACTTACAGTTTTACTTGTGTTATTTTTGTTAACGTCTCAGATTCTGAAATTTGGAGGCAATTTTAATAGTCTGCTCCATCGTGTTTTCTTCTGCATTTTTTACGTGGTTGGTTGTAGTCCAGTGGTTCTCGCTTTTGTTTCTACTCACTTTCAAGTCCCTTTTCTCCCCAGTATGCAAACATTGCAACCCCTGCCTGGCTGCCACGCACAGCAGAGTCACACAAACTGGCAAGTGCAGATGGTCTTCCTTTGTAAAGCAGACTCACAGGAGCCCTTTTGAGAGTGCCCACGGGGTGCTGAGTGAGACCAGGAGAGTTGCACAGTACCCTACAGGCTAAATTGTTGCTTCACTCATGCCTGTGATTCCTGCACTGACCATGGTGTATTATA
Source organism: Buteo buteo (assembly GCF_964188355.1). NCBI lineage: Eukaryota > Metazoa > Chordata > Aves > Accipitriformes > Accipitridae > Buteo > Buteo buteo. The sequence continues at coordinate 68,934,814 of NC_134172.1, forward strand.
GTTAAAAAAGAAGTCTTCTAGTTATCCATCAATTTAAAGACTCCCAGTATAGCATCCAAGGCAAGTCTCAGGCTTGGAATAGCTTATTTTTCTAAAGCCTAATCCTTTTTTTTTTTCCCCCAAATTTGACTTGCCAGTTTCTGTCTAAGGTGATGTGATATGACAGTTGGGATTACCAGTGTGGTTGTGTAAAAAGTAGCAGTTTGCTAGAGTGACAAGCAGCTGAAAACTAAACTTTGGTCCTGTTTGCAAGTCCTGACTGAGTTTTTCCTGTGTCTGAGTCTAGCTGTTAGTTGTAGTCAGGGAGGGGGAGAGAGAGGAAGAGCAGGAGACTTTAAAAAAAAAAAAAAAAAAAAGGCATCATATTATTTGAGACTGAGGAGAGACAAATACCTGCCCAGCTCAGGGTTGATTCCCTGTTCCTTGTGCATGAAATACTACATTTTAATAGTAATGGAAGGATTGCTTGCCAAAAAAAAGAAAGGAGAGCCAGTCCCTAAATATTACCTGCATTACTATTACCATGGAAAACAAAGAAATCCTGATGCTGAGAGTATCCCTGAGAGCAGAATGATCTCTCCCCAGTGGGAATGCCCTGCACACAGGGAGAGCAGCCTCGCATGTGGCTTTGTCCTCTTTGTGGTCTGAGCAAAAAGCAGCCGTGACCATGGTTAGTCCTGGTTTGTTCAGGCAAAAAAATGTGGTATTTTCCCAGTCTCCTGGTGTTGCTTTCCCTTTGTCCCAACACAGCTGGGACGCCACAGAGCCAACGCAAGGTCCTCACTCTACAATTCAGTCCATGGGTCCTCATCCTGCAGCTGAAGCTGTGTAGGCAGGCTGGAGCATCCCTTTTGCACTGCCCGCAGGCGTTTGTGTCCACAGGCAGGGTAAGGGCCGGATGACTTTATTGTTTAGCCAAGTACATCCCCACTTTCTTGGCCATGGACAAGGACATTGCAGAATTACTTGCTTTGAATGAAAATATATATTTATTGTTTCTAGCTACCGGATCCTTTATCAATGTACTGTTCTAAATTTGCAGGTCTTCTGGAGTATGAATATCACAGGTTCCTGTAAAGGAGCTATTTTTAAGATGTTGAGGCAGTTAACAGAATCTCAACCTAAGCATGTTTAGTAATGTTTAGACAGCAAGACAACTTTTTTATGAAACTCATTTTAAGTTAGTTTATTACATGCTGTTGGTAATATTTTAAAACAGGAAAAATATTTTTCTTTAAAGACAAAATGATGTATGTTTTTTAACAGAGAACATAATTTAGTGTTTTCAAAAATGTTTAATGTTCTTGGTATAAAGTTTACTCATTCTTTTGATTTCTATGTTGCTTGTTATATTTTATCAACATTTTTCCAAAAGAAAAGAGGCATATGTAAATAAACACCAGAAAAGAGTCCTATAAGAAATTCTGTTCAAACTGGCCATAAAATTATTAGTAAATATTTGTTATCATTCATTAACTCTCAGCTGCTATTCAAGCCTTTGTTGAAAGAATTGATGTTGTATTTTCAAGATGAGAACTACTTAGCTAGTTTTGTCATAATCCTGTACTCTGTATAAAAATCTTTTTATAAAGAAAGTCTAATAGGCTAACAAGCAATAATATATTCCATTTGGTGTGCACAGATTGTGACTTGCAGGCTGTAGTACATATTGTTGATACAATTTATAATTGTCTTCAATCTCAATGACATCACTTTTGAAAAAGATCCATATTAACTTTGATTGTAAAAAACAAAGACTGGGCTGTTGCCTTGTGAGATATATTCATCCTATAGACTTCTCTGTGAGTATATGTGCCCATCAACATGAAATCTCCTAGGTGAATAATGAAACAGCTGTAGGTGACTTCATACTACAGAGGTAAAAAATAGTTTCAATATAAACTTCATGACTGTTTCAATCTCCCTGTTTTTCTTAGGCTATCTAGTATTTGTAACTCAATGAGAATGGTTCCCACTGCCACTGTAGCCCTGATAAAGCAAAAAAGCCTTTGCGCTCTGGGGCCACATGAGTTCTGCCTGACAGCTGCCTATTTTCCTTGAGATACCAGGGGCAAGCTAAAGGGAGGGTTTTTTTCAGAGCAGCAGATTGAGCTGTTCTTCTTTAAAGACTTTGTGGGTTATTTTGTCCATTTCATAGGTAGTATTTGTGAATTTTGTTAGAAAATTCCACCCAAGGCAGAGAGATTGCACCTTTGCAGAGGATCACGGGGGACTAACACATAAAACAGGAACAGGCTGGTTTGTGCCATTCTTCGGAAGTTGGCTAATGCTGGGCTCATCTAAAGATTTTTCCAAAGTGGCAGGATCAGGATATTGGATTTTAAGTCAGCTCTATCATTGATGCAGTGCATAAAATAAAATAGCTTCAAAACAGCATCCCAGTTCATTGCCTGTGGATTTCTTGCAGCATTTCCATAGAAAAAATCTTCACATTGTTCTCAAGATTGCCAGTCTGCTGGCCATGCAGGCAGCAGGTCACTGGCCCAGTGATACTGGGAGCCCTGATGAATGATGAAATAATTCATGTTTCTTTTGTGAAATGCTTTGAGAAGGAAAAGAGTAAATGCAAAGTGCCGTCAGTAGAGAAGTCCAGGGCATACTGAGACCTGGAGCGAGCATCTAAAATGAAATTGCAGCTACCAAATTTAAGCCAAACATTTAGAAAAGAGGATGATCAGTGAAAGCCTTTCCGTGTTTACCCCAGTGCACACCTGCCAAGGTGTGTATGTTTGTGGATGTCCATATGTGTGCATCTGTATGAATGTATACAGGCACACAGCACACAGTAGCGCTTTGGAAAATGCCAGGTTCCCTTAGGGAGGTGAAATCCTCCAAAGGGGCTGACTGGTTGTGCAAACAATGTCTCATTCTCTTGTATGAGCCCTTTGCCCGTGCAAGAACCAGCAGTCAAGTCTGTGGGACACTCGTGAAAACTGGCATGGCAGAGCCCCAGAGCTGTGCTCCTGCTGCGCCCTGCATGTATCTGACAGTCTGCCTGGCTTTCCAGCGTGCATCTGTGAACGTGGTAGTTCCCCAGGGAGTTTGCAAGTGCTTAGGTATTATCAAAATGTGGCTAACGAGTCTTAAACTCACACTGCCAGATTCCGCTGTGCTCAGTGACCAACGTCCCAGTGATCAAGCAGCCGCGCATCCATCCCTAGCCCCAGCTGCTCACCCATGACAGCAGCATCAGACTCGTTCCTGGGGAACCTCAAGCTCTTCTCGTGTAGACACCCTTCTGCCCTCCCTTCCCTGTGGTAGCTGCTCTCATCCTGGTGGAGGAGAGGAACCGGGGAGAGTTTCTTGTAGCATTTGGTTCTTTGCACTTTAGCAGCTGAAACTGAGAAGGAGCCAGCACCAGCCCTTTACAGAGCACCAGCAAACAGAGGCTACGACCTAACGATTTCCCTTCATGACTTTCCAGTAGCTAAAATGGCAACCAAAGCTATATTGTTAAACCCCGCTCTGCCACGTCAGTAGACAGCCTTTGCATTTACACTGCATGCTGGGCACCTTGTGGGCTTGAGGCCCCTATGCGTGGGAAGGAAAGGGCTTTGTCTTGCAGAGAGGCCATGTGGGCAAACGCAGCTCGTGTGCAGCAGTGAGCTCTGCTCACTGAGTGGGCATTGAGGCAGAAGCAACCCGAGGAAAGAATTGAGGCACACCTGCTGAAGCCATGCCCACAAGCTTTCCAGGAGTTAGGATTTTGTAGTTGCTTGGGTGCCACAGATTGGGATAGCTGCCCCCTGGCGCTCCAGATCCCCCTAAACACCAGCCTGGAAATTTAAATCCTGCAGCAGTTTTTTCTTTGGAGCTGTTGCTCCTTACCCAGTGTTGCTCACTGGTCTCTGCTTTTGGTGATTCCATCTCCTCGACCTGGAGCTGGTTTTGGCTTTGTTTGGAGCAAGGAAGAATGAGGTTTGGAGAGTGAATCCAAGGCACGTTCCCCCAGCCTCACCGTGCTGGGCTTGCCTTCCTCCTGCGAGCTGCAGGCTGCTCCCTGCGCCAGGTGGAAAGGGCATCCTGGGGATGCAGTGCCTCACCCGAGACCCCCTCACACAGCACTGCCATGGCCTGCCACCCACCTGGGATGCCAGTGTCCCACCCGCGTTCTGTGGCAGTCCTGAATTCAGACCACAGGGTCCTTCCTTTCCCGTACTCGGTAGGAGCTGGGGGTCTTCTGCAGGGGCTCTGCAACCCACGCAGGTGTGATGTGCCCTACAGATGGCCAGAAGAAGGCAGGGACGGGGAAGGAGCTGCCTCTGTGCTGGCCAGGGAGAAGGGGAGCTCCTAGCGAGCTTTCCTCCAGGTTCCCTTTGCTTTCCCCTGTGCCCGTTGCTCCTTACATGGGTTCTCCCTTCCCTCTCAATACGAGGCCTTATTCCAACCCGAGGGGACTGAGGCTGCCCGCAGCATCTCTTTGCACTGAAGCACCCATCCCACGCTGCCTGCGGGGAGCCCCGGGGCGGTGCTGCAGAGCTGGCCTCTGCTCGGGGATGGAGCTACCACCCCCAGCACATCCACGCTCTCACCCCCCCCGCGCCAGCGTGCCGGCGCTCTGCCTTGTACCCCCACTGCCCAGGGGCCTGGCCACGGTAGGGAAATCTGCTTTCATGGGGTTAAACCTTTTTACTTCATTAATTACTCCACGAAAACCGATGGCTTTGCAGGGGCGCTACATGTTTGCTTCCTCTCCTCTTGCCTTTCCGTAGGAGTGGGGGCAGCTGATCTGCTCTTTTTTGCCTCTGTAACCCTCTCCAAAACTTTTTTGGAGGTTTTTAACATCATCCGGTGAGATGTAATCTCCGCGGAGCCAGAGGGAACACAGGCACTGGAGCCAGGCAGCCTGCTTGCCACTGTGGCGAGTTGCTTGCGAGGTGCGTGGGCTGCCTTGGGTGGAAGGTGGGACGCTGTCCCGGCAGCGCCGGTGGGATGCCGGCTGCTCGTCTGTAGTCAGGAGAGGATTCTGCTATACTTTTTTCCTGTCTGTAGGTTTTATTCAGACAATATGTAATGATTGAGTGATTTACAATTCAGTGTTAAGCTAATGAAAATGTTGATAATGGTGATAATAAAACCTTTTTTTTTTTCCTATGGTGTGTTGGAGGTTTTTTGTGGAGTGTCTCTGCTGTCTCTGTTGCCACCACCATTATCTTCAACCTGAGATTTCAGCTGGTCCATCCCTTCTCCTTGTGCCTATAGGGAATGACAGCAGCTCAGGCTGGTGTGTCCCAGCACTGTCCCAGGCTCCTTCCCACTGCTCTCCCTGGAAGGGTCCTCTCTGAATCAACCCCAGCTTCAAACCTGCATTTCCCTGTGCCATTTCCAGATGTAATTTGGCCATGGGCATCTCCAGGCACAGAGCTAAGCTTTCTCCTAGCTTATACTCTGCTCACTACCCCAATCAGAAGGCTTCTGCTTCTGCTATTTTCTTCCCAAAACCCTTCATGGTCAACACTGGCCATTCAAAGTTGATTTTGAAACCCTGGAGGTGAAGATGCTGCTGGCAGAAAAAAGTGCCCCTGGCCCAGGCTGTTGGGAATACCGAGAGTCATTGTAGATGCAGGGTGAGCCTGGGGACCCTTGGGGAAGGAGACCCATGGGTGTTACTGGGTGTGCAGCTACTGCTGGGTCCTGGATGGCCTCAAGCTGCGAGCCCTCAGGTGGGGAGCGTTTGGGGGCTCTGGTGTGACCGCTGCTGCGGGGTTCTGCAGGAGGAGGTGGCAAGAACTCGCAGCATTCCCCAGGGAGCTGCTGCAGGCCCTTTTCCCATAGGAATTACAAGGGATTGCAAAGTCCCAGTTCACTAAGAGTTTCTTAAAGGATTTTCTCATGCCTCCAAATCCCTCTGCAGGTCATCAGGGCAGGACCGAGGGGCAGGACAGCTCCCCACCCAGCCACCCACGCACCTCAGCTACAGCCCCTGGGGGAGCAGTGGTGGAGGGAGAAGGAGGAGGATTTCTCCAGCAGTGCGAGTGTCTGGTAGGTTGGGGCAGCCCAGCCCAGCATGGCACCTGGGGATGAACAGCACCTCCCACCCTCAGACCATCACCAGCTTCCAAAAGCAGGATGGGGCTCAGACAGTCACTAGGCAACTAAGCTCCCCAGCAGCGCTGCCTAGCAGCTTGGACTGCACAAAAGCAGCAGTAAACCCAAGCAGGTGCCCTGCTTTCTGTGCCGTCAGCTCATTACCAGCTCCATCCTCCGCCGGAGACAGGCTCTGCAGATGCCACGCCACCAGTCCCAGTGCCTCTGCCGGGCTTTGCTTTTGCATCGTTGCATAGCAGGCTCTGCGGCACGAGCACGGAGCGACCAAGCGCTGGCAGCGCTGCACTGAATCCAGAGGGAGAGCGCAAGGCTGGCTCAGCCTCCGGATTGTGGTTGCTCTCCCACTTCCAGCTCCAGAAGAGGTGCGTTTCACTGGGGTGATGCCAGGCGGGCTCCGACATGTGAGGAATTGAAGAGCTGCTTCCTCCCACGAGGGTGGATGGAGGGTGAGAGGTGCCAGTTTCATCCTGGCCACTTGGAGGGTGGCCCAGGTTCAACACGGAAAGGGCAAGAGATGTCCGTCTGCTGCACAGCTCTGATGGCAAGGACACCACAGCGCACCCAAGCCTTGGGCTGACAGCCTTGGTGAGGGCGGTGGGAGGTGGGACACGGCAACAAAGGGGCTGAGATGGTGGGATCAGCATGAAATGACACCGCTGAGGAGCTGAGAAACCAATGAAAGCCTCATTTTTAAGCCTGTTTTATACGCTTACAGCTTACTTTCTCCCCCCCTGCCCCTTTCTATTTAAACCAAGGCTCACACAGTTGGTCCAGATTTGGGGCCACTGGTGCAAAGTGATGCAGCTGCTGAGCACCAGGGACAGGGGGGAACAGCAGCCAGGGCATTTTGGTGGTGGGAGGCTCTCCACCCACCTGCCCTCCTGCCTGCTAGATGCCACACACCCTGAAGGGCCCTGGGGAGCCTCCAGGCGAAGGTCTCACAAACCAGACCCTCATGCCAGCCCACCAGCGCCTGCACCATCCTCCCTGCCTGCATGCCCCGAGCTGCGCAGCCCAGGGCTGTGCTCCTGGCTCCATCGCTGTCCCTTCCCTGCCTGCACATGGGATGAGGGGACAGGCTGAGGCCAGGAAGGGACAAGCATCTTGTGTGAGAGTCCTGCTGCCCAGGGGCAGGCAGGATGGATCTACTGTGGCCATGTTTCATGCTGAGAGCGGGTGTAAAGTCCTACCTCTGCCTCCAGTGGGGTGGAGAACCTGGCAGGGAGCAGGCAGCTGTGCCAGAGAGCATCCCCCAAATAAAGGTACCAGGCGAGGAACCCCCCTCACCTACCCAAGCAGCGCAGCAGCCCCACTGCAGAACTGCCCTGCCGGTCCTGGCAATTAGAGCGCCTGCCCATCCCTGTACTTGCCTGCTTGTGTCTTGAAGCCCAAATCCCTGCCATTTTAGAGACTGGAACAAGAAAGACCCAGTTGTAACAAGCCTCCAAAGATTTGGGGTGACATCAAAGCCCAAAGCTGCCTCCAGGAAAGCCCACGCACCAGGAAAGGTTGGAAACGTGAAGGTCACTGGCCAGGGAGGGTGGAGGCGCCCAGGGCATCCCCATGGAGGGAGCAAAGACACCATCCCATGATGGGCAACGAGACCCAGATGCTTCCCAGCTCTGCCACAGCCACTCTTCCCTTCTCGTCCCTCCGATGCCCAAACATCCCAGCAAACATCCACAGGGATATCCCTGGGTATAATCATTGCCCACACCCCCGTGGCAGGGGAGCCAGCCCTGGCATACCCCTGCAGCCGGGCAGGGCTGGGGTTTGGGGCTCAGACACATCCCTCTTCTCCCCCTCGTGACAAATAACCAACCACCACCAGCTGGATTCACCTTTTATTAAACTGCCCAGAACAAAAAGAGGAGAGAGCAAAGCCTGCCCTGAGGCCTTCCCAACACTGGCACTCTACACGCCTTCCCCACCAGGAAAAGGGGATTTTCCTCCAGCAAAACCCCCTCAAGAGGGTATTTTAGGTAGAACTAAGAGTGGAAATGTCCATTTATTGGGGAAAAAAGTGAAACAGAGCTGCTGCCGCTGTCAGAGCCCAGTCCTGCTTTCTTGCAGACAGGCAGGATGGATGCCAGCCACATGACGGGGCACCAGCTGGAAACAGCCTTCCAAGTGGGGCTGTGTGGGTACTGCATCCCGCGTGGGGACACACACTGAGATGGGATCACCCTGTCTCTGATGACCCCAGCAGCAAAGAGCGCAAACCATGGGCTCGTGGGGACTGGGAGGAGGCAAGGAACGGGCATGCTTGCGGGGCTGCCAGCTGGAGGAAAGGTGGTGAAGGAATTTTAGCTAATGATCTCTTCAGGGCCAAACCCTTTGCGGGTGGCTCTATATGGTTCAGGGAGGCTTTCCCTGGGGCTGTGTCCTTAGCACAGTCCGGGCTTATCACAGAGGAGGGCTATGGCTGGGCTGGAGGAGTTCAGCTTCCCCTGCAAATGGGACACAGCATCCCACCAGCCAGCTCAGTCTGGAGGATTTACCAGTAGCGAGGTAAGGTGTGCTGGTGGGTAAGGGGGTGAGTATATGGACCTCCAGCTTCTGAAAGTCAGCCACAAGCCTGAGCTTAGACCTGGAGGGCTGGTCATGGGAGATGCAGTGCCATGAAGCTGTCCCCATGTGCTGAGTGGCAGGACTGCAGCCCATCCCCTCCTGCCCACCTCTCCCTGCCCACCCACCAACTGCAAACCTGCTGCGTGGCACCGACTTACCTGCACCTGGGGTCAGGGGATGACTTAAAAGTTCACCCACCCTGCAGGGCTCACTAACATGGGCTTTGCTTTTGATATGATCTCAGCAAGTGCAATCCAGCCCATGTAGCGAGAGGCATGTGCTGGCAGCGGCCACAGCCAAGGTTAGGCAGCGTGGGAGGGCAGCGATGCCTCCGTTTGGGGAGCAGGGAGGTGGGAAAGCAAACCTACAGCTTGCTGGACGACACATCGGGAGTCCCTCTTGCCAGACCCAAATGCTTGAACCTACTTGGGAGGAAAAAGCAAAGAAAAACTAACAATGTCATTCAGGGCCTGCAAAAAGGAATGATTATTTCTCAACAGGGCTTAAAGGCTCCTGCTGTATCCTGCGTGGGGCTGGCTGCCAGCTGAAAGGGGAGAGGAACAGAAGAAATGAGAGCAATAAGAAGGACCTGACATCTCTGTTCTTAATTTATCATTGTAGTAAGACTCGAGCAACGAGTACAGCTCGGCACGCGCTCCTAGATGGATTTCCTCCGCAGCCGGGGGTGTTGCCGGCAGCGAGGGCTGTTGGATGATAAAGTGCTCCCTGGGGAAGAGCCGGTCTGACCCCGCGTGCTCAGGGAGACCTCGTCGATTTTGTAGGAAATGGAGTTGTAATACACGGGGTTGGTGTGGCAGCTTAGGGTCTCGGGGTGGGAGGGCACCGGGCTGCCGCACAGCTGAGGTCTGTAGCACAAGCATGTGCAGAAGGAGGGGACTGCAGCTGCCGAGTTGGCCGACTGGCGCCGCTGCCTCTCCGCATCCTCCTGGATCAGCGGGATGAGGTTCATCTGGCTCGTCCTGTCCTCCACGGGGAGAAAAATGGCATTGCTGCCCCGGCTGTCCTCTTTCGGCTTGAGGTGGATGTTGTTCCGGGCTCTCCTCAGCGAGGCTCGCTCTTCAGCATCCCGCCGCTCGTCCTCAGAGTTCATCGTCAGGAACCGCAGCACCACCAGGTTGAGGAAGGCGCCGATGACGGTCAGGCCCACCAGGATGTACATGAAGCTGAAAGCCACATACGGGGGCTTCTTTTGCAAAGCCTCGTTCTTCTGCAGAGCGACAAAGTCTCCAAAGCCAATAGTGGTCAAAGTTATGAAGCAGTAGTAATAGGCATGAAAGAAAGTCCAGCCCTCGAAATAAGAGAAGGCTGCTGCGCCGATGCACAGGGTCCCCATGCAGGACAGAAAGCCGACTAGGACCATGTTCTCCATGGAGACATTGGTTGTCCTCATGCCCAGACACTTCTTGATTTTCTTGAGCAGTAGCCGCACAACGGTGTTCATGCGCTCCCCCAGGCTCTGGAACATGACCAGCGTCAGGGGGATGCCCAGGATGGCGTAGAACATGCAGAAAACTTTGCCGGCATCCGTGCCCGGGGCAGCGTGCCCGTAGCCTGCGAAGGAAAGAGGAAAGGCAGGTGTCAAGCCCTCACTGGGGTTTCCAGCAAGGCTGCCCTCGGACCAAGAGGAGCAGTAGGAGAATGAGGGGAAAATGGAAAATGAATTAGTAACAGATCTGCAGGCAATGCTAACAGGGCCATGGGATACCACATCCTTTGGGATGACGGCACATCGCAGTATCAAGCGGGCAGAACCTCCTTTGGCCTCTAGAGAGAGAAGGTACGCTCCTGATAGCCCCTGAGCTATGGTCATGGAGGTCAAGAGGAGCCCTAGAGCTGGACTGGGGTCTACAAGCCTTCTGCAGCTCATGAGCAATTTAGAGGCAATGATGCCGTGCCAGCACCAGGTCTGCAGGGTAACCTGAATCCCCACAGCGAGGGAGGATGGAGGCTCCGCAGGACGCTGAGACCAACAGCGCCAGGTCACCCCGCGGGAAGGTACGCACCCAGCCAGTCCTGTCCACAACTGCCCTCGCAGGGCCACCGTCACCTCCCGCTGGCACCCGCTCCTGCCCCCCCTCCTGTCCCCTGAGCCCTCCAGCGTCACGTGCATCTTTGACTCTCGGCTATACGATCATTTGCTGCGTGGCCTGTCGGATAGGAGCTATAGGGCCCCCGCGCTATAGGGTCAGTCCCTGCAGAGGCAGCTAAGTCTGGGAGGGCTTCTGCAGAGCAGCTTCAGGTTTACTCCGGTGTCACTAAGACTCAGACCTAAAGCACTGCTGGATCATTGGGGAGGAGGAGTTGTGCTGTTTTAAATGCAGGGAAGTATTTATGCCACTGCAGCCCTGTCAGCCCTTGTCCCAGGGACAAGGAGCTCAAGGAGGACAAGGTTCTCCTTGAGCACCTTCTGAGATTTAATTTCCCCACCTTGCTCCAAGTTTCAGAGCTGTGACTCAAGGATGCACACAATTATATCATGAGTCGTAATGAGGTATTCACCGCAATCTTCCGGACTTCAGTGATTCTGCACCCATCTCAATTATATAAGCTTAACAGATATCAGTGGCCTCTGACCTCAACGGATGAGTAACTAACTCAGTGCAAGGGAGTGACGCGGCATGGGGAGTAGCAGCATCCAAAGGCATCCAAGCCGTTCTCTTGAGTTTCTATGAGAAACTACCAGGGCTGGAAACTTCCTTTCTGAAGGCACCCACAGAACAGCCCCAGCGCCTTCCCGCACTGCTGTGTGGCCTTTTGCAAACAGCTATCTATATTTTCACTTTTTCCAGGTAACCACACGACTTTTGCATGAAGATATGGGGGAACACACACACACACACACCCTTTTTATTTCTCAGTCTTGTTCAAAGCTGTGACTTGGCTTCACCTCTGCCTGTGCTGCCAGTGGATTTCCAGGACGCTTAGGGAAGCTGTTAGCACACAGTGATGGGAAGACCAGAGGATGACAACCATGTTGTCCCAGGCTCCTGAGCACACCTCCCACTCCAGGAAATTCCTGCAATGGGACAGGGCTGGGAGGCTGAGGACAGCGTTATCCTTGACCGTGCTGTGCTCCAAACCGCAAGCAGGCAGGAAGGGACCGGTTTCTAATTGCTCTGTCTGTTCATAAACCCACGCAACCAAAAATGATAAACTTAATGCCTGCATGCCACATTTCACAGAATACAGAGCAGACATGAGACTGCAGTGGCAAAAAAACCCCCACTCAGATCCAAGCTTAATAACCGACTGTAATTATCAGGTCCTAGGCTACAAGATAATGACAATGACAGCAACGAGGAGGTAAATATAATGATCCAGAAGAGCAGCAAGTGGAAAAACAGTTGTTGCACCCTGAGAGACTGCTGAAAGAGCATTTGACTGATGCTTTCAAAATGACAAAGGGAATTAGAAAGAGTAAACACAGCTACATTAACATTAAAACTGAGATTTGGAGCACAGCCCAATATAAAGAGATCTGACATGCCAGCGTTTTAGAAATATGGCACCTGGGCTGAAATTATTTATCGCACGGGGTGTGTGGTAAGTGTAGCAATTGTTTGTCACAGTCAACAGAAAAATAATGTAAATGAAGCTATAACCTGTCACGAGATGATGGAGACTTTCACTGAAGCCATTCATCCTACCCTCCTGCTGGGGCCTGACACTAACCATGCCCTGAACCCGTCGCTGTTTGCTGGCCACGTGCGTTGCCAGCTGCACAAACCCCACACCACATCTCATGGGGGCACACGGAGCCCCCCCAGGCAGGGCTGCCGGGTACCTGCCCCTCCGCCACCTCTTGTCCCCCGGTAATGCAGCGCGGTTGATCCCACGAGCCCTTGTCCTGCGGGATGATGCTTTCAGCTACCAGATGTATTTCACCCATCCCAAGCCCCTCGGTACGGCTGAGCCCCGTCCTACAGAGAAGGAGGTGGCTGCTGGATGTGGAAGGGCAGGATTCGGCCTTGGGGTTCCTGCCTCCAAAACACATCTGCTGAGTGAAATCCCAGCATGAGCACAGGATCCCATGCCTGTCTACCCCCCTGGGATGCTCAGGGTGCATGGATTAATAGAAGTGGCTTAATTAAACAATGCTCAACTCCCATGTGGCTAATCTCACCTAGAATGAAGGCAATCCTCGTCCAGTTTAGTTTCATTCTCTTGCAAAATCGAAGTGGGCAAACCAAGCCATCGGGCTCTAGTAGGGGTAAGCGTGTCTACACGGGGGTTTAATGCGATTCACTCACTCTCCTCCGAGCTAACTGACACCCGTCTCTCCGCAGGCTCCCGTGCAGGCAGAGCGAGGTTCAGTGTCTGGCGGCTCTCTGGGCTCCCCGAAGCAGGTCTCGTACCGCCCAACATCCCGAGTTTTGAGCTGCACAGGAGCCAACAGTTCTCGCCCAGCTCTTCAGCCTGGCTCGCTGGCCACGACGCTGCGCCGGGGACGGAGGCGGCTCCCACCTCTGCCCCCCGACACCGCCGCCAACTTCTGCAGCCGCCTGCCCTCCGCCTGCTGCCGCCTCCCTGGGACGACGAGCCCCTCACGCTTCGTGGCCCCCAGCCATAGCAGCACCCCCGGCGTCCCCCAGAACCTGCCCGCGGCTTACCTCTCCCACCGCGGGGCGCCGGGGATCCCACAGGGTCAGCTCGGGGCGTGGCCTGAAGAGATGTCCGGGTCTCGCAAGGGTGAGACCTGCCTCCCCTATGCAGGCAACCCCCACCCCCCCCCAGCCCGGGGCTGTCCTGCGTGGGGGTGGAGGGATCCGGGGGTGCGGGGACGTGGGGCCGGAGAGGGGGCCGGGGGGCCGGCACTCACCGATGGTGGTGATGACCGTGATGGCGAAGTAGAAGGAACCGGCGAACTTCCACTGCCGCCCGGCGCGGTGCGGCTCGGCCTGCAGCACCAGCCGCTCCAGCTCCCGGTAGTCTTCGGCGGAGAAGCGGTACTTCCTCCGCAGCTCCCCCCGCTTCTGCTCCAGCAGCCGCTTGCGGCCGCTCTCCGCCTCCGACTCCAGCGCATCGAAGACGGCGGCGCCCACCAGCAGGTACGAGAAGATGCAGAGGATGAGCGCGGCCGTGCGCAGGTTCTGCCGCTTCATGGCGAGGGGCGGCCGCCGCGCCTCAGCCCGGGCTCCGCATGGCCCCGCGCCCGCCGCCCCCCGCCGCCCCCGCCGCGCCCCGCCCCGCTCCGCCCCCCGCCCGCTCCGCGCCCCGGCCGCCGCCGCCGGCTCCCCCCCCGCCCCGCGCCCGGCGGCGCTCACGGCGGTCCCCCCCCGCCTTCCCCGGCTGCCCGCTCCCGGGCCGGAGGGGTTCCCCGGGCCGGCAGCGCCGCTGCCCGCCCTGCCCGAGAGCAGCGACCTTCGGGCTGCGCGGACCGCAGCCCCCCCGCCTCCCCCGGTGCTGCCCCCCGGTCGCCTCCGTCCGGCTCTGGGCGGGGAGGTGCCGCTTCGCACCCCCGGCGGCGAGGGGCGCGTTATCTGCGTTCTCGCTCGCTTTTTCCAGCCGGCCGCCGGAGCGGATGGTCCGGCCTGCTGCGTCCGGTGCGGTTGTACGAGAGCAGAAAGGGACAAAATAACCAGGTTCGGGGTTTCTGCCGCTTTCTCCGGCGTGTTCATCAGATGCCGCAGGGACCGGGGGGACGCGGGGCCCAGCAGCCCTGTGCTGGCGTGGGGGGCAGCGAGCGGAGCCCGGGTCAGCTCTGGCGTGTGGGGAAATCAGCCGTGGTAGGAGGCAGAGCCCACAAAGAGAAGACCCTGTTTCTCGTTACTGGTTTCCCGAGCTTTTATGTAACCCTTATGTTTCACTTTTAAAAATAGAAAGACACTTTCCCTGCGTTGTGTGTTGCACGAGATGGTCTCTCCTTCAATAAACTCTCCTTCCTTCGACTGGGAATAAAGCAAACAAGGAAAACAAACCAACGAGCAGGCATACATCCCTCTTCATCCATCTCACTTCTCCCTCTGGAGAGGACAAGATGCTTAGGGCTTTAATTGCAGCAAAGGAGGTTTGAATTGGACGTAAGAAAAACTTTTTAACCATGAAGACAGTGAAACACCGGAACAGATTGCTTGGGGAGATTGTGGCAGCCCCGTCACTGGAGGAGTTTAAAATTAAGATAGGCAGATGTCTGGATGTCTGCTGAAAGTGCTCTGGGTACCGCTGATGCTCTCCTGGAGCAGGGGATGACTCGATGCCCTCCTGGAGCCCCTTCCAGCCCTCTCCTCTGCGTTTCCATGGCCAGCACGAGGAGCACGGTGCCCTTTCCCACTGTAATAGTGAACTCTTTTTCACCCTGGACACTTGCCACTTCCCTCCTCCTTGCCGAGCCTCCGTGCCAGCACCATTAGCACAAGTTGTTATTGAAGAAAAAATACAGGCTCCAGCATCCATCACCAGCAGCACAACCTGTCGGTGGATTGCTGTTCAACATCGTAGCACTTGCAGCCTCCTAAATCACACAGCAAAGCTTCTGCTGGAGGAATGTGTCTGGGTTATGTTCTCCATGGTGTCATTTGCGGCCCTGGGATGCTGTCAAACCTCTAGACCCAGAGCAATGTGGGGGCCGCCTGCTAGAGAAGATACGCTTCACCTGCTGCCATCCAGCTGCTGGTAATTTTTTCCACTGGGCAGCAATGACATCCCACCTTGAAGACAGGATGCAATGCTGCTAATTGAGCTCCTGTTGGTTCCATTACAAAGGAAGGGGATCTTACAGTGATCACATCACCATGTGCCTGTTACACATCTTTTTAGGTGGGGTTTGGGGCCTCCAGTGCCTTGCAGATTAAATTCTGGACTCCCCAGCTAATATCCAGAGCATTAAGCTGATGCTGTAGCTTGTTATCCAAAGCCAGCTGCTCTGTGCAGACGTTGGGCCAACATGCCAGTGCAGGTTCAAGCATGCAAAACCCTGGGAGATGCTCTCCAGCCATGGGTGGAGATAGGCACAAGCTACTTGCATAGTTTCCTTTAGCAGCAGCATCGATCTTAGATGGTCGTGGACTAATAAATCCTCCACAGTTTGTTTCCAAACATGTCTGCGATGGCAGCCAGCAGCGCTTGGGCAGAGATGGTAGAGCATGACTGTCTCAAAGTGCTACCTACGTCGGGAGGGGGTCTGTGGATGGGATCTTTGGATTTGCTTTGACCTCATGCAGGTCACAGGCTCCTGTGGAATAAATGCTGCTCCGAAGGAACGAGGCTAGCAGGATCCACCTCCTAGTAAGAAACACCCCAGTAACAAATCCAGCGGTGATGAAACCAGGACTGTGCAGCAGTAACGCACACAGCCCTGTGTTCTGAATCGGGTCGTAGGCTTCATAATTAAGATGGTGCTGAAATCAGCCTGCTCTGTGGTCTTACTGCTCACGCGTTTCTTTTTCCTGCATGCAGTGAGCGCGGGGGCATGAGCGAGACTGAACTGTGTCACATCGCTGTTGTGCAGGGCAGTCCCTCCTGAGGAGGAGGAAAGTTTCACGCTTTCCCACTGGGAAGCTCCCTCAGTTCAACCTTTGTCTTTCCCCCGACTTCGCTGCGCTTGAGAAAGGTCAGGCTGGAGCCGCAGGATCAGGCCAGGCAAGATAATGTACTTTATCATTGATTTCCAGTGAGAAGTTGCGTTATGAGATTAAATGTCTCATTTTTATTGCATGGGGAGGCAGAGAGAAAGCAAGAGCTCTGAAAATAAAATAGCAGTCGAAGTGATGTGTTTCTGCTGGAAGGTGCTTGTGACCGGGAACGGACATACCTTGTTTGTTCAGTCCTTTGGAGGTGAACTTTGAGAAGCTGCTTCCTTCTGAGGTTGGTAAACAAAGTCAAACCTCATCTGTGTTTAAACCAGTGACTAATTAATGTGTTTAATTGGCCTGCATCTACTAATTCCAGGCTGGCAGGGAATTTATTAAAAAGCTTTTCTAATTTTAATGGATTGAAATAAGCAAAGCTGCTTAACCATCTCAGATGAAAGATGCTAAACAGGGACCCGCGGTGTGGGTCTGTTTGAGTCGGTCCCATTGCCTGACGTACGTGGGGAGAGGTGGGAGGACCCCTCCAGCTTTGCTCAAGCTGCTTTGGGCATTGATGCTGCCTCGGTCTGCGCAGACAGCTCCTGGTCCCCAAGCAAAGGGGTCAACATTAGCAGGACATACGGCAGTGGCTGCCGTCGCACCTCGGGCCACGCTGCCCACCTACCCACGGGCGGCAGCCAGGGCTGAGGACGGGCTCTGGCAGGCGTCAGCCCCCTCCCCGGGTTTCGACCACGAGGTGCTCCAGCTCTCCGGGCACTTGGGGACAATCCTGGCGTGCTCTGCTTCTTTTGGTTATTTTAAACACCAAATAGATGTTTTCTTTTGCCTTAGTAAAAGCATCAGCTATTCTGGCTTTAATGCCATTTAATACCAAGATTATAGCCTCACAAAGTGATGGGATATTTTTAAAGCAACGGATTAGTTAATTTCTGAAAAGGATTGGATACCGAGATATGAATAACAACCAGCTGCAGCTGCCCAGATGAGAGTGGGACTCCAAGCACTGCTCGGCTGTCCCAGGCCAGGCGGCACCGTGAGCCGGGCACAGGGAGCAATCCCTCCTCTCCATGCAAGGGGCCACAGCGATGCCCTCTTCTGCACGCAAAGGGTCCCTGACCGGATCCAGGCTGGACATAGCAGCGTTTGCTTCTCCCCCATGATTCCGTAAACCTTCCTGTAAAATATCTTCTGTCCTACGGGCCACGGTCAGGGTTACTGCGGGCTCAGAAGCCTCACAGCTTTCTCTCAGCTCTAGGATTTCCCTGCTGCCTCCCTCCCTTGACTCTTGTAGCTCGGACGGCTGCAGGCGCTTTGCTCTGTGTTGTAACCTGGAAGCTCAGCAAGAGAATTAATGAAGCGTTGGATATAAGCTGGTTGCAAATGCAGATTGCCTCCGTGTGGCCACCATGGATGTGGCTTTGCAGGTTTCAAACCCCAGGGCAGGTGGACACAGCTCCACCCACGTATGACTGTCTTCAACCACCTTGCCTAGCACTACCCATGCTAAACCTCAGCTGTGACTCCACAGCCCATTAGTGAGCCTTCCCTAATTACCCTTCCTACCCAAAACGGGTCCTGCACAGCCCTGTCCTCCCCAGCCCTGCTCCCCCGGGCAGGCTGATCTGCTGGTGGTTGTACACGAAGCATACCTGGGCTGGAAATGCTGACAGTGCTCTTGACAGTTTATGGTCACAAACTCTATTTTCAGCCTAATAAGTTTTTTATACGCTTGGAAAGCTGTCAGTTGAACATCGGCCAGGCACAAAGTACCTGCCATAAAGTGCCTGGACCGCAACCAAACGGGGAAGGTGCTGCTCTGCTTTAGCAAGTTCTTGATCTCAGCCGCTTTAGTTGGTTCATTTCTTTGGTTTGAGGACCTTGGCTTTAATAATAAAATAATAAGATAAAATAATAATGCCCCTGCTTAATAATTTGTGGAAATATTTGGTGAGAACCTGTTAAATCAGAACTGGCAACCAGTTTGGATTGGGGCTCGGGGGTGGGAGGCTCTACGGTACTGCTGCCGGTGCTGGGGTGGACTGGTCCCTGTGAAGAGCCGCTGAAGCCCAGTGATGAAGGAGAGAGGCTCTGGGAATGTGTCTGGAGAAAGGTCCCACTCCCTGGAAAAGTTAATCTGGAGATGACCTGCCACGGCCACGACTCCAGACTCACCGTACAAACATGGTCACGTCAAACCCTTGGCCAAACGGAGAGCAGGGCCTGATCCTGAGCGTGCCTCTGCTCCCACCACGGCAGCGTCACGATGCTATAAATGACTTTCCTGCATCACAGCCCACGGGGTTGCCAGGAAGGTCAAGGATGGGGGGGCAAAAGGGTCTGGGAATGAATTGCAAATATGCGAGGCTCTTTCAGAGGGTGCCCCGGTGACACCTTCACCCCTGTCCTGCAAGGCAGCCCCTGCCATGGCGGCACTGCACTGGAGGGACGGGAAAGGTCCTGAGCTGCTGTAGGGTTCCTGTGGGACACCCCTGGGCAAGCGATGGGCTCTGACACACTGTGTGGCACATCATAACCCACGTGGCACCCGGTGAGAGCCACAGTCCCTGGTGGGAGCCCTGCGGATGGCTTCAGTGCCAAAGGCGTCTGCCCGCACGGTCGGTCCCGTGGCACCCTGCTTCCCATGGGTCCCACTGCAGGGCACCGCCGGCTGGCCAGGGCAGGAGGCAACTGCTGCCCGGTGCCGGCTGCCAGCTCCGGCAGCGCGTTTGCGTGCCTGCCTGGGTGTGCTTGAGGGAGGAATGGTGGTGGCTCCCGTCCCACCGGCGAGCTGAGACACGCTCCGGGTGAGATTTGGCCATGTCGGCAGCCGGGGCGGTGACCTCGTGGCGCGGGAGCTGCGGCAGCCCTGTCTGCCACCCCGGGGCTTCGCTTCCCAGGCAGAGAGTTTACAGCAAATGGCTCGTTTCGATGCTAAAAATAACCCGGTAGGAAACAAATTGGCCCAGCACTTCAACTGGGGAAAAGTGCATTTATTAGTAAAACTCAAGATGTCCTTTCCTGTTCTGCCTCTGAAGCTCTGGGTGCTGAGATGCTGACTGAGCTTCCCAGCCAGGCACTGACTTACTTCAATGCAGTGTTTGATTGCACCAAGATGCATTTTTCTTACCCTGCTAGCGATGCTCCACAGGCTGGTCCCAGCCGCCAGACTCCACTGGCCAGAAGCGGCTCCGGCTTTGGGGCCACAAGCGATTTCCCAGCCGAGGGAGCTGTGAATTACCCTGTGAAAATGCTCCCAGCTGCACCATGCCTGAGAGCACAGCAGGTTCCCGGTGAGGAAAGAATATAACAAAATGAAAATATTTGTTTTCTCTTGCGGTGAAAGCACTGTGTTGGGGACATATTTCTTCTTCCACCTCAAAACTGCAGATTTTACCGAGTCTTGTTTATGTGCAGAGATTTTTCCAGCTGCTTCTATCCAGGCTTTTCTCTGGAAGGATTAATTGGGGAGATGAGACACATCGTCTCTGAATTGCAAATACAAAGATGTTCCTGTGTGTGCCTGGCCCTGTGTGTGCCTGGCCCAGCTGCTTGTCCCCTGCTCCAGCCCTGGCCTTTTCTTTCCAGCCACGCTCAGGGGCTGTGCGGTGTCCCTGGGGCAGAGCAAATGGCAGCACAGGAATCACAGCTGTTCCAGGCATCAGGACGCCAGATCTGCCATGAATCAGTTATAGGGAATCAAATTAACACTAGGCTTTGCTGGAGGCAGGCAAACCACCTGAGCTAAATGGGAAAATAAACCAGAGGCTTCTCTGGGTTCTGAAACATTTAGCTAACTGGTAGGTCCCTTGTTTGAGTGTCTCTTGGGGTGGGAGCTGAGGTGCTGAGCAGTGAGAGGAGACGATGGCCATCTGGGTATCCTCCCAGGGCACCTCCACACAGGGCCGGGTGGCAGAGTCAGGGCATGGCCATTTTTGGGGTTCTGGCTTGGGAACTGCATGTGAATGGTCCCTCTTATGTAGGAAGATTGAGAGCTGTGAGCTGTCCCCCAGCCTGGGATTTGCAGGTGCTGATGTGACTGCAAGTCCATCGCTCATCTCTGTGCTGTGTCTTTGCGAGAGGATGCTGCCCCGTACTCCCACGGTAAGTCTGCTACTCGGGTTCATCCATGAACCACCCTCTGCTCTTCACCCATGCGGCGCTGGAAAGGAAAAAAACCCCTTCTCTTGCCTTCTGTGCCGCTGGGTTTGGTCCCACTGGGGCTAACCAGAGCTACTGGCAGTAAATCTGGGGATGAGGAGTTATGAAATGGAGACCTGGCAAGGAGGGGGGAGAGGCACTGACCCACCCAGAGATTAGTTCCTCCACCACCAGCTGTGGCCACAAAATCCAGCCATGGAGAGATGGCTCACACTCATCCCTATGGACAGGTGGGTTAAAGCACAGACTTCTCCCCAATATTTCAGCTCACGGGGCCCCTCTCCTTCACTGTGCACCTTGTGCCGTTGGTGTCTCTGTTCTGCAGCTGGCCCTGGGGCAAACCTGCCAGGGCTCTTCCCCACCTCCCAGCCCCGTGCGGTGGGATACTGGCTATGGTGATGGGACTGTTGTTTCTGCTTTGCATGCAGAAAGATGCTTCCCCCAGCAGCCTGGAGGAGGCTGCAGCATCTCCTGCTGGGTATTGCAAACCTGCTGGGGTCTTGGACAGCCCCAGGCACCTGGATGAGCTGCATCCCAAGGGCTCTCTGCATCCCCAGCTCCTCTGGGCTCTCAGCATGGCATGGTGTTGCCATCCCAGCATTGCACACCCTTTTACAGGGGGATTTTTGCCTCCACAACCAAATAACACTTCATTCAGTGAGAGTGCCTGGCTCTTGGCATCACCACCACCAAACCTAGCCCTGAGCTCTCCTCCGTGCCAGCAGCTTCCCATTGCCATGGGACCTCCTCACCCTAAATGGCCTGGACCGGAGGCACAGTGGTGCTGCAGGGTGGTCTGGGCTGGTAAGAGCTGACTGGGAGCTGTGGAGCACGGTTCTCCCCCACCTCTGCTGAGCGGCACCTCCACATCAGAGCAAAGGCAGCCAGGATGGAGTTAATCTGTTTCCTGACCTTGGACGTCCTCTGCACAGCACGGAAGCAACCTCTTCACGGAAGAGCTGTGGTGCTACTGAGAAGCCTGGGAGCTTTCTGATGCTCCTTAGGGTAAACTTTTTGCCCATGAACCCAAACAAGCAGAAGAATTTCACACCAGCTAGGCTGTGGCCTGGCACGAAGGGCTCTTCAGGGAGCTAGATCCGACCTGAGCATCTCGTGGTCAGGGCAAAGCTGAGGTGTTGGGCAAAATTCAAACTATAGTCTCTTCCCAGGTTGCTGAGAAGGCAGCGCAGGTCGTGGTGCACAGAGCGGCTCCCAGTGATTTCTCGTTGCCCTGCTCCCTGTGCTGACCCCTGCCTTGAGCAATGAGCAGCACTGACAGCAAGGGACACGGAGGGCTTCCCACTGGGGAATATTTAGAGAGATGGTCTGAAAAATGGCACATCTCTATTACGCCTGGCCTCACCAAGTCCTCCAGGACGGATCCTTGCCTGCACGGTGCAGCCGCAGTCACTCTGTAACGCACATACAAATGCGTGTTACAGCTGCAAGCTGCGCAGTGCTGCTGCCGCCGAGCTGCAAGTGCATTCCTTAGCTCTCACTCTCCCCAGGTCCCACGCTACATGGCATCACCTATTTATAACTGCATGCACTGCAGGAATAATATTAGACTGATGGCCTCACACAGTCACGCTAAATGTTATTCTATTTATGTGATTTGTTCTTCTTCACAAGCTGTTGGTCTCCCAGATGCCAAAACACTCTGCCTAGCGTAGACAAAGACTCAGATTTGTCTCTTTTATTAAAATCTTCCCCAACGGCACCCAGTCCCAGGTATGTTTACCATTTTTTCCCAGGTCACCTGAAGTAATTGCATCTACTATTCCTTCCTCAGTCTGATCGATATCCTTGGTAAATAAGATAACCTGCCAGGTCTGTTGTCCCTGTAGCCAAAGGTACTTTAGCAATGAAATTGTTTTGCTGAAGAAATAAATGCCTCTTGCTGAATCTGAGGATGCTGTGACCCTTCATTAGTGACCTGAGTGACTCATCCCTTTTTTGTGTGCGCAGTGCAGCCTCCCACCACACCATAAAAGATGCACCATGAAGTCCCACTGCCTGGTGCCCGGTGTAACGGGGAGCTGAGACCTGCAGGAGCTTCCTGCTCATGCTGCTTCTCCTCTGGCTTTGCACATGGTCGTCACACCTCCACCCAGGCCTGGGGGCTCTCACTTTATGGAGATGCCCTGTTTGCACGGCGGGGACCCCGTGCACAATCTCAGTCCCGCAGCGATGTCCCCGGCATCCCCAGCCCTTGTCTGAGCAGCAGCTCCCACTCCCCCAAGCTGTGGAAATCTCTGACACAAATGCATAACCCCATGTTTTCAGCACAGGGCAGCCAGCCCACCCTTATTTAGCAAATAGGGCTTTACTGGCCATACCAACCCCTCTGAAGTGAGGTGGGCAGCTTGGTCAGAGCCAGATTTGAGCCAGAGCCCATGTATCACACATCGTGAACTCTGTATTCACCGGTGGGGGCAAATCCTCCTACTCCAGCAGGCTAACATCTTGTAGCTCTGCAGTCGGCAGCTGTTAAACAAGGCCTGGCCATCATTTTACTGAACTCAAGGAGTCTCTGCGGCTCCTGCAGCACTCACTTCTCACTCCCGCACCCCACCACTTACACACGGGAGCCTCTCACCCCCTCGCTTTGCTGGGTGCCTCTGGAAACACAAAGACCCTGGAAACATGATGTGTTTAGTCTCTTTTTATAAATCTGTGCAAAGTGAAATAAAGAATTAACCAGAATTGAGTCCTATGCATTTCGCTTCTGCTGATAGCGATATTTTCTCCTTGTAGAGTGTTCTGCATGCCAAGAAAAACAGGTTTGCATTTTAGGGAAAGAAAGTGGTTGTACATCTGTGCATCTGTACATGTGCCTGTTAATTCTGCTGGAATGGCTTCCTGGGGCTGTCAGCTCAAAAATTCTCTTTAACGTAACAAATCTTGACTGTGTTTGCAACAAATCCTCAACCAAGAGGAGTTTATTTAATGAAGCAAGAAAAGCTGCCAAATTTCCAGGCTTGATCCCAATCCCATTAATGTCAGCAGGAGAGTTCCCACCATGCTTGGTTTGTTGGTTGGGTCTAATCTGGGTAAGGCAGTTTAAAATCTGTTTGGGTCAGATTTGCAGACAAGTTCATTGCTCCACTTCGCTGTGCCAGAGAGTCTGTGGGAAAAGCAGACAGTACAGGTGGGAACTCTCTTGCCTGATTTTAGGCATCTTCAAGTCCAGCAACAGAGAGTCAAGGGAGGGAGAGGGGAACATTCAGATCATCTCAAGCCAGGAGCCCAAAGGAAGTGAAATTAATGTATTTCTTCTTGCAGAGCCATCTCACCTCATAAGGATGTGCAGCTCCTGTAAAGGAACCTGACAGCGCTGGAAGGTCTCCGCAGCAGAGGGGAAAGGACCTCACTCAAAGCCAGCTCCTGAGTGGGTGGGTGCTGCCACAGGTCTTCTGCTCAGGTCTTCTCCCTGCACTCGTGCCAGCCAGGAACCGAGGCTGATGCCTGGTTCAGGATGCAATCACGGCACAGCAACTCCAGTGGGCACTGACTCCCTCCTGCTTGCAGCAAATGCTTGTGCATGGCCCTATCAATGGCTGGCAGAGCTGCTGGGACAAGGGGAAGGAGGAATATGGCAACTCCCCAGTTTCCCTGGCCCCTCACCCACTGCTGAAACACACACTATGTCCTCGCCTCCGCATGCCATGAACGGGGACGGGCACAGAGCAAGAGCTGCCCATGCTGGTTGCTCCAGATGCAATCCCACCCCTCTGCTCTCAGGGGATAAAGAACACTGGGGAAGTTTAGAGGGGTCAGTGGTGCCCATGTGTTTCGAGCGGGTGCCCAGTGGTCACCATGCACCTGCAGTGTCCCGCAGAGAGCAGCGGCTCCCTTGAGCCTCCCTTGACGGCGAGAGCTGGAGGAAGGAGGGCTGCTTTGCTGCTCCATCACCAGCTGCAAAAGCTGGCCATGCAGGCTCATGTGCCAGTGGTTGGTCCTTAATTACACATACAGCTAATAAAGGGAAGGAGCTCATTTCTGTCGTTCACAAGGGGAAGCAACGCTGTCTGAGAATTAAGGGGGCTGCAAAGCAGGAGATTAAAAACAACAACAACAACAAAACAATATCTCTGGGTCTTCAGCCCAACACACAGATCCTTAATGGCTTTTGCTGATTTGGCAGATGCAGGACACAGAAAAATGAGCAGATTTATGGCTGCAACTGTCCCTGGGGCTTAGAGATGCTTCTCAGGATATAGGTCTTTAAATCATCATTAACAATGACATGAGGGGGTACTGGAGAAGACAGAGTTGGGCACAGCGATGACACGAGGGGGTGCTGGAGAAGACAGAGTTGGGCACAGCGATGCAGGGGGTGAGAGCAGAGTTCGTTGGCACTTCTTAGCAGCGCTCCCTCCCTGGGATGCAGTGATGCTTTATTTCAATCCATCATGCACAAAGTGGGTGCAGTGATGGGGTGCTGCAGCTCCCATGGGCTGTGGGGAGCCAAGGCCAGTTCTGTGGGGAGCTGTAAAATCTTGGATGGGATCCATGTGTGATCACCAAAGACCTGGACTGCTTTTGGAGGCATGAGTATTTTTTCAGGAAAGGAGAATAGTGCAGTGCTCTGTAGAAGCCCAGATCCAGGGAGCTTGTGCAAGCAGCAGAAGCCAGACCTGCTCCTCATGTCCCAAAGGTCTTCCCTACTGCAGAGACAAAAGAACATCTCATTTGGGAATTTAAGCTTTGCCTTTTGGTTTCCTCTGGGTGAGGTGGAAAGTTTCAGGGCTTTGCTGGACCCCTGCCTGGTGCTGAGCAGACTCCGGGGACCTACCTCAGTGCAAGCCTGGCCCAGTACTCACCGCGCAGACAGGCAGCGCTCCCGGCAGCTCCCCATCTGCAGAGCCCTGGGAAAGTCGTCACTGCTCCCTGCAGCAGGCAGGACCCTGCTCCAGCCCGCAGGCCAGCTGGCTCCTGTGTTCCCATAAAGCTTTAAAAGAAGCCAGACGACTCATGGCTGAAAGCATTAGGTGTTTATTTGCACTTTAGACATTGACTCCATGTGAAAGTCAGCTGCGGCTACCTCCACGCAGCAGCAAAGATGGGTCCGTGTGAGAATGACCGTGATAAATATTGGGCTTTGATCCAAAGAGCGGAGCGTCCGTGGGTCGGGACTTTCCCAGAATGGGCTGATTTTAACTCACAGTCCACTTCCTTCAGTTGAGCTGCAAGACCTGCTGTTGCAAATCACATTGCTCCTTTCAGAAGGACTGAAATCTTCCAGCTGTTCATGGTGGGGAACACCAAGAGCAAAAACCAAAATGCCACTCGGGAGCCTCTGCTCCCCCCCGAAGCAGAGATCCCCCCGGCAACAACAGACGGACTGCCCTCGCCATCGAATCTTGCCTTCACAAGCCTTCAAACCAGCGTCGCTTTCTCTTTTTTTGCATCTCTAATTTTTAATAGACATATCTAATCCCCTTGCAAGGCTGGATGCAAGAGTAAAATGCAACCGCCCACCTGAAGATTTTGAAACTCTCCTGGCATTTGTCTGCTGAAAGCAGCGGTTCAGGCTACTGCGGTCTTTCACCTTGCAAAAAACCCCCAAACCAACAGCCTCCAGAAACTTTAAAATGCCAATTTGCTGTTGTCTGCTATATGCTCTTCCAAAAGAGAGTGAGTAATGATAAAATTCTTTTTTCTTCTGCGAAGGAGGTGGGCAGTAGAGGATAACACAGCTGAAGCAGCTCAGTCACCCAGGAGCAACTAACCCAGGAACTGGCACAGCTTAGTCATATATTTAAAACCTGATATTTTTATAAGTATTTCCATTCCAAAGGACTTCCCCCCTGCAAAAATTGACCCCTTCAGCTGTCCTGCAATGCACGTCATTAATTACCAGTGCCTTCTCTTTAGGTGAAGGAGGGAATCCTGTCTCAAACCCATGTCCAGTGGGAGAGAGGAGATGCAGCGGGGGAACATGGCGTCATTCAACCCCATCCCTCATTCACTGAAGAGCTCGATGAGTGGCCGGGGAGCCAGGGGGATGTTAACCAGCTCGGACTGCTGCACTGGAGGCTGGACTGAGAAATGCTTCAGGACTGGAGTAAATACAATGTTCATCTCTTTCCATCTCCAGGCGTACTGTAGGCAAAACTGTTGGGTTGAGTTGCTTTGCTCTAAAACCTAGTCCCAGTTTGCTCTCTGATGCTGGCAGTCCTGTTTGTCCCTTGTGTGAGATTGGAGCCAGTGAAGCTGCAGTCACCGTCCCTCTACAGAACAGGCATCAAGGTAGGGGGGCTGCTCCCAAGAAGGGGCCAAGTGCGAACTGAAGTAGTGCATCTTTCAGAGGGGGTGTTGGGTACCTCAGAGCTCATCAGAAGCCTCCTCCTCACAAAGAATGATGCTCATCTTCTTCTCATCTGTCTGGCAAGAGGTTTTCCTCCTGAAGGTGGGCCCCAGGGACTGGCTGGCTCTTTGGTAGATGGTCCTCATACGTGACATGCAGTCTTCGCTGGTCATCACGTAGAGCAGGGGGTTGAGGGCGCTGTTGAAGCTGGCCAGGCCCCGGGTCACCTGGTAGGAAACGTAGATGTTCTTTAAAGCCTGCGTGCAGGATCCTTGCAGCTGCCAGCCTCGAGACAACAAGTTGAGGTTTCTCAAGATATGGTAGGGGAGGAAGCAGATGGAGAAGAGGACCATCACGAGAATCACCAGTCTGATGCTTCTTCTCCTGAGGCTGGGGTCCACGGTGTCGTTCCTGCAGAGCACCACCACCACGTGGCAGTAGCATCCGATGATGATGAGGAACGGGATGACAAACCCGGTCACGGTGACGGCTGCGGTGTACGGCAAGTAAACGCCCAGGTTCTCGTGCCTCGTCGTGTCGTGGCACCGCGTCCCCACGTCGTCCATCTTGCTGAAGGCGAAGTCGGGAGCTACCTGCGCGATGACCCACACCCAGACCATCGTGCTGAGCCACGCCGAAGAGGTGGCCCCCTGGCACCTGCCCCGCGCCTTCAGCGGGTGCACGATGCCCAGGTAGCGGTGGACACTGATGCAGGTGAGGAAGCCGATGCTGGCGTAGAGGTTGAGGTGGAAGAGGCCCCGGGTGATCCGGCACCAGCCCTGCCCGAAGACCCACACTCTGCCCCGCAGGTAGTAGCTGACGAGGAAGGGCAGCGTGCTGACGTACAGCAGGTCGGCCAGGCCCAGGTTGCCCACCAGCGGGCCCAGGGGACGCCGGGGCCCGGTGCAGAGGTGCCACAGCCCCAGCCCGTTCCCCACCAGCCCCAGGGGGATCACCGCCAGATAGACGGTGGGCAAGAAGCGCTGGGCAAAGGCGGCGTCCACGGGGCACAGGGCCCCGCTGCCGTTGCCGGGCCACGGGGTGAGAGCCTCCGCGGCCATCGGGCGCTGCGGCTGCCCTGCCCGCCGTGGGGCGACGGCGCTGGTGGCGGCAGCGCTCGGAGGTGCCGGTGCCCGGCGAAGCGGTGCCCGTCGCCCGTGGCAGGGGCGGGGCGGCACCGGCGGCGCGGTGCCCAGCGCTGGTCCTGGCAGCACCGCGGTCCCCGGCGCAGGCTGCGGCCGCCCTCGCCTCCTGGTCGCCGGGGTTTGGGGCGCGGGGCTGTCCCGCGGAGCGTGGGGAGGATGTGGCGAGGGCCGCCTCGGCAAAGAGCCTCCTCGGCGAAGAGCCTCGGCGTCTGGCGGCTCCCGCTGCTCCCTCGGCGCCTGCTGCCAGCCCACTTGAGATATTTTGAGCCGGGCGCTGGGGACGCGCAGGCCGCCGGCTATTTCGGACGCCGTGCGTGCCTGGAGGGAGCGGGAGGAAGGGAGCAGGGAGGCGGGAGAGGGGCTCTGCCTCGGAGCGGGTGGGAGATGTCTGATGACGGGGCCGGAGCTTTCAGCCTGCTTCTCTTCTGTCCCAGTCAGGGTGAGGAGAAACCCCCCCATCCCTCCAGACCAGGGGCTGGAAGCCCGCACCCCATGAGCCGCCCCTCACTTCCCATCCCGACAGCCTTTCTCCTGGCCTCACTGCTCAGGTGGGGCTGTCCATCCAGAAACACCGGGAGTGGGGTAAGGCAGAGACCGGCAGCTTTCCACGGGGCTCGTGCTGCCAGCCCCGCGCCAGCAGGCAGCCGGTGCCGCAGGCAGTGCCAGCAGGCACAGGTGTGCCGGGCTGCCTGCCCGCGGCGTAAGCGGCAGTAAAGCTCCGCTCCCTGCCGGACAGCTGCACCTTCCCTGCAGCACGCAGCAATGACCTGCTCTGGCTGCCTACTTCTACATCCCTCCCCAAATACAAAAATCCTCTTCCCCTCCCCTTCCTTTGAGCGGTTTTGACCCACGCGGGGAGGAGACGCGAGACGGGCTTGCACCTTCCTCTCCTGCCTTCCCTGTTGCAGGGGATGTCACACAGAAGACGCCCAGACACGGTGAGGTTGGGGCAAGATCTAAAACCAGCAACCCCAGAGAGGAGCCCCAAGGAAAGCCAGCCCCTGTTTGCATTGCTGAGTAGCTGCTGCCACATAAACGAGGTCAGAAATAACTTTATCTTCGGGCACAGGAGTAAACAGGGCAGCGATCAGAAGGGAGAAGGTTTACCCTGGCAGCCACAGGGAAATGACCTTGGAAAAACAACTTCAGGTAAAGGGCTGGGCCCAGGAAGGGCCAGGGCCACCTGCTTTCCCGGAATTTAATCTGGGGCAAGGGGGTGGGAAGAGGCTGATATCTCACCTGCCGGCGGGGAAGGAGGGGTGTGAGTCCTGCCGAGCCATCCTGACTGCCCTTCCCTCCTTGGGAGCAGCCAAACATCTCTGCTGGACAGGGCTCAGGCATGGCAGGTCAGGGCCAGCATAGGGAAGCCCAAGACATGGAGTGGTGGTAGCTGCTTGTTGTGAGTATCAGTGTGTGGAGTCCAAAAAGTGCTTGCTGGAGCAGGCAAACAATGGGAAAGGCAGTATGTTATTTCCTGCCTATGTGATAAAAGCTAGCCACTACAGGTGTACCTGGAGAGGTGAAGCTTAAAAGATGTTTCCATGGGGTGAGAATATAGCTTTTCTGAGGTTTGCAGAGGCTTTGGTGGGTCTGTGCTCCTGGAGTAGCAGCAGCAGAGGAGGGGGTCCATGGGGGTTCACCCCTTAGGAAAGCAGCCCTCTGTCCTGCCCTGCTCCTGCCCCCTTTGCCTCCATGCATTTCGGCTGTTCCTGCAGCCTGGGGTTGGGGTGGCACTTGCAGAGCAGCTTTGTGGAGGTGTGGAAGTGCAGCAAGATGAGAGGAACAAAGTGGGAGTGGTCCCCTTTGTCCCAGAGCATTGGGGAAACTGAGGCAGGGACAGCAGCTGGCTGGGAGGACTGCTGTAATCACGAGAAGGGTCACAAACTGCTCTCAGCCGCATAGATAAAACTTTCTCTGTCCCCAAAATGAAGGCTTGGGGCTGGGTGCCTCGTGCCATGGGAAGAAAGGTGCAGGGCAGGGCACAGGGAGCACTGCCCATGCCTGGCTGCAGCCCCATGCCCTCCACATCTCCCGCTCCCTGGACCTGTTGGAGGCACGCACGCAGCGGCACGGCTCCTCTCTTGTGCCTGCCTCGTGTGTGTTTAAGGTGTTCACTTGACCCATGATTTCACTCGCGGTAGAGGTGCTACCGCCCAGCTCTGCCCGAGCATCCCGTATCAGGGTGCTCCCCTCCAGTGCCCAGCTCTGGCACGCAGCAGCGCTGCTGATGCCAACCCGGCCAGGGCAGTGTGAGAGCAGAGGGCTGGGATAGCTCCTGCAGGAAGCAAACACGTAACCTGAGTGATGGGCTTTCAGGCAACCAATTCAAGTCTCTTCACCAACAGCAAAAAAAGGGCCTCGATCCATTTTTTTTTTTTATTATTGAGCACTGCAGTCTTGTGCTCAGGGAGGTACCTGAAAATGTTTAGCTTTAACGAGGGGCTCATCCAGCCCTTTCTCAGCCAACTCCATGCTTTTAAAAATCATCAGTCACAAGAATGGCTTGGAAAAAAATTCTGATGCACATTGTTTACTCATGCATTACCACACAGTTTCTCCTTCCGCTTCTGCATGTGCTTGCGCTGAAATGAGTTGTGATCTGTTACTCACCACTGGTTCGGGAATACAGTTGTCAAATCACATGCCATTTATGTGTGCAGATGTGGCAGTGTGCCTTGAGGACAGGGGTAAATTGTCTTCTGTTTTGGGTTTTTTTATCTTTACAGGTGACGATAATCATCTGTGGATAGCAGAGTATTTATCTGCTGCCCCACAAGAGCAGGCAAAGCCCAGGACCTGCTGTGTCAGAGGCTGTAATAAACATGATCCTCAAATAACCACGTTTCCAGGGTAGCAGGGCTTTAGAGGGAACAGCAAATATTGTGAGACTGGCAATCAAATTGCAAGAGTTGATTTCCCTGTATTCTTAGCGAAAAATAACTCTGATTTATTTGGATTCATTAATTCATTATTTCGATGTTTTCTGCTCAGTGAATCAGGGAGAAATGACAATTTGCAGAAAAAAGAAGAAAATTATAGCAGAGGTGCGTGAGTCATTTCTGTTTGAGATGAGAATTGCAGGTTGCTGCTTAAAAAGTGACCTTTTGATTTCTACCATCACCCAGAGGTGGCTGGGCAGGATTTGGGAGGGGGTGACAGCCCTGGCAGCACTCCCTGCTGGCAGCCTACCCGGCCTTGGTGGCCTTGTCCCAACATGCTCAAACAAGAAGTGGCTTAAAAAACAGGATTTGCAGTGCACAGAACATGTCTTATCCATGTCAGTCGAGGTATATTGTGGCTTTAAAGTCTACACAAGCCTTGTGTTACCGCTTTTTTGGCACAGCTATTGCAGAGGTGAAAAAAGTCAACAAAAGCTGCAGACCGGGCCACGTTCATTCTGCGATTTGCTGCCTGCCAGAGGTTCACCACGTGCCCTGTATCAAACTGAATTAATGATTTGTATTTGGGCAGAACA
Organism: Buteo buteo; assembly: GCF_964188355.1. Lineage (NCBI taxonomy): Eukaryota > Metazoa > Chordata > Aves > Accipitriformes > Accipitridae > Buteo > Buteo buteo. The sequence goes on from NC_134172.1 coordinate 68,966,095, forward strand.
CCAGATGATCACAGTAAGTAATTCTCTTTGTAAGCAATGTTTTACTGCATGAGCAGTGAGATTTATTTTATTTTCTTTTTCCCCCCAACAGATGACTGAAAAACATCTTTGACTTTATTTTCAGCAATTGCAGGGGCCAGGGGAGTGGGCAAGCGGCTGCCTTGGCCTGGCTGCCTTTCCTGCTGCTTGTAGGGAGGCTTTTCGCTGGGCAGGAGAGGGAAGCTCCCTCTGCATTCATCCTTTTGCCCCTGCACCCCCAAATCTGCCCCAGTATCGCATTGGCCTGGGTTGGGAGGACAGACAACTGGTGATGATAGGCTGCCCAGGGAAGTGGTCGAGTTACCATCCCTGGAGGTATTCAAAAAGCGAGTAGACGGGGTACTCCAGAACATGGTTTAGTGGGCATGGATGATGGTTGGACTCGATGATCTTGAAGGTCTTTTCCAACCTAAATGATTCTGTGATGGTGGCATGATGCCAGGGAAATCCTGGTCTGGGGTGACCAGAGGAGGTGTGGGGCTGGTGGGAGGAGGGATGAGTTAACAGGGGGAGAATTTGGGCTTTGGTTTTAGGGAGGCTGAGAAGAAGCGTGGCCTGGGCTGCGCCTGGGGCTGCAGACCCAGCAGTAACGCAGCCTGCACCATGTTGTGCTCTCCCGCGTGTCCCGGCAGCGAGTGGAGACCCAGGCACCGCTATGGCCAGGGCTGGTGTCATCAGCAGAGCAGGTGGAGCTCATGGGTGGATAAAAGCAAAGGGACAGAATTTAATCCAGGATATAACATGCTCTAATGATGTTTTCAGTGCTTTGATTCACTGATTTTTTTTTTTTTCTCCTTATTCTAAGCAGCCTGAATTGAGGTGCCTCCAAGCTGCCCCATCCTGGGTTAGGCCTTTCCTATAGCAGCTGAGCTGGCTGTGAGCAGCAGGGCTCCCAGGGGCTCACCGGAGCCAGGCTCACACCGCACAGACAGGCCCAGACAAGCTCCACACCTAGATGAGCACATCTTTATTCTCAGTTCCACGAATACACATCTAAACTGTCCATATCTCGCCTGGACATGTCACCTAAACCGCTGCTCCTTTCCAGCTGCCCTTCTCACCCTGCCGTGGGACGCGCGTTCCCTCTGCACGCTTGTGCGAGGCCGTTAGAGGGCATTTGGGTTTCATTTTTCAGTCACGCAGAAGGAATATCTCTGTGAGAAAGTAAAGGCAGAGCTGCCAAGCAGCTCTCCTGCGCCGAATCTTGCATAGCTGGAGCAGCTCCAGCCTGTCGGGAGACGGCCCCGACTCATCTTTGGGATTTGTTTTCTCTTTTTCTTGCTTTTCTTTTGGCCTTGGCTCACGGGGTATGTGCTTGGATGGCAGGCGGTATGTCTGGTGCTGCGGAGCTGTGTCTCCTGCGTCTGAGCTCCTCACTCGCCGAAGCCCTGCCAAACCGCCAGCACTTTGGAGAGGAGGAGGCCAGGCGGAGCAGGAAGGTTCGTGTTTATTCTGGAGAGTTGCAGGGAAGGTGAATTAGAGCTGCCAGCAGGAGGATGCCTCTGCCCATGCCCAGGAAGGCGGCTGCTGGGTTGCAGGGTGGATATCGTGGGACGGCCGAGCTCGTGGACGGTTGAGCTGCTCAGCCTGGCGCGGCAATGACTTGTGGTGTGCAGCCCAACGTACCTGCTTCTTCTCTGGGGAGCCAGGGTATAACCATTCCCCCCAGGGATTTGGGCTTCCAGGTGCTGGAGACAGTATCTCTCGCAGTCCCCGCTGAGCAGAGCTGCATGTGCGACATGGTGGAGGAGCCGCACCACCTCTCCAAAAGCCCCACTGATCCAGGAAAGGACCAATTCCTGGTTTCTTGGGTGGGTTCACGCTAGGGGCAGGGTTTCCCCATTTCATTCAGCCTAAGAAACTCAGGGATGCTGCCCGGTAGCCCTGCCTGGGGCAGCAGGGTACACAGAGGTGGCAGGTGCTGGGTGACACGGGGATCTTGTTCTCTATTTCCACCCTCCTTTGCAGCCAAAATCCATCAGTTCTTCCCCAGTTTCCCAAGGGACGCATCCTCAGTCTCCACCGAAACCACAGTGCATTGGGCTTGTGCCAGACTCTTTGCCGGGATGAGGCGTTGGCTCTGGAATGTGACCGGGATGGGCACGGCTACAGGCGACCTCCTCTTCCCCTCTGGAAAGGCAGAGTGGTGAGTGATGGCGAGATGGAGCGGGGTGGTGGTGTGTCATCCATGTCTAGGGAGCAGGGGCACGTGGCAGTGCAGATGTTTGGCCCCAGAAAGCGCCGGCTGCATGCGAGCAAGGCAGTTTTGCACCATGTCTGCACTGGGGCTGTGCCAGGCTAATTAAAGGGATGGCAGAGCCCTGCCTCTCAGGTGTACCCAGGGAACCAGGCAGGAGCTGCAAATGCATCTCTGGCCATAGGGGCAGGTCGAGCTCACCTGTGTGGCTCACGATTATGTGGGACCCCCAGTGCTCTTGGATTCAGACATCCAGAGACCCCAAAATTCAAGTCTGCACCTGCCATCAGCTGTTTTCCAAGCAAAGTTTCAGGAGATGGTTTATCTCTCCCTGAGGCACGGTCAGCTGAGGACGGGTGATGGGGTGCCCACGGGTAATCAGGGGTCCCACGGCTTATGTTGGCTAGCATTTCCCTTTCTCAGTCAAACCTGTCGCCCTCACTTACCGCGGGGGATGCTGCCGGCAGAGCCGGGCAGGGTCTGGCCATGCAGAGCCGCCTCTGAGTCTCCAGCCTGCAGTAGCGGTTCTGGTTGGAGATGCGGGTCGAAAAGCCCATGCCGCAGGTGGCCGAGCAGGCGCTCCACTCCGTGGCCCACTCCTGGCAGGGGTACGGCAGCAGCAGGGATGCCGCCCCTGGGGCTGGATGAAAAGAGATGAGGGGAAAAAGGGTGGTTGGAGCCAGGTTCTGTACAGCATGCCTGGTGGGTGCTACGGGCATAGCCCTGCATGGCAGAGAAATGTGCAGTGAGGTGTCTCCTGTTGATGTTCATGGTCTGGGGTGAAGGGACCATCCCTAGAAACCTGTGTGGGCATCCCCTCACTGGCATGTCCTGCATCTTACCTGCCCCAGCATCCCGGAGGAGGTGCTGGTCCCGGGCTTCGCAGATCCACTCGGGGCAGCACTTCCCCGGGACCTCGACGCGCCGCGGGTAGGGGCAGTCCGGGGTGGGCAGCCGGACGTCCTCCTGGCAGAGCGGGACGCAGGTGAAGCCCCCGTCCAGGCAGCGGCACTGGAGTTTGCAACTGGGCTGGAAAACCTCCCCGTCTCGATAGACCCGGCCATTCACCTCACAGCCCTCCTCGCTCTCTTCAACTGCAAGCGAAGGGAAGCCCATTAGAGACAAAGTGACAGAGAGATGTGGATGGCAGAGGGGACTGCTGGGGGAAACCGTGGGGCTGGCATGAAGTGACTGAACAGGGGGGCAACAGAGGTGACTGAGAGGTGCATGGGGCAGACATGGGTTTGCAGTAGTGTGTGCATTGCCCAGGCTCTTTCCCTTCCCTACCTCCTCTCATGTCTCTTGATTTTTCAAAGCAGCAACTCACCCATTGTTGAGGAAACCTGCTGCCCTTTGGCTCTGACCCTGCCTTTCAGGGTTTTCGGGCTTGGAAAAGTTTCCCTGAGATTTCTCTGCAGGACCCCCAGGCTCCAGCCCCGGCAGGCTGACTGCAGCATCCCTGGGACCCCTGTGTCCATGCCCGCTCAAACCACCCTGAATCCCCGGCTGGTAAATGGCACAAGAGCCGGCTGGAGCTGCAGTACAGCCTCAATAAAGCTGCTTTCGGAACCTTAATCGCTTCCCTGAAAGTGCTGCGGGATGCTGGGTGCTGGTCAGGACCCTGGCTGGAGCTGGGGTGTGTGCTGGGCTGGGGGCATGGGGCCATCCCCGGGGGGAGCAGGGACCCCTGTGCTCACAGTTGCAGGTGGCTCCTGTGCCCGCGGGCACCGCGCTGTAGTCGCAGATGAGGCCCTGGCTCTGGTCACAGACGTGGAGGAAGTCGCAGGGCTCTCCCAGGCGCCGGGCGCAGATCTTACAGCAGCCACAGCCATCCAGGACCAGGGGGGACCCGCGGGGGCAGCGGGGTGGCACCCAGGGGCAGTAGCATGGTCTCCGGCACAGCTGGGCACACACCTGCAGAGGCAAAGCCATTGCTGATTCCATACATGTTGTTTTTTGGCTAACGGCTGCTATTTCACTGGGACAGCCAGGTAACCTTCTCTCAATCATGGAGGCAGACTTTTGATGGAGGGAGGCTCTGCAAATCCATGGGAATATGGTGAAGCAGCCTGGAAAGCTACGGTCCCCTTAGGGCACAGCGTGATGGGCACCTATGGAAAACCAGGGAGAATCAGGGATGCTCAGCGCTCCGCAGGATGAGGACTTAAATGCACCATTGCTCTGAATATGCAGGAGGAAGATGGAGCTACAAGGTGAACATCCCATGTAGTGGTGATCATTTGATGGGGCTGGCAGCCCCGGAGGCAGCCGCACGCTGCCCTAAGCAGCCCAGTGGCAGGGAGGGAAAGCAGCCTGCCCCCATGCCTGCCACCGAGGCAGCGGGTTGCGCCCAGCTGGAGATGTGGCTTTGCAGGGGCTGAACGCACATGGTGAGGGCACAACAGCTCGCTCCGAACAGTCTTAACAGCTCTCATTCGTGCCAGGAAACAGGGCTTCACATCAGCGGTGGGGGAACTGAAGCCAAGCGAACTTCACTGCTTTCCTTCCTGGTCCGGCTGCCTCCTCTGCCTGTCCCTGGCTGCAGCATCCTCTGCCTGGCCTGGCCCACTGGACGAGGAGCCCTGAGATAGGCATGTTTGTGAGGACTGCGAGCTACACTTCCCCTCCTAGCTAGACTGAGTAATCGCTTCGGGAGGGCTGCACACCACATTTGTTTGCCTGCTCAACCGATGGTTTGCCAGGCATGTGCCTGCAGGAGTTCACCTGTGTGGGTAGGTGTTTATATCCACGGCTCATTCGGCTTGCACGATTACCCTGGCACAAACAGCTTTTGCAGGCAGTGCTCGTGCTTCCGTCATGTCGTATCTGACAGGGCTGTGGCATACGGAGCCTGAAGCCAAGTGAGTTGGCTCTGCAGTTTGGAAGTTAATTCTTCGCCAGTACTGGCCTGGCAGCAGGTGTGAGCCCCATGCAGCAGCTCTGAGCCACCCTCTGGCAGCCCTGCTGCTCAGCACCATGCACGCTCTGCTTGCTGCACGGCCAGCACGTGCAGCATAGGCAGCAGTTCAGCAAACATGCGACCAAAAATTTCATCCTTGTGCTGGTCCAGATACTGGTCTGTCTGCTGAGACTGCCAAGAGATCGATGGGTTCAGCTGGACCCTGTGGATTTTAGATACCATTTTTCTTTCTCTTAGTTTCTTCCAGTAGCATCAGGTCTGACATGACCAATTAGACAGAGAAGGGAGGTACTGGTGTGCTATCTGTTCCCCATTTGCAGCAGTTCAGATTTTTTTTATGGGGCTGTAGAAATGTCAGTGCCAGGTACTGGAGATAAAATATATCTGAAGTGGGCTGGGCAATCTGTGTCTTGTTCTAGTTTTATCAATGAGCAGCATTATTAGCGTGGCAGAAAGCAAAGAGGGACTTGCAGCAGGGACCGAAGAACTGCCTGTGGTGGCCAGATTTGGGCTGGAGGCACGAGGGCCCTTGGTGATTCTCCAGGCACTCATGAGCGCCTGGGGCAGGAGTCATTTCTCTGTCACAGCTTACCCAGGCAGCCAAGGGCATTTTTCATCTTTCAGGAGGCTGCTATTACAAATCAATGTTTTAGAAAGATTAGCCAAGCCAACTCCATTAATCCATTTCCCCGTGCTCCTTGTAATTAACTTGTATTTAGATGACAGTGTGGGTCCTATCAGAGATCTTAACCGTCTGGGAAAGGAGTTAAATAGGCATGACACTGCCATGATATCCTTGCTTGCAGAAGGTCTGCTTTGGCATTTAAGCAGCAATTAGAACTTGGAGCTGAGATACCCCAAACTTTTCAAAACTTTCCTGTTTTCTGCACAGGCAACTATTTTCATGCAGAGTCCAAGAGAAAAAAAAAAATCACTGCAACAACCCAAATCCTGTCGGAGGCATTGGCTTTGCATGAGCATCCCAGGGAGGGGGGGAGAACTGAGTAATGCCGAGGCTGGTGCTCGCTGCTTGGCCCCCTGCCTCGGGAGCCTGGGAAGGGACCAAGGAGTCTGCAGGAGCTGCTACCGCTGAGCTGCTGCTCGCTTGCTCACTTGCAGGGACGCATACCACAGCCCCGGGAGAGCTGCAGGGATGGGGCGAGCAAACAGAGCGCATTACTGTCATTCCTGCGTGCTCCGTGGACTTGCACAACGGACGCCTTTGGCCCATGGACGTTAAGACCCTGCTGCTTAATTGCAAATGTCTCTCCCAAGCATAGCTCTGTCCCATGGGACTGCCTAAATACAGTCTGTCTGCCAGCCAGCCTCAGCCACCGGGCTCGTTGTAAGACCCCAGTCCTCCCTGCATCTCACTTTGCAAGAACCGGGTGCTTCCTCGAGTAAGGCTAAAGCCGCCCCAGGGCCCCGTCTCCCTTACCTTGGAGAGGATGCAGAGGAGGGAGAGGAAGAGGAGCTGCTTCTCCAGCTGGAGCCTCATGCTGCTCTCCCCTCCGCCACTTCAGCACATCACCCCCCAGGCAGTTTGGAGGCAGTGGCGTGTTCGCAGGTTTTAAAGCCCCGAGTAGGTCCTGCTGGTGTTTATACTCTCCCTGCTCTGATGTCACTCACAGGCTCCAACATAAACATGAGTAGGTTTGGACAAGCCTCAAGATTTTTTTTTTTTCTTTCTTTTTTTTTTCCAGCCCACATTCCAGCTGCCATTTCCACTCCCCTCAAGGTGAGAACGTGCTGTCCACTGAGACAGCGAGCGAAGGGAATGGACCCTCTCCCAGGGAAGCATGGGAGAGGGGCTGGGGAGCCAGGCTGGTGGGGTGAACCGGCTCCCTGCTGCTAGCCACGACCAGGAGGGAAGGTTCATGCCTCTTCCTACTGATCAGAGTCTGCCCAGACAGAGCCGGTATCTTCCCCCTGGGTTTTGAAGGGTTTGGGGGGCTGTCCCTGCCACCATCCTCTTTGGGACATTGCCACGACTGAGCAGGAGCCGGGGACCCACCCCGATACTTTAAGCTGAGCACAGTGCATGGCAGGCTGTGGGAGAGGGGCGAGTTGTCCATGCTTCAGAGCCCTGAAGTCAAGGGCAGGATCCTGTCCCTCAACTGCTGGGGACAGTGTGTGACTTGCTTTTGATTGCCGGCAACTGAGGTTGCAGCAGTTTGCTAGGCAAGCTCTCCAGGCAGTAGAGGGGTGCTTCCCTCTCCGTTTCTCTGGCACAGCAAGAGAGGGAAGGGATTTGCTGTTGGGGTGGTGCTGCTACAGCATCCCCATCCTGTGTGGGGCTGCGGCTGCCCAGGGAGGCTGCTGGGGCTGGGGCTTTGGATGCACATCGTGTTGCATTGCCCTGGGTACGTGGTGCAGAGAGGGCTGCAGTCTGGTCCTTGCAGAAGCACTGCTGATTTCAAGCCTTGTAAACTCCAGTTCAACTCCTGAAAAATTATGACTGGCTTAAGCGATCATGAGAATTTAAAATCCAGTTTCAGGAAACAGGAGCAGGTGCTCAGGTTCTATCTCCCAATGCTTTACTGCTTTTCAGTCTGCCCTTTGCGAGCTTTCCTCACGGCTGCTGTGTCTGGGCAGTCAAGGCTGGCTCTTTGGAAACAAAAACTAAACATCTCAAAACCTTCAGGAAACTGAGCCCCTTCACCATGTTCCCATGCCCCAGACCTTATCACAAGATGTAAGAAGGGGAATTTGTGAGTCCAGAGCTCGAAGGAAAGGCCCGAGCTCACATAAGGATGCGGGATGCCCTGCAGCTCTCCCCAGCTTCTCTCCTGCACTCCCCTTGCCTGCAGGACGTGGTCTGGGGGCCGGGAGCATGGCTCTCGCCCTGGCCCAAGGGATGGGTCCTGGTGGCTGCGCACAGACTCTCTGTATCTTGTGGCTGCAATGAGAACCGCTGCTATATATCATATATTAGGATATACGTTCGCGAACATGCAGGAGGGGCTGGGTGCCGTATAAGCAGAGCACGGACATTGTGCAACTAGGAGTGATGCCACATCCCTCCCTCCACCCTTTTTTCCCTTCTTTTGCTTTTGCAAAACAGGTCCTCGGTCACCTGAGCAGCAATCCCAACCTCATCTCACCATAGCCTGGAAGCCAGGGCACGGAGCAGGGAGGGCAGAGCCCGGCAGGGAGGAGCGCGCAGTCAGAGCTCTCCCATTACCACCCGGATTCTCTTCTTTGGTTTTGCTTCGTTAGCTGCAATCAGTCTGTTAACAAGGTCATGGCAGCTTGTGAAAATACCAGGCCATCTTCCAAAGGCTGCTGTCACTTATCCCGGCGCTGGAGCCTCCGGTCGTCGTGTTGGAGCCCCAGCTCTCTGCATCACCCAAGCCGTACCCAGAGGTCCAGGGATCTGCACCGGCAACCCTGCCCATCGCAGGGGAGACGTGAGGACCGTGCGTTGCTCTGTCCTTGCTAGCAGGGGGGTTCAGGCCCTACTGACGGGTGCTTACAAGCCACAAAGTTCAATACCGAAGGCTGGAGCCACATCTCAGGCTGCCACTTTCTCCTCTGCTCCCCGGAGCCGGTGCCGTCCCTCCGGCTGCCGCGTTTCAGATGCCGCAGCTCAGCCAGACATCCTGGAGACGGCGGCGGTGCCTCTATCAGCAATGGCTTCAGAGCAGCCAAAGCGCTGATCCAGCCTTGCTGCAGGGGAACGGGGAGTTCAGTTAATTATTCCAGGCTTGTGTTTATTGGGACTCCTCATTAACGGGCATGACTTCATTTCCCAGCTGGAAATCAGGTGACAGTGCTGGTAAGGGAAATAAAACCCGCTCGTTGCCCTAAGTGAGCAGCTCTGGGAGCAGCCAACAGCCCCGTGCGGGCCACCCCCCGGGGGCTGGGGCTCAGGGCTGCCCATGGGACCCCACTGGCAATTAACGTCCCCCCACCTGCCCTCTCCTGGGTACAGGTTCGTCTTTTTGGGGTGGAGACCCCTTCTTTACCCTCTCCCTCAGCTTGGGACAAGAGAGAACATTGATTCCCCTTCCCCCACCTGACGTCGCTGTGATGTTGCTGCAGTAAGGTGACATCGCTGTGATGGTGTGACATCGCCGTGATGGTATGACATCACCAGGAAGCCAGCAGAGCTCGGGGACCAACAGAGAGCTGCAGCACTGAGTCAGGCAGCCAGACAGGGCCCAAACCCACCAGCCCACGCCTGGCCAGCTGCCCACACTTCAGATGGCATTGGCAGTCCCTGGTGGTACCTCGCTGGGTTTTGGGGGTGCCCAGAGGATCTGGCTGGAGGGGTACCCACAAAATGTACTGTGACTCTGCCTTCCTGAGGAGGCTTTTCCGTGAGTGACACTGGCTTGATCTTCTCTTCTCCCGGCTCTCCAGGTCCCATGTGCCCGCCCAGGTCGCCGTGCCGGCGGTGCAGTGGTTGCAGGCAGAGCCTGGCAAAGTCATACAGCCCTTGCGCAGGTTTTGATTTGCGAAGCCACATGAGAGGAGCACATTAGCAGTTCATTTTATAAATATTCAGTTATAACCCTTCCCCTCTGGAGCACGTATCCCATATGTGTTCTGTACCATATGTGTGATTTCATAGCTAGTAATTAAGTCCATATGTTTTGCTCCACAGTTTCCATGGTATTATTGTCAGGATTTTGGGGGGGTTGTAATTTTTTTTTTTTGTGGTCAGTTGTGCAAGAAAATAGTTGATACAGAGATCTGAATACATCTCCTTTGAGTTAGCCGCTGGCAAGCTCTGCTGTTTCTATAGAAATGAAGGAACTGACCCAGTGAATTTACATTTTAGACAGCTGGGTTTTTTTCATGTCTGTGCCATTTAACATGCCATCGGGAATAACACTGCAAAGCTCTCATTTGGGCACCCTGCTCAGCTGAAATTGCATCCATCTGCGATGGATATAGACCATATCTCTCTCCATCCCTTTCCTTTGCATGAGACTCTCCCCTTCTTTACTCTATACCGTGTGTTAAACGCCCTCCCTCGAGCTGGCTGAAGTCAGACCAGGGTCTGGATGTTCATCTCTGCCGGGGAGCACCTAGGCTGTCCTGGGTCCTTGCTGGGTCTGTTCCTCTTCATATCAACAGTGAAATCATGGGTCTAGGGTGAGCCCAGCTCCATACTCTGATGGGGAGGACGTTCCCTTTGCTTCTGGGCACTCCTGGCTCAAATCCCCACTGCCGGGGAGCAGGGCTGTCCATGGAGGGTGGACAGCACTGGTGGGAAAGCTGGACAGACACCCATCTTGGAAAAGCCAAGAGCCCTGAGCCGAAAAGGAGACGTGTCAGGTCTCCCTCAGCTGTTGGACACTTTGGGGTGGCTGCTGGCTGTTTTTCATGAGACTTCTGGAAACACCCCGGCTTTGGGAAACTTTGAAATACCTTCATTTTTGGCAGGATGGGAAAGTTGTTTCCTACCCAGAATGAATCCAGCTCCAGTTTCAAACATTAAGAGCTGACAGAGGTGGCGATGGCCATTTCCATCCCCGTCTGGCCATTTTTATTCCCTCTGGTTCTCACACCTTAACTGGAGAGCGGAGCCAGGTTGGGGGTACCGGCCAACCAGAGGGACAAGGGACAGGGGACGGGCCAGGCAAACTTTTACCTTGAGGTCACTGCTTCCACCCCAGACCCAGGCTAGGAGAGACTGAAAGTATTTACCATCTGGTGCCTGTCCAAGTGACTTGCGAGAAAAGAATTCAGGGCTGCCGTCCAGTTTCTGATGGTCAGGCAACTACATCAGAAAACCTCGGCTTCATCTGGGACCAGCTGACCCCTCCAAGCTCCCAGCCGCTGCGGCGAGGCCGGCGAGAGAGCGAGCAACAGCCGGGCATTGCCCTCTCCAAAGGAGGAAGGGTCTTTCGGATGGGCAGTGGTGCATGGTGGTGGGGACACTTGACCCTTCGCCATTTTCCAGGCATTTTTAAGTAGGTTTCATTAGAAAGAAGCACTGATAAATGGGACTCAGTGCTGGTTCTGGTCTCAAAGTCTGACATTGCCAAGAGGAAGGAGCTGAGCGATTACACAGGGAGCAAATGGACTATCACAACTAAGAAAGGGCTTGCTTAGCCAAAACTATAGCGAGATCGAATCATTCAGACTGACAGGCTTCTCATTAGTACAGCCCAGCCTTGTATCAGCTGTTGTGAAAGGACAATGCTTTTTCTTAATAGATGTATCAAACCCTGGGCAGTAATTCTGTGTGATTTTTTTTTTTTTTGCTGCAGTCCAGACGAGAGCAATTCATAATTGTCCCCCTAAGTTAAACATTCAGATAACCCAAAGAATAAGACTTTTGTAAAACAAAACTTGGAAACTTCAGCCAGATGAGTCTTTCCGTTATTATTTGGAAAACAGTGTCAGAAATCATCACATATCAAACATTATGATCCTCTGAGAGTTTATTTTTGGTATCAACCATCATCAAACATAAACTTCTTTTAAAAAATCTCACTAGAAGTTTTGTCTTTCAGACAAGATACGAACCCCAGATCCTGACCTTGTGTGGTTACTGACAGGCCCTTGGTATTTTCCATGGAGCTGCATGGCTAACTCATGTTTCCTGATCAAATTGCTCATTCTTTTTGACTATCTCTGTTTTTCTTGTGGTTTCAGGCTAAAATAGACCGTGTTTTTCCTTCAGTTCTTGTCTTGCTCAAGTGTGTTATGTGTTCTCAAGCAGCTGCCATGTCCCTTGCAGCATCAAATAGGCTGCAAATTGAGGCGTGCACTAAGGCACAGCCAGTGATGCTTTTAGGTCTCGCCAAACTCACCTTGTAATTGCAGCCAGCTCTGCTTTAGAGTGGGAGAGGTTAGGTGATGTCAGTGTTTCCCTCCAGCCCTGTTTTCTGTGACGCTGGGAAGACCTTTGAGGATGCAAGTGCTGCACCCATGCAGCAACTAGTGTTGTGCCTGGAAAGCAGCTGGTGCTGGAAGAGGTTTGGGTGACACAGGTTGTGTCTGTTCCCAAATGGCACAGCCCTTCCCATCTCCAGGGCTGCCTTGGCTCACCATCAGCAGGAGCACTGGGAGCCGGAGCAGCTCAGGGCACTGGTGGATCCAGGATGCTGGGAGTGTGTGCAGGGAAGGGAGGGTGATGGTGTTGGGACAGGACGGTGCTGAGGAGGGACAGTGACCTGAGGCAAAGATAACCCTCCTTGGCTGGCATATCTCCACTGGATGCTCTGCACAGCTTCCTTGCAAACTCTGAGTTGTTGCCGGGACCTTCCCAAAGACCTTGTACAGCAGGCACTTCTTAGCATCCTTGATTGGAAGGAGTCTGGCTCGTGCAGGGAAGGGGCTTTCAGCTTAGACATTGGGCACATTAGCAGGGCTCGGTGTGGTCGGCTGGTCTGGAGAGGACTGAAGAACTGCCAGTTCACCTGTCTTGCACCAGTTCTTCGTTCACACCCAGCACTTAAAAAAACCAAATGACTGGGCACCACCCAAAAGCAGTTGGCAAGGGGACCTGGTGCTACTCCCCAGGGCTTGTGCCAAAGGCTTTGGGGGTGAGTCCTGCTTCCTACCTCAACCCCAGGGAATAAAGCAAGGGCTGGGCTTGCTCTCCGTCTCCTGAGCAAGACTAGAAAGGCTGAGGCCAGTGATGCCTCCATGTGCAGAGGGGTCCCAGGCCCCCAGCCCTCCCCTAGGCCCCCTCCCGATGCCAGAGACGTCTGGAGACATCTCCCAAGCATGCACTTCACATAAACCACCTCCTCTTGCCCACATCCCCAGCCAAGTCAATACAGACACGACTGAAACCGTTAGTGTGTGTGTGGGATCCAGTTGAGAAAAACAAACCTCTCGGTCTCACTATGGTTATGAAAGCAACGATGTCGCCTGGAAAGTATGTACCAGCGAGCAAAGAGAGCTGCCTGTGTTGAGGGGTGAGGGGAGGAGGTGGGCACCAGCTCAAATATGACTCAAAATCAGGGGAAATTATTTCTGATGAACGTAATTACTTCGGCTCCAGCCCTGATCAATACGAGGAGCTAAAACGCTCATAAACCAGCCGAGAATGCGAACTATGCAGAATGATTTGTAAAAGGTGTTTGGCTGGTCGCGCTCTCGCCTGGCTGTCAGGCTGCCCGTGGGGCAGGGTGACCTGCTGCCGTGGGAGCTGGGAGAGCTGCGACTTGCTAATTGCAAACCAGTGGCCCCTAACGAGAATCCCCCACGAAGGAACAGGGAGGTGGCTGCCTCACGCAGGTCCCGAGTCTAATGAAATGCAACCAGCCTGCTTGGCTGGGCTTCTTTTGTGCTCTGACCTCAAAGCAAGTCAAGAGTGGCCCTTTACAGCCGGGCTGGCTTATGCTGGCCCCCACGGTGTGGCGAGGTTTTGGTGGGCTGGCATCCAGCGCAGCCTGGGCAGGGGCTCTGTGTGGGCACTGGTGGGGGGGAGAGCTGGAGACCTGCAGGACCACAGGGACAGAGCTGGAGGGGACGGTGTCCTCACACCTCATGCTGGCTGACTCCGAGCTGTGTCAAGCGTGCTGTCAATCTGCACGGGAGGGATGCTTCCTCCTCAAGGGCATGGCTGTATCTCGGGGAACTGCACCCACAAAAGCCGATCAGGAGGAAGAAGCACAGCCTGGGAGATCCCCTGCAGCAAGTCCCTGCGAAGCTGGTGCCTGCGGCCATCTGGAGGTGGCAGGAAAATCCTCCTGAGAAAGCAAGCAGAGGCTGGGGGACCATGTCATGTGGCATGGGGGTCTCCCATGAACTGGTAGTTTCCCTGATGTGGTGAGGAAAGGGAAGGAGGAGGGCTGTGACAATCTCATTTTTGTCCCACTGTTCCCCGGGGAAACCGGAAAACCCCACCATGAAAGTCTCCCACCACCCAGGCTTCTTCTCAGGAGAGCATCCCCAGAAACCACAATGGCATAGAGGCAGAAATAGGAAAAGAAGATGAATGGAGCCCCTGGGCTGGGAGCTACATGTGCCCTGGCACCACAGGGCAGGAGAAGATGGAGTGGTGAGTGCTTCACCTTCCCCCTTGAGCTGGTCTGCAGGCTCTGTGCTGCTGCTGCCCATCAAACAAGGTGATGTCTCCATCCTCTGTGGTGACAGCTCCATCTTTACCTGGCAGAGGGAGGCTGCAGGTTACAGCCACCACCTGATGCTGTTGCACTGCAGCCACCCCACCTCACTCTTTCGAGATGCTTGATTAGCAGTTGCAGGAAAACTCCCTGATTCTTATTTAATAGGACTCCGCTGGCTTTCAGCTGTGCAAACCCTGCCTGTGTGGGGTCCCTGCACCCGCAGCCCTCCCAGCCATGGGAAGGGAGACTGTTCTGGAAGTTTTTCTTGTTCTGACTGTAGTTTTTTGATGATTTTCTTAAAAAGGGGGGAAGAAAAGGAAAAAAAAGCATGTCCATGACTCATGACTCACTGGGATGTGTCAGGTTCTGGATTAGCATCTGCTCTTTCTGGGCTGGGCCCCTTCACCATGGATTGCCTTTTCTGCTTGCATAACTGGTCCAGTTCTGTTTCTGGCACAGAGATCAGCACCTCCCCGGCTCTGACCGCACCACCAGGAACAGCTCCCCCAAGGAGCCTGCTGCTGAGATCCCTCTGAGGGCTTGGACAATCTGGGGTGAGAGGAGCCCGCCGAGCATCGCTGCCCCACAGAGCTGGCCGCAGACCTCCAGGACCATCTACAGAGACATCTCAGAGGGGGCAGGCAGGATGGTATTTGTGAAAACCACGTGTGCCTTGACAGCAGCCCTGATCCCTGCAGTCCCAGGCGAAAAATAGCAGGAGCTCCTGCCGGGGGTCACCAGAGTAAGGCTCCCAGCCCCAGCCATCACCTCTAGCCCAGGAAAAAGCCCAGTGGCTCATGGTGGAGCTTCAGCGGGACTGCCTCCTGCCCTCAGCCACAGTGGGAACTGGGACGGGCTGGGCTGTACTGGGAATTGCAGGCTATCCTTCATGTAGTCCTCAAATCAAGACCCTTTGGGGCTGGGTTTCCACCTGCTGCAGTGCTTTGGGGAGGGAAATATAGAAAGGGAGTGTTTGACCGATGGCACTATCTGCACCTGGTTGCCCAGGGCTGGCAATGGCAGCCTGACTGCAGCTCGGTTTGTCCCAGGAGCTGCTCCTGGCCAGGCTTCCCTCTCTGGTTTGGAGTCAGCCAGAGCCCCAGAGAAGCACCTCACAAGGCAGCTCCTCTCGTGCATCAAACTTCAGGAAAGGAAACAGCCCAGAAGCCCTGGCACTGTGGGCCAGGACAGACATCTGCTCTCCCTGCTCTGGCTGAGCCCAATAAAGGACAACATCTCTTACAGATACTGCCAAGGCAGCAACTTCGAGCGTGGAGAGCAGCGTGCTCGTGGGGCAGCCAGGCTGCTCTTCAGCCCTCACTAATGGCCCAGGCTGGAAGGGATGTCTTGAGGTGCTTTTGGCTGCCATGCATGCTGTCCATGCTGCATTTCTGACATTATCTCTGTCTCCTTGCTGAGGCAGGGAGCTCCCCAGGCCACATGGAGAAATCCTGGTCTCCCCGTGCTGTGATTTTGCTGGAAACCACATCTAGCACAGTGTGGTTGGGGTTAGGAGAGCCGTTTCCCCAGCAGTTGGCTGCACTCTCCACTGCCAGAAGCTGACCGCATTCAAATGCCGGTTTTCTTTACATCCCCCAGTCCTGCTGAGATGTGGTCTGCCGCCTGCGCAGGCGAAGCCACTCTGCTGGCCTGCCATCCAGAAAACATGCTCTGGATTGCCTGTATGAAAATTAAACACAAACACTTTACAAACCGCAGTCCTTGAGTGCGAGGCAATGAGCCGAGAGCTGTCAAAGCAAAGGGGAAGATCCTCCAAGCTGCGCAGGCGAAGCCGAGCCAGCCTGGTACATGTGACTGGAGAAGCAACAAGTGCAGAGGCTCTGGCTCCAAGGGACAGCAGCCACCCTCTACGTGCAACCCTGGTTTTGAGATCTCACTTTGCTGCTGCCACTGTTCGCCAGTCCTGCCTGTGATCCCCATCACAGAGGTAGTGCCTGGCATGAGAGGAGACCAGTGGTGCAACCTCTGCTGCAGACCAGCCCCCTTGTCCAGCCGCTTGGCCCAGGGATGCTCTGCTCAGCCCAGGCTCCCTGCAGTGGGGCAGAGCCGTGCCTCCAGCCACGGCTGCCACAGCCTCTCGCCCTAAACCTGTGCTGTGACGGTGCCTCTGTGCCTTGCCTTGCATTACACTCAACCTTATGCCACCTTTGATGGCACCAAAGGTGCTACAACTCATGGAGAGGCAGCTTGAAGGTTCTGCGGTGACACGAAGCTTCTGCCTGGACCTGGCCATGTCCTCCACAGCCTGGTTGTCCTCCCTGTCCCCACGCAGGGCCACGGTCACCTGCTGTGAGCCAGCTTTCCTCTCCCAGGACCTTCCCCTCCCTGGGCCGGTCTGTGGGGCGAGAGCCCAGCCTCTCTCCTCCTGCCTCTGAGCCCTGGCCCCTGGAAACATCTGCAAGGAAATAGCTGAAGGTATTGAAAGGGGAGGCAGGAAATGTTCAGAATTTTTTTTTCTAAATATAATGACACTAATGTTGTTTGTAGTGTTAAAAATAGAAATCAAGGGAACCTGCCTTTTTCCTGTTTGCTTTCAGCTCTTGCTTTCCCGCCTGTCTCTGCATTCTGGGGATCTGCGTGAAAATAAACGCAACAAAA
The DNA here is from genome assembly GCF_964188355.1 of Buteo buteo. NCBI lineage: Eukaryota > Metazoa > Chordata > Aves > Accipitriformes > Accipitridae > Buteo > Buteo buteo. The sequence goes on from NC_134172.1 coordinate 68,982,908, forward strand.
AAGATCTCAGCAGCATGCAAAGCAAAGCCAGATGGGTTTGGCCTCAGCTCCAGCTCCCCCAAGCGGGGCCATGCCCCCCCTGTGCAGTGTGGGGAGCTTGAGGCTGTGAGCTCCCCACCTTGGGCAGCCGTCCCCGCAGGCTCCGTGCTGCGGTGGAACCGTGTGCCGATCCAGCTGCTGGGGACCTGGCCACTCTCACTGGGTGTCCCTGGGAGTGTGGCCACCCTCCTGCACTCCAGTCACTCTCCTGACTTCCCCAAGTGTCTCAGTGCAGCGAGTTGGCTCTGAGCAGTGCTGCTGCTTGTTGCAAAACTCTTCCTTCTGTGGCTGATAGAGCCGTGCTTGTGCAGGGAGCTGGGTCTACTGGTGTGCTACCACAGGAGCCCCGCGCAAAATCCCCCCATTCCCACCTCTCCTACTGGAGATGTTTCTTCAGATGCCCGTGGCTGGGCAGGAGCATATCCCTCCACCACAGCCTGCATTTGCTTGTTCCCAGGTCTCCCTGACAGCCTCCATTGGTGCACTGGGAGGATTTTGCTGTCAGTCTCTCACCAGCTCCTTCGAGAGCAATGGCCACACTCAGCACCTGCGTCACTGAGTTCAGAGGCTGATGGATTCAAACTCAGTTTTGGCAGCACTGTGCCAGACCAGGGCACCCAGAACTTGAGGGATCAGGATGCGGGAGCCAGCTCCCTGCCCTGTATGGAGAAAAGAAAAACGCCGGAGTGCAGCAAACCGGCCAGGGAGACAGTGTCTGAACAGCAACGTGCCTTTCATTCAGGAGGCGATACTGCACCCCGGGTCAGCGCAGCCGCCTGCCTGCTGCAGGTGTTCGGATGAAAAGCTAGGCGCTCATTTTTTCAGCAGAGCAAACCAGGGTGTGCGTGTCTTGGATGGAGGCTGCTGCCTGATTTATTACAGACTCAGCTCTAGGTGCCTTGGGAGAGTAAGTCCTGGCAGAGGATGAGAGGCGGGCGTGTGTACGGATGGATTGCAGCGCACAAAATGCTGCATTGTAGTAAGACTGCCTGGAACGTGCCAAAGCTAGGCGCGGGGAGGATGAATGAGTCTTCCAGCCTGGTTTGCATTCCTCTGCTCTCCCCATTCCTTTTTTGCATTGGTGAACAGGGCGGGCAGGCAGCCCTGGGCTCTTGGTCTGTCTTGGAAAGCCATGAGGCAGACAAGCGCCGGCTGGGAGCGTTGCTGGCGCTGGCCTGGCAAAGCACATGGAGCACGCTGGCAGCGCCGGGTGACCGGCTCCACTGTGCCACAGGTGCCACCCTCTGTGCAGCATCTCTCAAAAGGCTGATTTTTGCAAGGAGCGGTTTTTCCATAGGGTGACAACTTACTGGGTTGACCTCAGGTTGTTCTTTCAAAAGTCTTTGGTTAGCTGGAAATTAGGTGTTTAAAATGTCACCGGACTATCATGAGTCACTGTCTGGGCCACTTTTGTTTCACAGAGCCAGTTCTCCTGTGTGTCACTGGAAAGTCTGCACTTGAACCTGGCATGATGTGATTTTAAAAACACCTCCATGAGAAGCTTCCCTGAGTTTCCTTCCTCCCTCGAGCTGCTTTCCTGGCCCTGGCATAGCCCCGGCCCCTGGTAGCCAGCACACCTCTTCTGCAGCTTTTTGGTTGCCTTTTCCCTGCCAGTCGTGTTTGGTCCCGCTAGCGCCCGGTCTCTTTGCTGTCAGCAAATGTTCAGGTCTTTCACCAATGGTGTGTCAGCAGTATCCAAAGGGGACATTGGCTTGCAGAGTGTGACAATGTCCTTGGCTGGTGGATCATGCCCAGCTGCTAACAGGACACCCCTGCTGATGGGGTTCATTGGGGGCTCGCTGACTGTGCTTTTGGGACCCATTTGGGCACCAAACCTATGGTGGGAATGGGATCCTGACCCCACCTGGTGCTGATCAGCAACCTGTCATGGTGTTAACTGGGGCTGAACGAGAACTGTTGGCAGAGGATGGACATACAGCTGTGGGGACTGACAGCCCATCCCTGCGAGCTCCTCCTCTGCTTAATGCATTGTATCTGCACAGTCCTCCTCTAAGGCACAGTGGGATGACTGCCCCTGATTTACAGATGGGACCTGAACCGCAGGGACCTCCCAGGCTTTCCCCTCTGCCTGGTCCTGCTGCTGACCGGCAAGCTATCCCATCCACAACAGACGCCTTCCGTACGGGACACAGCCTCGGCATCTGGGCTGACGCCAGAGGAGAAAATAGCCCTTCGAAAGGACTTTGGCCATAACTTGTGTATTCAGATGCTCAACCTCTTTTCCCCATCCAGGCCCAGCAGGCGAACCGAAGGTCCCCGGGGAGGTGGGCAGCGATCTCCCTCGGGGACCACCGGAGGGGGCTGACGTTCCCGCGGCACATGTGCTCCCTTGCTGAATCGGGGCTGGAGCCGCCGTCTGCGCTGGGGCGGACGGTGGCGGTGCCGCAGCCCCGCAGCAGCCCCCCGGTGCCGCAGCACCCCCCCCGGCCCCGCAGCAGCCCCCCGGCCCCGCAGCAGCCCCCGGTCCCACAGCGGCCCCCGGTCCCACAGCGGCCCCCGGCCCCGCAGCGGCCCCCGGTCCCGCAGCACCCCCCCGGCCCCGCAGCAGCCCCCCGGCCCCGCAGCACCCCCCCGGCCCCGCAGCAGCCCCCCAGCCCCGCAGCAGCACACGGGCTCTGCCTCCCTCTCGTGGCCGTTCTGCTCGGGCTCCGCCGGGCGCAGGTGAGGGGCTGCACGCCTGACCCCGCACCTCCCTCTAGTAACATCCCTGCCCCGGGCTCCCCGCCTGCCCCCCGACCTCCCGCTCTGCCCCCCGGCCCCCCCCGCTCTGCCCCCCGGCGTGCCTCCCCGTGCCTCTTCGCTGGGTGCCCGCACGGGTTTATCACAACGTTGTGCCCGCGGGTGCCGGAGGTGGGAGCAAGGCCAGCAGGTTCGCAGGCAGAGCCTGTTCTTTCTTTGCTCAGCACCGTTCCTGGATATTTACCTTTTGCTTTTAAGTGAAGCTTTTTTACTGCCGCTGGGGAAAAACTTTTTATAGCCAGACTTGCATCACGCCTGGGGAATGATTGGAAATTAAGCCAACTTTGCTAGAGACAGCTGTCTAAAAATTGAAGCTCTTTTCTTCCCAATAATCTGTTTTCAATTTCTCCTGCAGCCTTTGAAGCCAAGAACTGAACAAAACAAGAGCTCCAGGAGATCCTATAGAATATTAATTGGGTCAAGGCCCTGGATTAGATAAATTAAAGCATCTCCAGAAACTTCCAGCTCGACACAGAGAGGATCAGTTTCTCTTCAAATATTTTTTGCTGGAGCAGGAGGCTGTGCCCAGTCTGCCCTGGGGCTTGCAGCTGCCTTTCATCAGGACAGCAGCCAGGCAGCCCCCTGTACACCCCAGCACCATCCCTGCTGGGAGCTAGTACTGGGGAGATGGGTGGGAGCACCTGGCTCTTCCCCCGCTGCTTATTCTCCCCTTGACCTGTCTTTCTCTCTCTTCCTCCTATTTCTCCTTTTAAGAGCACCTGATGCAATAGCCCCTAGCGTTGATATTTCTGCTGGTGGTTTGCAAGCCCATTTTGAGGAGTGAACATCTCCTGGGATGAGGACCCCACTTGTGAGTGCTGTGACCCTCAGCTGGGGATCAGCCAGACCCTAGCTGGCACTGCAAGGTGGGTGATCCTAGGATGACAACCTTGAGCTGGGACCAGGGACGATAATTTAAGTTACTGCTCTGCTCTCCAGATCCTAATCTGGGCATGAAAATAGCTCCCGTATCACTCAAAACCAGCTACAGGCAGGGTGGAGCAGTAGCAGGGATGGACCAATGCCAGGACCAAACCCTGCTGTCTGCCAAGTTTAACAGCTCTAGAGGGTCTCGCTGTGCCCTGGGTCAGGGTGGCAGAGGAGTGGAGGCAACCCCCCAGCTTTGCTTTGCAGGATGTGACACTGCAAGTGTCAGAGCCCTGACAACACAAATGGGCCTTAATGACCCTGACCAACCTCACCTGGCCCCACACCCATGGGCCCAGGAGCTCTATTTAAACTCAGCTCAGGGCCTCAGGCTCTTCCTGAGCTGTATTGGAGGAGTGCTGAGCTCTAGTACAGCCACAGTGGTGCCTGGCTATGGGGTCCTTGGTCCTGACTTCAGCCTGCTGACTGTCTTACTGACTTGGTGTCAGCCCTGCCCCATCACTAGGGTCCTGTGCTTGACCTGGGACCTGCCTCATCTCTGTGATATTGCCTTATGACCTGTGTTCTTGGTTGGACCTGGCTGTACCTCTGGGTCTGTGCTGCTCCCCTTGCTGACCCAATGTCTGGGTTTGGGCACAGATCCGAGTGTCTGGTCTGGACTGGGGTGGAGATGAAGGTATGGGACAATGATGGACCCTTTAGTCCTGGTCCACAAGCGCTGCTGAGAAAACCAGTGATCACCTTCAGCTCTGGCACTGCTGTGCTACAGCCTGAGTAGGAAGGCTTGGTCAGAGCCTGTACAAGTGGAACAACCCAGCATTAAAGCCCTGATGTGGTCAGGTTTTGGACAGGTGGGATGCCTTCTCCCCCCAGTGCTGAGGGGCCCCACAGGCAGCACCTTCCCACTTGTGACCTGTCCCATGCAGCAGCTCCTGCATCCCTGCAGCAGCTGACTGGCCCTGCTCCCATTCCTCTTCCTCCAGTCCCACCCAAAATGACTGTGTGGTGAAGGGTTGAGAGCTCAGTTAAAACCCCTGAAGAAGCACAGAGCTGATCCTGTGGATCCCGAGGCAGAGGGCAGGCAGAAGAAAACAAGCTCCAGAAGGTGGTACCCTGCAGAGAGGTGAGATGTGGCATCGGGTTCAGCAGGAGCTGGGAGCTCCCAAATCCCCTTGGGCCCTGCCTGCCCTGGGCAGGGGAGCTGTGCTGTGGGCTGGGGAGGTTGGGGTTTTCCTGCTGTGACAGCATCCTACTCATGAGCTGAGGCTGTGATATTAGAAAGAGTCTGAGGGGGGCAATATTATGCTGCTGTTTTCTGCTGCTCAGTCCCAATCAAAGTATCTCTAAGAAGGTCGGGTTTGGCAAAAGCATTGTCCCTTTCTTTTTCTTTTTGCCATTGCAGTGAAGATGGGGTGCGTGGTGCTGACCTGCGGCATCACAGCCCTTCTGAGAAATGCTGTCCTCTGTTCCTCTCTGTCCTTTAGTGGCCTGGGTGGCAATGTCTGGCCGAGCACTTGTAATCCAATTATCTGCTTATGCTGAGGGCTGGAGGGCAGCTCAGCCCTCGCAGTGCAACACGTGCGGCTAAAGCCCAGGCACGCAGAGTCTCCTCTGGGGCTGGAGAAGCTTGTTCCTGCAGGTCACAGCTCCCAGGTGTGCATACAACACCCTGACCAGAGGTTTCATTTGGGATCCTTGTTACACTGCCCCAATGCAGTGACTCTGCAACTTTTAGATAGTACTTGGCCATGGGACAGGGTGTGAAACCTGATCTAGCTCCCTCATGGCTGGAGTGGCCTGTGAGGATGGAAATCTGCTCCCAACATGACCCTGGATAACGGGAGGAAGAGTTGGGGAAGCACCGTGGGTTTGGGGCTGCAGAGCTTTGCCTAAGTGTAAAACTGCACAAGCCTTGGCTCCCTGGGCCCTGCCTTACAGAGGTAAAATCAGTAGTATCAGTCCATGTGTCTCCTGGTCCTTGTTCAATAAGTGGATTTGAATAGAGACGTGTTAACCAGCCACAGCTGGGCTTATGCTTCGCCTTGGGAGCTGTATCTGTGTTGCTCTGCTCAATGACCCGCTTGCTAGAGCAGGGCAGCCTGCTCCGTGTGGAATTTCCAGAGAAGTGCTGCAGGAAGGGGTGGGGGGGGGGTGTCGTTCTAGATGGGGCTTGGCATGCTTCCCTCCGCTCCTTCCCAGCAGGTCCCAGTGTGACAGGCTGTGCTGTGGGCTCAGGGTGCTCTGAGCCAGGCCCAGAAGGGCTAGTCCAGCTTTGCAGGAGAGGTCAGGTTCGTCCGAGCGGGGCATCGCGATCACGTTCCAGCCCAGCCAGGATGCCGAGCTGCTGCTTCTGTGGAGGTTTTGATCTGCAGGTGCGCTGTGCCTTTCGAGATGGTGCTAAAAACCCTCAGGGGAAGCACATTGTGCGGGGCTGGGCTGAATCAGGGTGTAAATCTTGGTCTTTGTTGGTGCGTGGTGTCTACAAGGAGAGCAGTGACTTCAGCAAAGTGAGAAGGGCCTAATCCCCTCTGTCCTGCCTCCCCACTTGGCTCCTCTGAACGCACCTGAGAGGCTTTGCTCGGGGTGACAGAGCTGCAGAGCCGAGTCCCAGCTCTGTTACACCCAGTGCCTTGAATAGGGGATTTGTTTGTTTAAAGAATAACATCACATGGGAATGTGTCCTCACCTCCTTATTGCTGGGAATTGGACCGAGCTGCACTGGGACCTGCACCAGTGTGGTGCGGGGACACATTGGGACCTGCTGGAGCATGGCTGGCTCACATCCTGCTCTTGTCTCTGGGTTTCCCTTTGTGAAAATCAGGGCCAAGGCAGGGAGGGACTGGTGTGTGCCCGGCCTGGGGTCCCCTGGGGTGCAGGCACTGCGAGGGTCTTCTGTCCCATGTGGTGGAGGTCTCTGGGCACTGACCCAGGCAGCAGGGCAGGAGGGGGGACCTCTTATCATCCCAAACAGCTACTGGTGGGAAGGTGGTTCCAGTCTTGCAAGTAGCATCAGGTTCAGTAATTCCCTGGCACCAAAGCCTTCCTCCAGAGACTGTGGCATCAACCACTGTGGTGAAAGTGGCGGGTTTCTTCCAGCGCGCTTGGCAAAGGAAGCCTTGTACCCACCCACCCCCTTATCTCCTGGCCTCCTCAGGATGATCTTGGCTGATAATGGTGTTGGCCTTAACCTGGGAAGAGGTCACATCCCAGTGAGGTTTGTGTCTCAGCTGCTGCGGCTGGTTCAGATTTCTCTCAGCTCCTCTTGACAGCGCTGGCACAAGAGGGACAGGGCCACGTCTTTCCATGGGATGGAGTCGGGTCCTTCTCTTTACCCACAGGAGAAGTCAAAGGGCAGCTAGGGGCCAAGGGCCCAGGAGGAGACGAGCTGTCTGGACCTCACCTCCATGGCATGGCAAGGTGAACCCTGCTTCTGTTCGTGGTGATATTGCCCTTGGTCTTGAACTTGCATACTCGATTTTAATACTGTGAAACAGGCTGACAAAGCGGGTAGGGCAGAGGGGAAGGGTAGTGCTCCCGCCAAGGCAAAGCTGCCCCACGCTGCGGGGACTGTGCGCTCCTCTCGCCTGTGGGCACGGGGTCCGTCTGCACCCTGTGATCTGAAGAGCTGGGTAAGAGCAGTGCTGCCTTTATCCTTGGATAACCCACAGCTTTCAGGGTGGGCTGTGGAGGCATTTCCAGGTCTGAAACACTGCCAGACCCAGACCACTGCTTTTTTTCCACAGCCCAAAGCACAGACATTGTGTTTCTCTGCCTTTTCTCTGCTGTATCACTTTTAAAACTGTGCTATACCAATGCCCTGTGGGCTCTGGAGCAGCCTGATTTCCCCATAGCTCAATTTGGGCAGCCTTTCTGGTCCAGGAGATGTTCAGAATAGGTTGAAATACATTAGCATGGACTGACGCTCGGTGCGAATTGGCCCTCTGTGTTACAGTCTTAATCCGGTTAGGGGATCAGCGTGGCAGGCTTGCAGCAGCCCACGTGGCTCTGCCGGTGGCTGCATCCCGGGATGTGCTCGTGTGCCCGAGTGTCTCTGCTGGGCATGTCGTCAGCTGGGTGTGTGTTTCTGCGCTGCTCAAAAATGCCCCGAAATGGGAAAATGCAACCTATTTACAGGATAGCCTCATCTGTACCCTAGGGTATGTCTCAGCGGGGAGGGGGGGGGGGGGGGGGCAGAGGGCATCCACTGTGGAGGTTAATAGATCTTTCTATTTTCAGGCTAGTATTGCATTTAGTGGTGTGAGGGTTGTGGTTTCCTTGGAAGCAGTGCCAGGCAGTGGCAGGCAGGAGCCCTGAGCAAGGTCTGCCCAGCGGCAGCTCTCGGGTGTACCCAGGTAGCCATCAGCCCTTCCTGGAGCTGCTTGGTGGCACTCTGTGGTTGCCCTAATGCTCCTGGGGCTGCAGTTGCATGAATATCCTTAGGAAACACCCATCACCCGCTCCCTGCCAGCAGAGAACTGGGGGAAAACCTGCCTGGGACCATGGTGCAACGCAGGACCTGTTTCTGCTTTTGGAGGCCAGTGTTGGGTCTGTTTCCAGCTCCTTTGAGAGCAGGGGGGAAATGAAGTCCCCTTGGGGAGCAGTGTGGCTCCTCAGCTGTGTTTTTGCCTTTCCCATTGACCGCAGTGTCCCGTGATCCCCAGCAGGAACCAAGCAGGTCACAGCTGAGTTCCCACCAGCGACTCCAGCACAGGGTCTGGTGATGGCTCACCCTGGGGCAGAGGTTTTCCCTGCCCTGTGGGGAAGCTGCAGAAGTTAAATGGGAAATGCTGAGATAAGTTAGAGCTTTGTCTCAAAAACAAAAATTTTGCAGAAGCAATGGGTGTTTGGACTGAGAGCGTCTACTCTTGCAAAAACAACCATTATAACAGTATGTCATGTTTATACATGACAGCAGCATTTATAATATGTTACTGCTACACTTAATCTAAATACATTTTCCTCCCTTATCCACTCAGAATGAGCTGTAGTGTGACAATCTTTGGTATCTGGTAAAAAAAAAAAAAACAAACAAGCAAAAAACCCCAAACCAAAACAGAAATGTGCTGGGGTTTTTTGTTGGGTTTGTTTGGTTTTTTTTGTAATCTAAGCCCAGCATAAGCACAATTATTTTTTTTAATTTTTTTTTTTGGAAAGCTGTTTGCAGGTGTCAGCAACCCAGACACACAGCTGGTTTTAACCTGGGGGGGGCAAGAGAAAGGGAGCAGGTTTAAATATAGCTCCTGGGAAATAAGCATTGGAATAGCTTCCAAGATCAGTTTTACCCCTACTTTGCTGCCTGATATTTTCCTAAAAATAAGAAAGATGAACAACGGACAGTGGAGACCGGAGTTGTGGGCAGGCTGTGCAGATGAGCAGTTGCTTCCCGAGGGATGGCCCTAGAGCATCTTCATGTGGTGCCTCGTACTTGGCCAGACCACCCCAAGCATGAGATGTGTCCCTGTCCCTCTTACCATCCCTGCTAGCCTGTGGTGGCTTCCATACATGGTAACGCAGCCCAGGGTGCCTCTTGCATTCCCCAGCCCTGTTAGTGTGTGCACTGATCCCTCACTCCAGCATCCCTGGGGAAGCAGCAGAGCTGGTGTTCCAGCAGCTGCCCAGATGCGCATCCTCCTGTCTGCATGCCTGGGACTGCCTCCTGTCCTGCTTGCAGGGCTCAGGAGAGGCTCCCAACTCAGGGCAGCGACACGAACTGAGTGACCAAAATCACACTGGGGCCCTTCATAACTGTGTTTTCCCCCTGAGTTGTTATTTGCTTCTTATTCATAACAGCGAGGCTCTGGGGAGCATCTGTCATGCTGAAGGGACAGAGGGGTTTGGTCTCTTCTCCACTTCAAAAGCACCGTTCCTCAAAGCTGAACTCAGTACGGGGCTGTCTGTCTTTATAAGTGACTCAAAGGTATGTCCAAAATGGAAGGGAAAGCAAATGAGGTCTGAAGTGCTGGGCTGACACAAATATCCCAGCAAGGGTTTGGGTGGAACAGAGGTCCCAGGTAGGAAGTCACCATCAACCGTCAAATAACAGACTTGTTCTTCTTGAACCTCCTGGCTGCAGGGAGTTGTGGTGTTCTCCGTAGGAAAACATTCATTTAATATCAACAGCACAGCAGTTATCGCAACCACATGATTAAGCCAGTGGTAAAGATGGATAAAGTGGATCAGGGTCAGGTCAATTAAAATCAGCCCAAGCCTTATTTCTAAGGCTCTGCAACACAGTTGCGTGCAATGCCTGCGCTATGTGGTCCTGGTGTTGACACTCCTGGAAAGAGCTGAGTCTGCAGTGCATGTATGTTTGCTAAGCAAAAAAAACCCATCAAAAAACCCCTACTGCACCATTCCCAGTCAATGGGGCCAGTTCAGCTCCATTTGCTGCTTTCTGACCTTTGCTAACAACTCTTCTGGCAGAGAATTACCCACATGCTATTTTTTTACCTTGAAATTTCCTTTAATGCCAAATAAAGACTCTAAGTGACCTCTGTCCTCCCAGTGTAGATGACACGTCGAGCAGGGCTGTGCCAACAAAAGACCATTAGAAAGCACCATGTATCCACACTGGGACAATTTATTCTACAGATACTTTGAACCAGAAGTCAGACCTCAAATATGTGATGCTGTGGGACATTGTCCAGGCAAAATAAATATTTTTCAAGTGGCTACTAAAAAAGCCTGTGATGTAGAGGCGAAATGGTCTATGTGAGCCAGAGCTCACCTTGCCCAGGAACAGTTTCATACCCAGTTGCTAATTTGCACGCTCAAGCATTTCATTTCTGCCTAGACTCTCTGTGCATACCCAGGGGAGTTTTACCCAAATTCAGAGCTTGCAAAGCTTTAGAAGCCTGGAACAATGTCACCTTTTGGTGATTCCAGAAATCACAAATTTTAGTGCAGAAAATACTTGCTGCTTATGTCCACTGCTTTCCCATAAGCCTGGTGTTGTGCTGCTCAATCCCACAGGCTCCTGAAAGCCCTGAGTGGTGCTGGTACCGTGCTTGGCAGCTAATAGTTGCTTTCCTCTGCCAGTCACTATTTTGTAAAGAATATTTTTGCCAGTTAACTGTGACTAATTTGCTTTCATCTCTACAGTATGGATGCAGTCAGGGCATCTCTGAAAGGTGGTACTTAATAAAGGAGAACGTATTGATGAACTTTCTTACCCAGCCAAGCCCTGCGCTTTTCCCACAGGCTCTGCTGCAGTGCACATACCCAAATGACCTTGGGATTCGAGCTGAAAAACTGCTGTTTTCTCAATGCCTACTTGGCTTTGGGGCAGAAATTCCATCACTGCTCTCATGGCAAAGCTGTGGAGGAGTGACAAGGGACGCCGGTGACGTTTCCATGCGGAGCAATGAGTCTGTAGCATGTCCTGCATTCACTAAGCAGTGCCTAGCACCAGTTTGCAGCCCCTGCTTTCAGGGCTGCTGGCTCCCCTGGGCTGTTTCATGTCACCTTGCTGGGGTGGCTGTGACAGCGCAGGGCTGGAGGAGCGCCCAGCTTTCCCCATCGCCGCAGGCAGGGCTCCGGCGTAGCTAATCCCCTGCTGCCAGCTTCCACAAACAGTGTCCCTCTGGTGTAAACACAGCTGGGGAAAGAGAAGAGGAAACTTTATTTTCCAACCATTTGTGGTAGCGTTCACGCCTACAGCCCCAAGGGCTTTCTCTGCTTACGTGCCAGAGCAAGTAATAATTTTACATTGTAAAGGTAATAATTTTGCTTTTGTAAATTTACATTTACAAAGCAATTTTACATTGATATAGTGTTTTTCATCTCCAAGGCTCCCTGCAGACCTGGCCTGTGGTCTGGAGATGGCCTCACCTGGGCAGGTGAACTCCAGTTGTGCAGAACAAAACTGTGGTCCTTGGCTCTGCAGTGGTTTTGGAAACACCACCTGCCCACTCGGCGCCTTCAGGGCAGCTTGGATCTCATCGCACCCAGGGCTGCACGAGGACCCAAGGGATGTTCCTCAAAGCTCATTCTGGGGAGTGGTTCCACCTTGCATATTTGCCTTTAGCTAAATGGGTGCGACTTTATGGGTGCTCCAGGACTGGAGTAGCTGAAAGCTCTGCTTTCTCCAGTATCAGAGAAGCCCAGCTTGGCAGGGAGGAGCAGGACTTTCTGCCCCACTGTCCCTCAGTGACATGGGCTGCCATGTGCATCACTGATGGGAGAGGAAGGCAGGAGGCAGAAGAGCAGTGTAAGACATGGCCAGGTCACTAAAAATAAGAAATGAAACCCTGAGCATGAGTTTGCAGGAGCTGAAAGCAGGTGTACGGTGGACCAAACAAGTCCGAAAAGCCATCGGACAACACAAGTGAGTCACCGAGCGGCAGCTTTGTGAGCAGGAAAGGGGCTTCCTAAGCTAATTAGGTCTTTTTTTAGGTGAAAATAAACATTGTTGCATCGGCTTGAGACTGCAGTCAAAGCTGGAGATGGCTTTCCAGTTCCGCGAGCCGAGCTCTATTACCCTTCGATCTTATCTTCGGAGCAACGACCCCGCCCGGGCTCTGGGCTCCCGAAGGAAAGGCGAACGGGAGGCGGGGTGGGGGTGGTGGGGGGGGGGAGCATTACGGAGCGGCATGTCGGGGCGGCGGGAGCCAGCCCTGCCCGCCGGGATGCCGCGGTGATGGGCGCGGGGCAGGGCGGGGCGGGGGCGGCAGGGGGCGGGCGAGCCCGGCGGGACGGGGCGGGGCGGGGCGGCGGGAGCGGAGCGGAGCAGCGGCGGCGGCGGCAGCATGGAGCGGGGGCTGCGCGTCTTCGGGGACCCCAAGGTGAGGGGGCGTGCGCCGGGGCGGAGGTGCCGTGGGAGCACCGCGGGTGGGAGCCGGGGCACGCGGCGGGGCTGGGAAGCGGAGCATGCACCGCGGGTGGGAGCCGGGGCATGCACCGGGGCTGAGTTGCCGCGCACCGGGGTCGCGCACCGCAGCCCAGCCGCCGCACATGCAGCCGCGGGGAGAGCCGAGGCGCGCCCCGGTGCTGAGGCGGCGTGCGGCGGGGTGGTGGGAGCTGGGGCACGGCGGCTGAGCCGTGGGGCTGTGCCCTGAGGCGTCACTCGGAGGTACCAGCCGGGGTCTGCGTTGCCCCGGCCCGGTGCTCCCCGCAGGGACACGCAGGAGTTGCCCCGAGTGGCCCGGGTATCCCGCACGCCCCGCCGCTGGAGCGGTGGTGGTCCCGGCTCCCACCCGCGGGGACATCCCAGCGCCTAGCCAGGGTCGCTCCGCTCCTCCGGGCTGGAGATGCGCTGGTAGCCGGGCTGGGCAAAAGGCAAGCCCTGAAGTGTCCAGCACTCCAATCATTTACTCGGTCTACTAAAACCTTTTCTCTTGTTTGTTTTCTTTTGGGGGTTGGTTTTGTTTGTTTGTGGGTGTTTTTTTGTTTGGGGGTTGGTTTGGGGGGTTTGGTGCGTTTTTTTGGTGTGTTGGTTTTTTTTTTTCTCTTAAGCATTTCGTTCAGTTATTCCTCAGCTAGCCGAGATACCATCTTGGTGACTGCTGTCAGATGGTGCTCCAGTCTTTGCTCTCACCATGTGCTGTATAAATACATCTCAAGTCAAACCATACAGTAACATGTCTGTTAATCAGATTATAAAAACCATTGAGAATGAAGAAAACGAAACAGATGTGCTTAGCAATAACTCTGTATCTCGCTGCCTGCGCTGCAAGACAGCTCAGCTCTTAGGTTGTGGTCTGGGTGAGCTGACGTACGGGGAGCAGGTTTTCTCTGCCTGGCTGCCTTTGGGCTCTGGTGCTGACTACCAGGCAGGCAGGGTTAGGCTCTTGATGGGCAGTGCGGGGCCGGCCCAGGGGAGACCAAGAACAGTGATGTGAGGGTCGCAGTGGTCCCGCTCTGGGAGAACTGGAGTGGTGGCAACTGCATGCGGCTTTTCCAGCGAAGAATATTGCCTCCGAAAACCCAAAAGGTTTTTTTTTTTTTTTGCTACTGTTTGCATTCCCTACCACTCCCAAACCGTTTATCTCTCAGTTTGAGTTCGCACCAGGGAAGTCTAGCGTACTTGGAAAAGCCTGTGTGCACGTGTCTGATGTTTCGTTCCATCACTACACGAGGTTTCCCTCTTGGGGAAGGTGACCCATGCAATAGCAGGCAAACCTTGATACCGAAATCCAGGGAGCGTTGACATCTGCTGATGGTTAAAGCCTTTTTAAGGCTACTTCAATCTTGGGAGCTGTTGGCATTTCATCAGCTCCACTAAGAAAAAAACTGTTGATTCACCCCAGTGATTTTAAACTTTTGGCTGAGAGAAGCAAGTTAAATTCTTCTTTGACATAGGCTTCTTCCTACTTTTGCAGTGTGTGGGAGAGTGAGATGCCGAAGAGAGACCTAGGAATAAACATGCAGGGTTTGACAGCTAAGATCAGGCTTCTGTTGTCTGGTTGCCGGCAATTACGAGACTGGTTTTCCTGAGTCAGGCAGTCCCTTTCAGTCCTGTGAACCTGCTAAGTCAGGCTTGGGGAAAAAAAATATGGGTCTGAAGTCAGTTAATGAGCCCTATTCATTCCCCTGGACCCTCTGCCATTGGGAGCGGTCAGTTTTGTGTTTTAGAGACGTTTCTGGTAACTGGAGCAGCTTCGAGCCCCAGCTGAATGCAGGGGCCGGGGCTGCCTCCACGTTTTTCAGGAACTCGCTGACTCCCAGCAACTGCAGCAGATGAACAGGGAGCTGCTGAGGCTGCCGGAGGGAGACTTTGAACCCTGCTTATCGTAGGCCATAAAAGAACAGAGAAGACTGCTGTTCCTTGGATGCCGACTATCAGCCTCTTCCCTCTCTGCTCCACAACCAGAGCAGAGACCGTGTCCTTGCTCACTGCTGGCTCTTCTCCCCGCAGGCCAGCCCCAGCTCGGGAGCTTCGGGATCCATGGCTCTTCTCCTGTGGCTCCCGTGTGCCTTGAGCTGTGTTGTGGGGAGCAGGATGGGAATGGGGGCTTCTGGGGTCAGGCCCGCACCCTCCCAGTAGCTGGTGTAGCTCTGCTGCTGGGTGCTTCTTTCCAAAATAAGCATCAGGTAACACTGGGCAGGGGTCCCGCAAGCCCTCCCAGGGCACGCTCTGTGTGTCACGGTGTTTCGGGACCTGTCCCTATCCAAAGGGAGACGGGTATCTCCAATGTGCCCTTCGTACCTGGGAATTGGGAGATGGCCAGAACAGGCTGTTAGCTGCGTGTGTCCTGTCAATGGTTAGGAGAAAGCCTGGTGACCAAATCCGGATGGCACCAAAGGTGCCAGCTCTGCTGTGCTGGCTGTACCTGGGGAGGTTTGGGTGGGCATTCCTGCTCCCTGTAACACTGCAGCCTCCCCCTGCTCAAGACAGACCTGCCCATCTGTGCTGAGCTGATAATACAGGTATTTGCCTTGGATGCAGAACTTAAAAAATTGAAAAAAAAAAATTAAAAAAAATAATTTAAAAAGGTGATCCTTATTGTGGGGAGTGCAAGTGCACAAGGGTGTGTCGAGGATGATTTTTTTGTTGGCTCACCCACTTCTTGCACACAACCTGACCCCTGACCGGCTTGGCGTGGGTCAAAGCCTGATGCTGCCAAGGCTGCATCGAGCTCAGCTGTACCTTACACGGTGAAGTGCGTACTCATTCCTTCAGTAATGTGGTGCAGGCGCACTCTCAGATAACCTTCCCAGATCCACTTGTCAAATGCGATGGCAGTAAGAGGCTGGCTTGGTGCTGCACGAAGCGCAAGGACCCTGTTTATTGCCTCGTTCCAGCCGCGTGCAGGTGTGAAGTCTGCGATGGCTCGGAGAGGGATGTGGCCCTGCCGCCCCGTGGGAGCCGTCCCTGCGGGAGGGTGACACACAGCCACCATCACCTATTAACAGCACCAGGAGCCTCATACTGAGGTCGGTGGAGGTTGAGGAGTTGGTGCCAGGAGGAATGGTGCTAAACGCTGCTCGGCACAGGAGCGTCCTCCTCCTCCTCAACCAAACCCACATATCGTACGAATGTTTCTCTAGAAAGCACGACTATATCTTGCAATAGAGCAGTGTGTCGTGTGGGCCTTGTAGTCTCTCACATTTCTCTTTTAAAGGCTCAAGCCTTAAAGCATATGGCAGATTTGTCTCCAGAACGCACTTCTGGGTGTCGTCAGGTTTGAGGATAATACTGTGCCCCTTCCACTTCACATCCCTCTTGATCTGCTCTCACCTCTTCCTTCTAAATGCGCGTTTGTGGTGAGTTTATGATGAGGATAATTTTGCTTCTGACAATGTGCTTTCTTTGGGGAACATAGTTCATTCTTTTTGCAGTGATTGGCATTTGTCTTATCTCATGTTGAATTTTGCTCTCTATTAACATTTTCCTGCCATGTGTGTCTAACAATTGACAAATGACAGCTGTAATCACTCTGTTTTTCAGTTATTGAGATCAATAGAGTGAACTTTAAATTATCACCTTTTAATGTGCTGATAAATAATCCTGGGCAAAGTCACTGCTAAGGATTTTAAAATGATGCAACTTCAGCAGCTGTCTGGATTATCTATTAACATCTGCTGGAAACCATCAAAATAAAAGGTGAGGTTGGTGTTACTTTTACCATGGTGTAGGGCTGGCTTTGTTCATTATATATATTTAAAAAAAGATCCTGAAACCACCTAATACGGAAATTCCCTCAAGTGCCTTAGCTTGGATGGTACTTTTTATGCCACATAATGGGCAAACTGAGCAGTTAACTGCTCTGCCATGGTCCGCTGAGCAAACCATAGAGTAATAGAGAAATTCCGTTGGGTTGACTGTAGCTGAAAATACTTAGAACGTTGGGTTAAATTTTTCCTCTGAATTTCACTAATTGAAAATAATCAGACTTGATCTTTGAATGGAACATACTTGTTTGCAGTATCTCATTTTGTGTTTGAATTTATTTTTGAAGCTTATAAAGTTCTAAAGAAAACATTACAATATTTTCAGAAGAGAAAAGTCAAGCCAGAGCCCTTAAAACTTCTCCTTTTTTAGAGTCTGAACCAACTTGCTGATATCTGTGCTAATGAGTCACGTGCCTTGGTTGAGCTAAAACTTTTCTGCATAAAAATGGAAAGCGCTCAGTTTGCTCCGACAGCCTTGTTGGTTGGTTGTGCTGAGGATGCACAATTTATGGCCAGTTACATCTTTTGAACTCATCCCTCTGGCTTTTGATAACTCTTTAGTGAAACTCAGAGACTTTATTGAATCACACTGTGGTTTTTTGATGCACTGGCCAGTGGTCGGTGAACTCGCTCTCGGCTGCAGTGCTGAGGAGGTGCAGGAGGAGGGCTGAAGGTGTTCCTGAGGGTCCTTGCTGCAGCTGGGGGAAGAGAAGAGCTCCTGCCCCAGGAAAGCATTTGAGAGCTCTGCTGCCTTCTCCTTCTTCATCAGAGCAAACATTACCACATCCAGCTTTGCTGTGAAAAAGGAAGGCATCACTGGTTCTGGCGTGGCTGAAGGCTCCTCTCTGGTGCTGGTGCAGCCTGTGGTGCCATTGGGGTCCTGGACAAAGTGTTGAGATCCCTATTTAATCTGTGCGCACAGGCTTCCCCTCCAAATAAACTGGAGGGTTTGAGGTGGGAGACCACATGTGTGTGGACCTCTGTGTGCCGAGGAGCAGAGCCGTGGAAGAGGCGCTGGGCTCCTGCGTTCACCTTATTTCTGCTTGCTTAAGCATCGTCTCCTGGAGCCACAGTTCAGAGAAAACTCTTTCATCTTTATCTGGGTACTTTCCTTGACCTAAAGCAAGGTCGTGTTACCCACTTGTATCTGGAAAAGGCTTGTGCTCTGTTTACCCAAAACAAACACGCAGGAAGAGAGCTGCAGTGTAATCTGCAGCGCGAGCAGCCTCCCACAGCGCTGGAAACCTGCAGGGTTTGCGAACAAGGCACCTGGGGGAGCTGAGCTGCTCGGTTATGCCTCTGCTGATTGCATCCTTATCTGGGGCCAGCTCTCGGCGGACACCCTTCTAGGCACACCTTTACTTCTTCGCTTGAATGTCCTTTGGTAATCTAAATAGCATAGATTAGTTCTCAGCTGCAGAAAACTACCCCCAAGCACCGATCTTGAGGAACCCCACAACTTTTTGGGTTGAGCAGCATTGCACAAGAGTTTCTTAGCACTTAGTTTAGGTCCCAAAGAAATGCATGGCAGGGGAGGAAGAGCCTCTTGCTGATGTTGGAGAGGAACCTTGCTGCTTTACAAGCACCTCGCCTGCAGCAGTGGCAGAAGGAGGTGGCTTGCATGGGTGAAGGACATCACTGAACTTGCTTTCTCATTGAAGGAAGTGTCATGTTGGGATGTTCTTGCAGGAAGTGCTTGAGAAATGCTTGGAGTGAGAAGACCCCAGTAGGTTTGGGTTGCTTGGTTTTTATATCCGGCACGAGTGAGTTTCAAGCCTGTAACTCCATCAGAAGGTCACGAGGGCTGTTGAAAACCTCAAGGAATGGATCTTGCATGGTTTTGAAATAGGAATCAGAGCTCAAGATTGGAAAATGTGCCAGGCGTCCATATCTGGCAATGTGGATCATATCTGTAGTCTGTTATTTTATTTGCTGCTTCTCAGGACATTTGGCCCTCATGAGCAGGATTGCATAACTCAAGGCAGGGGAAAAGATCAGGATTTGCCCTTTTAAAATTTTCATCCCCGTAGATTCAGTTGGTGTCTTAAGGGTAGGCAAAGTGACAGGGGTATCTTTTTACAATCTGCTAGTAGGGATGTCAGTGGGGATATTCGTGACCCCTGGGCCAGCTGATTGCAATGGTGCAGGATCAGCAGCTCGAGCTGCCTGGAGCTGTGGGAGGAGGTGGGGATGGGAGCGAGCTCACAGGCATCAGTGCACATCCCAGAGATGGGCACTGCCAGCCCTGCACTGGGAGCTGGGCCAGCGGCGTTAAGCTCTCATCAGCTGCTCACGGATGCTTCGGGGGAGAGCAAAAGGGTCTAGAGGTGGACAATTACACATTGCCCTCCTTGTATGGACTGCTTACTTCATTTTTCTTCCAGCACCTCATAGTTGGTTACTGTTTGATACATACCCTGATGCCAGAGGGTTTGTGGGTTTTAATTAGTAACCCTGGGTAGTTTAGTTATCCATGTAATTATCCAGTCCTCTTCTGAATCCTACTCAATTCTTAGCCTCAGCATCCTGCAGCAATCATCTACACAGGAAAATTTGCACAATGTTATAACTAACAAGAACTTTTTGTATTAAGTTGCTGCTCTAGAGTTTCATTAAAAAAATTAAATACCTATTTTGTAAGCTATTCTGTTGCTTGAAAGAAAACAGTTCTGGAAATATGAAGATCTAGCTGAAACATTTTACAGCTAATATTTTCCTTCCCAGTTCGACTTCCAAATTACATTTGTCACGTTCCTCCAAAAGGCCCAGATGTCTAATGGAAAAAACTCGCTTTTGCTTTTCTGGGGTTCTTTCTCCAAAATTCATTGTTTCAGCAATAATCGGGAAAGAGAGTTTAAGAGTGAAGAGATCTGAGTTACTGTCCCATTTTTAATGAGTCAAAATTTAAGTGTTTTGGTTTTGAAATCAGCTTGTTAGCTCTATGGGGCAACTCTTGTTCTTTTTATTTTTTACAGCACCTTGTACCATGGGACTGACTGCGTGTGTAGGATTAGAAAGCCTGTAAGCTCTGATAATACCAAGTAATTAACAATGTATCAGAAGCTGATCCTTGGAAGTGAAGTCAAAGTTTTTGTGTAATGACTCGTAGCAAATTAATTGATGCTTGGATGTCTGTGAATTCAAGAAGGAGCAAGCTGGAAAGCGAAGGTGTTTGGGGTTTGCTTTTTTCACTCTTCCCAAACTCTAAACCATGCAAGCTAAATAAGGATAGGGCAGTTCCTGAAAATTACTGGGAACAGAATAGATTGCTAAGGATCCATTAAATGTTTGAGCTGCAGCAGCAATGAGAAGATATGTGGACAATACTTGGATATTGAAAAATAAACTATATAATGATGGTATTTTAAGAATGTATTTGTGCTTCCTTGTCATGACTTTGTCCCCGTATTGGCTGCATTTATACCTGCGTTAGCACCAGCTGCTTACCTCTAAACTTTTGCTGCAGCTGTAAGAGTACCTCACCGATTTCTCTTTATCCTACTGCAGGTAGAGCTTCACGTCCACCTGGATGGAGCAATTAGACCAGAAACAATCTTGCACTTTGGCAGGTGAGTTGCAGGGGGAAGAAAGCGGTGGGAGCTGCAGTTCAAAAGCATCATCCTTTCTGCTTGTCCGATTCTCCGACAGAAGAGCTTGTGCTGGCGGGCTGGGAAAGCTCTCTCCTCCGTTGTGCAGGCAGCAAACCTGGCTGGTGCTGGTCTCATCTCTGCACAGATGGGTCCTGTGGCCGCACGGTGCGAGAAGATGGAGCACTTCCCGAAAGGCAGTGCTGCAGCGGGGCTGCGCTGGTAGCAGGAGCGTGAGCGAGGTGGTCATCGGTCCTGTGAGCTGGGCAAGCGAAGAGGAGCCACCGTGAGAAAAAGGACAGAAGAAGTCTCATAAATAGAGGTGTCTGCCTTTGAAGTGTACCTGGGAAGCGGCAGAGTCGGTGTATTCTCATTTCTTTTTCCACATTCCTAATTGCCAAAGCAAGTAAAATGAAAGCGGGCTGGGAGCTGCTTCTTGGTGGTGCCGTACCACGATCTTGGGAGGAAAAACCAGCTTGGGTGCTCCTCCCTGCCCTGTGGCCGTGTGCCTTTGAACTCCAGGCTGTCTGCCTGGTGCCAGCAGTCAAGGAGTCATGCTCCTGTGAGGGTCACCCGAGAAAGCACTTGGCAGTGACTTAAACGGAGGTTGTTTCCTTGACAGAGCCCACATGCACCTTCTTGCTTCAGTGTAGCTCGTGTGGGAAGCACCAAGGTGAATGATTAACTGGTGCGAGGACCTGGCCCCACGGTTGTAAGCAAAATAAACTGAAGGCTTCTTCCAGCTGTCGCTATTCAGAAAGCTAATGGAGACTCTAGCAGATACCCTCAGATCAAGAAACTGGCAAGCTTAAAGATTTCAGGAAATGGCTTTTAGGCACGACTCTGGTACTTGTGGGAGGAAGTCAGTTCTGAGGAGGATAGGAAGTGGTTCTGGCATCCTGTGAGCCCAGCAGAGTCCAAGGCAATGTGGTCCTAGGGGGAAATACTCTTTCTGCCCCAGCTTTTTCTGCAGCGGGTGGCCATACATTTTGCAGTGCAGTCGGAGTAAAGAAGGTGGATCAGAGATGCCCATCTCATTCGTTGCAGGATGTCAGGGTTCCTCCTGGCCCTGCCTGTGCTGCTGGTGGGCCGCAGGGCTGGAATACAAGTCCCGATGGACAGAAGAGTCAGTGCTGACTCCCTGGGTCTCTGCTGGATCCCTGCTGCCAGCAAAGGACAAATGCTGGTGTAGTCCCTCAGGAGGGTTGTAGGAGCCCTGAGGGCTGGGAGGCACCAGCCATCTGAGGCTCCCATGCCTCTCCCTTGCTTAGGACTGAAACCTTCATTGCCCAAGTGTGTGCCGAGACCTCTCTTATTTTTAAACAGCCCTGGCATCCCCCGGGGCTGGCAGCCCCAGGGTGCCACGCTTGGCTGGGGTGGAGCGAGTCTGTGCTATTCATGGGCTCTAAAACTAGCGCTCACACAAATATAAAAGCAACAGGGCACTGCAGGAGACTAGGGGACTGCCTTAATAACCTCACCCTGGACACAGAAAGCTGCTTGTGGTCTATTTTTAAAGGTAAAGAGCTAGAAATAAATTTGCCAGGTGGTGGCTGACCACGTACAAATAACCCGAAGCTGCTGGGATGCACAAGTCCCCTTGGGCAGTGGCTGAACTCTGCCATTTTTAGAAACTTTGGCTCCAATTCTGTCAGGTCTGGGTCAGGCATTGCATCCCCCCTGCCCAGCCAAACGGTTTAGAGCCATGGCAGACGCCCCGTGGGACTGGGTGTCCCCAGGAGAGGTGTCCTCTCCACGGTGGGATGGTGTGCGTGGTGCTACCTGTGGCTGGAGGTAGCTCTGGGCAGGATTCTGAGGTGCCGGCAGGCACAAGCATGTTCCCCTGGGGCAGCTTTGCTGTGGGAAGGCTCCCACCTACCAGGCGGGTTGGATGGGACAGCAGCAGCTCCCAGAGCCATGTTGGCAAGATCCACCAGCGCCCCTCAGCCGGAGACCTCACTCTAGTGTCTCTGCTCTGCAGATTATCCCAAAGTGCTGTCGCTTCTGGCTGCGTGGAGGCAATCCTTTGGGCAAGCACATGAAAGAGGTCAGGGAAATGGCTTTGCTGTAGGGAACTTTCCCTGGGCAGGTGGAGGAAGACATGGGCTGGTTCCTGGAGCAGGGACCAATGTGTCAGTGCCATGGAAAGGGCAAGCCGGGGAGGAAAACCTATGCCTTGGCAGTGATGAACGTCCCCTGCGAGTGCCAGCAACTTAATCTGTGCAGATTGCATGTGAAGGCTGAGCGCGGGGCTGGTTTCCTTCCTGCGTGAGCAGGGAATGAGCAATGTTTACTGAGCCCAGGAGCAGGGTCCTTTGGGCTGCTTCCCTGCAGATTGCTCATCGGGTTGGTTGCTGGCATTGGGACACGAAAGCTGTCTGTGGTGTTTTGTCTCTATTAGCAGAGAGATCCATCGATTGGCTGTAATTCATCGTGGCAGGAAAAAGGATTAAAACCAAATGTCTAGTTATTATTCCTAATTTAGGTTGGCATGTGCAGGGTAACAGGGTGTGGGGTGGTAAGCCTGCCTGGGAAGCATTGCAGCATCCTTGGCTGGCAGCCCCCTTGAGCCTGGCTGTCACCCCACCGAGGACACCTCCACCCACCCAGGACTCCAGGTGCTCCAGGGACAAACAGTCTTTTCCCTCTTGGAAGCGTTTAGGTGGGCTTTACCATCTCCATCCCTTTGGTGAGAGCAGTTGTTGGGACTGCAGTTTTCTCCTGCGTGGGAAGTGTCCCCACCATGATGTTGGGCTTGGAAACCAGCTCGCTCGCAGGAGCTGCCGGCATTAAACACACGAGCCATGACACTTCTGCATGCGTGATCCTGCGCCTGGGAGCATCTCCACAATTTCTAAAGCATTTGCACCTGCATAAATGGAAATTAACTTTTCTAAAGAATTCTGTCAATTCTGCTGCTAGGACTAGGAGCTGCCAAGAAATAATCCAGAGCGCCTTTAGATGAACTCCTCCTTAGGCTTCAAATGTGCTCTGGCTGTGTTCCTGCCGGGTCAGTCTGGGCTTGTATTTCGATTTGTTTGTGCTTTGCCTGCATTTTGGATTGCCTTCCTCCCTGCTGAGGCTCAGGGCTGCATCTGCGAGATTTTGGAAGGACAACGTGTGCCATATCTTTTCTGTGAAGAAATGGAGGTTAATGCTGCCAGCTTGGGATGCGATTGCTCTACGAAATGGACTGATTAAAAATGCGATAGCCTTCCCCATCAGTAATATGTGGCTTCATTTCTAGGAAAAGAGGGGTTCCTCTCCCTGGCAGCACTGTTGATGACCTCCTGAAGCATGTCAGCTACAAAACACCACTGACGCTTACACAGTTTCTAGAAAAGTTTAATCACTACATGCCTGCCATTGCGTAAGTACCCTGCATTTTACTTCTTCCCCCTCAACCCTTGGCAGGACTCCTTGGCTAAAGTTGCTCAGCCTTGGAGGTCACCTCGCCCACCCCGAGGGTGATGAGTGCCGGTGATGGGTCCCACTACTGTCCCTTGCAGGGGTGACCGTGAGGCGGTGAAGAGGATCGCCTACGAGCTCGTGGAAACGAAAGCAAAAGAAGGTGTCATCTACGTGGAAGTCCGGTACAGCCCTCACCTCCTGGCCAACTGCCGCGTGGATCCCATCCCTTGGGGCCAAACCGAGTGAGTGAACCCGCTGTGCCGGGGACCCGGTGGGTAGCCAGTTTGGCATGGAGAAGGCATGGCCCACGCCGGTCAGCTGGCGCGTGTTCAAAGTTTGGTGTAACTAAACCTTCTTTCTCCTCCAGTGCAGCGAGCACCAGCATGATTCCACCTGTCTTCCCCATCGATAGCATTTTTCATCTTATAATATCTGTGTGTGCTGCCATGTTTTAACATCCCTTGCTTTGGGCACCTCATTCTGCATGTGCAGAGCGGCTGTGCTTAAACTTCTGGCTGAAGCTGTTCTCTGCGCGAGGGAAAGCAGCGTTCATATATGGATTGCTTGCCTGCAAAATGTGAATTTGAGCTCGCAGAGACAGTGGGCAATGTTGGAGCGAGCTGGTGATCTGATGCCTTCTTTACATGTCATCCCCTCTGTGATGTGTGCCTCTGATCAAATCAGCGCTGGGACTTGTGGCCCCTTGCAAAATGTGCTGTGATGGGCGTTGAGCCCTCGTGCTCATCCCTGCCCGGCTGCAGGCAGTTGTGTGCCCTAATGAGATGCTCTGGCAAAGAGCAGGTTCCTCTGCTCAGGCAGGCTTGGCATCCAGTTCTCTGAGGCTCTTCTAAATCTTACTATCATCTTTGCATGCTTTTGTGCCCGACATCTGGTAGATCTGGGCATGGCACGGGTGTAAAAGGTGCTCTTCAGCTCTGGGCGGTCTCGTCGCGCTCCTCTGGATGTTAAGGCGAGTGGGACCCCGGGCAGCCTGGGTTTTGCATGGGGTGTCCCGTAGGGATGCTGGGCTGGACCTGCGGCTCCTGCCTGCCTCCCTGGCGGGTGTCCGGCCTCTCACTGATGGCTTTTCTTCCCCTGCAGGGGAGACCTCACTCCAGATGAAGTCGTTAACCTCGTAAATCAGGGACTACAGGATGGAGAAAGGGATTTCCGCATCAAAGCCAGGTCTATTCTATGCTGCATGCGTCATATGCCAAGTAATGTATTGCAGCTCCCCTGCTGCTCTGCTCCCCTTCCCTGACGCGTGGCGGGAGGTGACGTGCCCTGGGTTCAGGTCCCTGCAGAAATGCGGGGAAAGCCCCGGTCCCGTGGCCCTGGGTCCGATGCCAGACCAGACAGTGTTGAGAAGGAGTAGGTTTTTTCCTTGGTGGGGGTCCTCCCCTCTCTTCCCTATGGGGAAAGGGTGTGTTGGATGTGAGAGTGGGCGTCTGTGGGTACAACCAGTATCTGAAAGGTCTTGCTAGAGAGACAAAATGGGCTCTTCTGTCCTCACCTGGGGGAGGTCTCATTTCTGCTCGTAGCTCACTCCTTGCCCAAAGGCTAGAGCTCTCCTTGGGCCAGTTGAAGCCATTGCCACAGCAAACGGTTGCATCTGTCATGACCATTTGATGGGTCTGAGAGCAGACAGTCACAGGAGGAGGACCAGGCGTGACATCTCACATTTTCCCTGCTCATGGTCATGCTGCTACAGCAGCATATTCCTTTATTAGCCTAGACTGTGGGTCAGCCAGAGAATCCTCTGGCTGCAGTCTCTGCTGGTTTAAGCTGAAAACACAAGTAAAATATACTTAAGTCACATAAAGAAAATGTTTCCTATAAAATCAGCAGCTCTGAACTTTGTTGGTAAAAGGTGCTCTCACCCAGAATAGGAAGAAAACCCAATTTCCAGTGTTTCATTGGGCTGCTGAGTTCTGTGAGCATCTTCCTCTAGAGGAAGATGCAGTCAGAGCAAGATTGTATGACAGTAGCTGTTCTATGTGAAGACTTTGTTATGAATATCTTCATATCTCACAACAGTTTTATGTAGGCTTAGTAGGGTAGATGGTGGAAAGATTTTTGCTAATGAGTACATGGTTAGTTTGTGTCTAGAAGTGTGAAATATGATATTTTTGGAAACTGGGAGATTTGAGAGTGGGTTTTTTTTTTTTTCCTGCCTGCACATCAACCCCAAACAATACTTTGAAAACTTGACCTTTAAATTTCTGGTTTCTAGGAAGAAAACTTTTTTCTTTGTAGAAACTGGGAAGCTGTGAGGCAGTGTCACACTTGTCTGCAGTTATGGTCCCTGCCAACACACAAGTGGTAAAGGCAGAAGGTAGTGGGAGCGCCTGAGGGCACGTGGAGCTGCGCTTGCACAGCAGGAGGGATCGCTTGTGCAGACATCCAAGTTGGCATTTTTATGCCTCTGTCCCAGGGCACCAACTCTTACCTGGAGCCAGTGATGCGCTTGATACAAGAGTCTTTAGTGCCACATTCGGGATGTGCTGCAACAGTGGGAAGCAACCCTATAATTTATGAAGTGTTGAGACAAAGGCAGAGATGCCAGCCAGAACCAGCACATATTAAACTTGTTAATAAAATAATGGCTCTAATCTGGTGAGTTGGAAACTGGTGAAAAAAGAAGATTAATTTGCACGTGTTTTCTTATGTGTTCATCAATTTTGGGGATTCTACATGCGCAGTGGGTTCCTCTTAATTATTAACACTACAGTTTATCTCTGTTTCTTGGCCTTTTTGCTAAGGGTAAGTGCTGTATGAGCTGGTAGATGCACGTCTTTTCTCAGAGGTTATCTATCCTGATCAGAGATAACTGTGAAGAAGTTGTTGGTCATTTGTTACTCTCTCTCACTGATGCCAAAACAATAAAACTTTGCGAGTGTTAAAGGTCACCTTCCAGGGGGCTGACCAGCTCCTTCCCACCAGGAGTAGCATCCATCATCTTGTCTGGCGTAGTTGAGGATGCTCTGAGACAGGGCAGGGCTGACTGTCATACAGGGGCACCCCAGAGATCCCTCCCAGCCCAAACTCCTCCGTGATAAAACTCGACTGATGGGCCAGTTTTTTCCTTCCCTTGCCCTTGCCCAGCCCTGGAAAGCTCAGGAGCAAGTTGAGGGATTTCTCCCACGCACCATGTTACAGCACATGGGCTGTGCAGTTCAGCTTACCTTGGGCCAACTGCAGTCACCACTGTGTTCGGAGGTTTTTTTCTGTTTTCTTTTTATTTTTTCTTTTTTTTCCCCTGCCAAAAGTGAGCAGAAAAAAACCATGATGAGAGCAGCTTTATAGCTGGCAAATGAATTTGATTTCCGTTTGATTGACAATGAACTAATCAGTTAGCAGCCTGAAGATGGCAGACCTTTCTAGGAGTTTGTTAGCTTCCTTTTTGAGGATCACATTTTAGGAAAGACCAAAGAAAATAGCTCTAGCCTTCTAGTTATATGACCAGGATTTGTTTAGAAAAATGCTGAAGGTGTGTCTCTTACCAATGCTTTCCCCTGAACCCTGACGCTCTCTCTTCCAGGCTGGTCTCCGGAGGTGGTGGAGCTCTGCAAGAAGTATCGAAACAACTCTGTGGTGGCCATCGACCTGGCTGGGGATGAGTCCCTGAAGGTGGAGAATTCCTCCGAGCATAAGAAGGCTTACGAGGTTTGTTTAATAAGCTTCTTAAAAGAAACTGTGAGAAAAACATGCATTGAGGGGACTTGCATGAGTGGACACGCAGTATGTTTCTCAGACTGCAAACAGCTGGGACAGCTTAAAAATTCGTTGCAGCTATTAAAAACATTCTGTTAAATAGCAAAAGTATTTGTTTATGTTTCCTAAATGATTAATGGCAGGCATCATTGTTTAAACATGGCCTTAGAGCTGGAGCTCAGCCCACTACCCCGTTGCACTGAGTGCGATGCGAGTGACGTGGAGCCCGCATCCCCCCGGCAGCACCCCGCCGCTGTCGGCTGGGATCGGCTCCTGGGGCTCTGCGAAACCACAGCCGAAGGTCAAGAGACTGGCCTTTCCAGCCTGGCAGAAATCACCCGAGGAGCAGGGAAGCTGCACGTTTGAAGTGCTTTTATCTAATCATCTCAAATGCAAACGCTGGAATGGCTTCAGGAGCCTGATCCGAGACTCTCACCAGACCTCGGCGCTTTGCAGCGGCTCAAAGGGAAAGCTTCGCGCCTCGCTCGTCTTTGCTGGTGGGAGTTTGGGGTTGTTGGTCCCCTGCATCAGTGGGAGAGGAGGTTGTGCACCATCACTGCCAGGAAGGACGGTGGTTTGCAAGCAGCGCTCAGGTCTGGTACAACACGGGGCTTTCTCAGAGTCTTTGCCCCCGTCAGCAGGAGCTGATACAAGGACTGCCTGTGCTGCTGTGCCATGCTGGATGAACTGAGTAGTAATGAACTGAGATGCGGGCACAGGATTTTATTAGCTGACGGGCAGGTGCATCTCATCCTGCCCTGGTGTGCCAGCAGTACCCAGGTCCAGACTCCTGGGTCTGAAGGATGCGTCTTGTCTCTGTGCCGGGGGCTCGCTCAGGCTCTGAGATGCTGAAGCAAACCCCACTGCCATCCATCGGCCCCTCTTGGCCTGCATGGCAGGGAAGTACATCCCCATAAATACTGCTGCTATGATCTGTGGGGTATGTAATGCTTCCAAGGGAAACTGGAGAGACGTGTGATGTCCCTCAAGCAGGCATGTTCTGGCTGGGAGCTCTTGGGGCTGCTGGAGGGGAAAGAGCAGATAATGGTGAAAACTCGACTGTGGCTGCTGGCTGCAGAGGAGCACCGGGAAGTGTAGATCCAAGGATCCTAGGACCACCGTGTTCAAGGAAGCAGGGATCCTTGGAGGAGAAGCCAAGGGAAGCACCATGTGTCCCCGGATAAATGGGTTGAAAAAGAGATTAAAGCACTCCAGGGAAGATATGCCCATGGATGGACATTAGACACAAGCTGCCTCCTGGGTGGAGGTGCTCAGGCCTCGGCAGCTAGGAGGGTTAGTAGCGAAGGGTCCCACCACATGTGCTCTTCCTGACCCCTCTGCTTGTATCCCTGGCTCCTTTTCGGGTAGTTAGGGATGCCTGTCTTGGGAGTTGAGGGGTGAGAGTTTCTGGTTTCTCTTCACCCTGTGTAGAAACAAGTGGGAAAATCTCTGTGCTGATATGAGTCTGTCTCTCCTCTTCGTCTGGTACTCCAGCCAGAGGGCTTTTGTTATTTTGAAAAGTGTCAAAAATTAGCTGTTTGGGAAAAACCAACACTCACTCAAACGTAGGGAGCACAGAGTGCCTTTCAGGTCGATGCACATAGGGCTTTTCTGTAGACATCCCAGGCAGATCCTGGCCTGACCTTTGCTGGGCCTGGGTGTGCAGCACATGAGAAGCTGAAAATTAAGTAACTGAAAAAAAATCATGAGTGAAAAGCCCTGAAGAAGTGCCCAGGAAGAGCGTCTGCTGCAAGATGGGGCTTGCAGCCTGCCTGCCACCGCTGGCTGGGTGGCTTTTCTCCAGCAAGGCAGGAGCCAGGCTTCCCTCAAGGCTGCACGGTTTCCCAAAGCCCAGGTGGTCTGTGGCTGCCCTGGCAAGGGATTTCTCAAGATGCCATGGAGAGCATCTCGAAATGCCCCAAATCTGCACCAGCAGGGTTCTCCTGGCTGGGCTGCCTCTGTCCCCAGCCCCTTACAGGAGGGAGGTGCTCGGTGTCTGAGCGTTGCTTCATCTCTGCCCTGGGGGCTTTTAAATTCTCCCACTTGGCTGTAGCCTGCCAAAAAGGTAGAAGTTTCAGAGACAGGAACGGCTGCAGGGTTGGTGCAGAAGGGCAAGTAGGTGGAGGAAGGAGAGCTCCGAGCTTGCTGCTGTCAGGAGAGGAGACAGCGGTGAGCTCACCCGGTATTAAAAGACCCTGAGGAGTCTGGCTGGGCTCCAGGGGAAGGTAACCAGGCTTTCTAAGTTTCTCTGTGTCTGGCATTACTGAGCTCTTCTCTCACAGCCTGTGCTACAGCAGAAAGCATGCACGTCTCGGGGCACAGGGCTCGTGATTTGGGGGCTCTCTGCACAGAGCCCTGTTGCTTGCTGTGCCCCCGAGAGCGGTGCCAGCCCAGGGGTTTGCTGACCTTGCTGCGGGTGATGGGACAGGAGCGTGTCCTCTCTTGCTTTGCAGGAAGCTGAAAGATGTGGGATTCATCGCACCGTCCACGCTGGGGAGGCTGGCCCGCCTGCCATGATCAAGGAGGTACGAGGAGCTACTGGCTCAGGGCAAAGAGAGGGGCAGGGGTGGGAATTGCCCCTGCATCCCCTGCACCGGGGAGAGAGGAGCCCAAGTCCTCTCCGTATTCATAGCAGAGCAAACACTGGGGACCCAGGCA
Organism: Buteo buteo; assembly: GCF_964188355.1. Classification (NCBI taxonomy): domain Eukaryota; kingdom Metazoa; phylum Chordata; class Aves; order Accipitriformes; family Accipitridae; genus Buteo; species Buteo buteo. The sequence continues at coordinate 69,012,577 of NC_134172.1, forward strand.
GAGATGTGGCCCCGACGGCTCAAAGAAGGATTTCCCCGGAGCTGACTCAGTGGTGTGGGCTGTACCTGTGGTGGGCAGGGATCTCTGGGCAGGCAGGAGTGAGGTGAGCTGGTGCTCAGAGGCTGTACGTGGTTTTCCCGTGTTCTCCAGGCAGTTTATCTCCTGAAGGCTGAGCGCATTGGCCATGGCTACCATGTCCTGGAGGACCCTGAGCTCTACAAGGAGCTGTTGAGAGCAAAGATGCATTTTGAGGTAAGGATGTGTGATGGGAGGGTGACAGCCAGGTAGCTGCTGTCCGAGTAGAAAACCAGCCCTTGCTTGGGCTGTGCTACAGCTAGGGACACGACCTGACACCCAAGTGCTGCAAAAATGGTGGGGACAGCTGGCTGTTTGCTGGGATCTTTGCTGTGAGGAGCACTGGAGAGCACAGCAGCTTGCAGGTGGCATGTAGCAGAAAGAAATGGATCCTGGTCTGGCTGAGGATAAATTTTGGAGGGCTTATTCACTAGTTTATATGCCTCAAGCCTGCAAGGCTTCTCCTCCCATTAAGTAGGCTGCTGTACCAGAGACTGTCTGGTTGAAGGGTGGAAGTGCCTGGGAGTTATTGTGCATGGGGAAATTTCCTTGGCTTTTCCCCAGAATGGGTGTATCCAACTAATATATGGAATATATGTATATACTTAATGCCAATGGTTTCTTAGCTGTGGTTGACACGCGGCGGGTAGCTGACTGGTCATGGGAAATATCCCACTGGCTCCTGCTGCTGCCACACAGGCTGTGGGCTCTTCACATCCGTGTCCTGGGACATGCAGTGCTCCTTCAGAGTAGTGCTGAGGGGCAGCTGTGAACAAAGCTCTAAACCTTTATCTGGCTTTACCAGTGTGCTTGGCTATCTACGTACACAGCTGGGGTTCAGATCTGTGTGGTTGAATCTGGTTTTCATGTTTAACTCCCCCAAACAGGTCTGCCCTTGGTCCAGTTATCTCACTGGAGCATGTCTTCCAGACTTCGGGAAACACCCTGTAGCACAGTAAGACTTCTCAATTATGTGCATTCTTAAATAATCAGGATTCGGGTTGACTATAGCTGCTTTATTGCTTTACAAAGGTAATGCACATCTAAGTGCTTAGGAAAATGTGGTACATCCTCGTCCTTCGACACAGAGGGGCCTGATGCAGCTGGAGGGGGTGTGGGGGTCCCTCGGGGAGGCTGTCCTGTCCCTCCTGCCCCTGCTCTGAGCTGTGGGACACGAGATGCTGCACACCGGCCATTAGCCCTAGTTTGTGGCTGAGAGCTGAGGTTCCTGAACCTCTAAGCAAGAGACACCCCGATGCTCTGCTCCTCTCTCCACCGGAGAAGCCGAGCGGTGGTGAGACAAGCCGAGCCCTGTGTTTGTGTCCAGCCATGCAAGCTGCAGGGACAGTGGCGAGGTCTTTGCTTTTACTGCATTAGAAGTGCGTGACCAGTGCCATATCCAGTGTTTTACCCACCGGTTCAACCTGATTTCCTTACAGGTTTAGGAAGGATCGTGCTAACTATTCTATAAACACGGATGACCCCCTCATCTTTAACTCCAGTATTGACAAGGATTACAGCATAGTGAAGGACTACATGGGCTTCACTGAAGAGGAATTCAAGAGAGTGGTAAGTTGGCCTCAGCTGGATGCTCTGCTGATGTCCTGCTGCAGCCCAGAACAACCCGCTTTTTTTCTTTATAAGCTGAAGAGTGTTCAATGGAAATCTGAAAATCCTGCACTGGCCTTGTAAGCGTGAGGCTGAGGAGGGCTGCTGAGCTGGAGGGGGATGCTGGGAGCACTGCGGGAAGCAGGGGGATGCGAGGGCAGGGTGGGCTCTGCAGGGGCTGCGTCACTTGGGCTGACTGCTTTGGGCTTCACGGGGAAGGGGTCAGAGTGGGAATTGTCCACTGCTGCCCTCACGGCAGGTCTTAGCAATAAAGAAGGAAGGTGCCTGTTGCTTTTTTTTCTGCGTTTGGAATTGCAGTTAGGTTATGGCAAGGCCTGGCCCAGAAATTAGCAAGAGTCAGCAGGTACGAAAGTGCTTGCAGTTTTTGTACATATAACATGAGTATGCGACAACTGAGCTGGAAACAAGATGTCGTCTGGCTTTGGTTTTGGCACACGCAGTCATTTATGTGTCTTGATTACATCTTTGATTTTCTAATTATTCACCCAAGACAGAAAGACAGGATAACTCTTGGGAGCTTGACTTACCTGGTTACCAAGTGAACCTTTCCTGGTTTGCATTGAGTCATGCTCAGCACTTTCGCCTGTGTGTCTCCAGAGATATTTGCTTGGATTGGGAAGTGCAGGATGCACTTTACAAGAGAGTGTCAGTCCTGCTCTCAGCTCTGACTGGAAGAACAAGTCCCTTTCCCCTACAGACATCACTCTCTGTGTCTGGAATGGGGAACAAGGACAGCTCTGAGCTCTGGGATCCTGCTGCCCCCTGTCTTCTCCTGCTCCTACAAAAGCCATGTTGTTCCTGTGTAATAAAAGGAAGGTCCCTGTGCAAGATGGACAAGCAGGTTACATTGCACAGCCAGGCTGTGTCCCAGCAGCGGCGCATCAGGCTGGATACTCTGCTGCTGTGTCAGGAGAGGTTCTTGTCCAGAGGGGAGCCGGGAGTGTAGGGACAGGTCTAAAGTACATACACTAAAAATGCCAAAGTATATCAAGACCTTTGCTTTGTGCCTGCCCCGTTCCTCTTGGGACTGTTGCTAGTGGTGGGCCAGAGCAGTTGCCCTGTAAATTGAGGCCGTGGAAGTGACTCTTAAAGTGAAAACTTTACGCTTTCCCTCGCCTGCTGCTGCTCAGAGAGTGTGGATGTGCACAACCACGTGTTCATGTCTAATGGGTCTTAATGTCTCCTTTGTGTTCTCCCTCTGCCTCCCCAGAACATCAACGCAGCTCAGTCCAGCTTCTTACCTGAGAAAGAAAAGCAGGAGCTGCTTGACACGCTGTATGAAGCCTATGGGATGGTCCCCAGTGCATCGTGAGCCATCCCTGCGAGCCAGCATGGAGCAGTGGCCCTTCTTCATGCATGCTTGACTCTCCTCTGTGCTAGTGGGAGCACCGGGAGAAGGTGCCCAGAGTCAGTCTCTATTACTGGCACCCCTGTGTTAACCCTTACAGTGCTAAGCAGAATCAAGCTACCACATATACCTACCTATCACTCCCACAAACTGTCTCCCAAATGGATATCCAGCTTCCTATCTTGTTGTTGTGCAAGCAGGCTGAAACTGCCTCCTGACCCGACTCCTCCATCTACCAGCCTTTCTGTACTGCAAATGAGAACAGAAGAACCTCCCCTCCTTTTTTTTTTTTTTTTTTTTTTTTTTTTTACCCTCTTCCCCTGCTTTATCTGTCCTGCCCCACTGACCTGCCTAGCCCTTGTCTGCAGTGCAGAAATAACTTTAACTGTGACTGTGGCCTGGGTTAATCTTCACCTTTCTAGGAAAAAGGTTTGTTAGCGCTGACAGGGAGTGAGCAGGCACTTCAGAAGCAGAGGCTTTATTCTCATCCATGTGGGTAGGAGGGTTTGGCCCCAGCTATATTTACCCAGCCTTAGTCTTGTACTGACAAGACTGGAACAAGAACAAGCTGGAAGCCGGTGCTCTTGCCCATGCACAGGTCTGAAGAGCATTTAAAAAAAAAAAAAATTTTTTTTTTTTTGCATCCTTTCTTGGACAAGGATTCCTGTGTATCAGCCTCCCAATGTCTGCTGCAGAAGCGCACACCCTGGGTTCAGGCTGTGGCTGTGCTCGCAGCTGGCCCTGACCATGCTCACACATGCGTAGGAAGTTGGAACATATTTTTACCATTTTGGGCCAAAATCTGCCTTCTGGGACTTTTCCTGGTTTTGTACTCAGCCTGGAGAATTCCTGTGAACTGCAGCTTGCTCTTCCTCTATCTTTGTTTAGGACTTGGAAAAACCATGATCGATTGCCTGTTTTAACTATTCTGCCCTCTTCCTGACCTGACACCATTAAAACTAAGTAAGTTAATAAGCTAGGGCCCAATGTGACATACTGACTTGTGTCCCATCTGAATTGCTTCTCTCACTCAACCACAACACTGGCTAGAAGACAGATCTTCAGTTTGGTGGAGAATTTATACAGAAATATTCACCAAAACTCCTAAGTGATTTTGGTGCATTATAGTGTTTTTACTTAATATGCAACAGAGCCGTGCATCCAGAGAAGAGACCATCATTTTCTTACGTGAGTGTGTGGTGTGCTTTAATATCCCAGGCATCTGCCAAGATGCTTACTCCAAAGATACTGTACCAAAAAGTTGCCTTTGAGAAGGGGCCGTGGTCACCATTACCATTGACGTTGTGTGAGACTGGTCCAGTCTCAGCCAGCAGCGACCGCGTGCTGGGAGTATTTCCATTCTTTCTGGGCTTCCATATTTGTCTTCTGAGTAAAATACTCATCTCTGAAGTACATGGTACATATATACACACATATATATGTATAGATAGATAGATGGATGTGAGAGAGTGAATTTCTTACTTTTATAAAGCACATGTTAAGCATCACTTTTAAGAACATGAGTGCAGTAAGAACCAGGCTTTTTTGGGTAATGTTTCTCCAGAAATTCTGAAGGATTTGCTTGTTTGGATTCTGGATGGTTGATTGTTAAACTTGTTTAATAAAATAACAAATTTATATTAAAAGATAAATCCTCTTGCCTTTCTGTTCAAGGGTGACTGTTAGGAGCTGTGGTCCACAACGAGAGCCATCGTACCCCTGCTAGAGCGCGAGGGTTAATCGGTAGGTGTGATGGGGCTTTGGCAGCCCGATTCCTGCCTTCTCCTGTTGCCAGGTCAGAGGACTTTGACAGCCCCCCCCTTGCTAGGCGGGCAAGCTGGCTTTATGGATGCAGGTTGTTCCAACCTCACGTGTCCTTTTCCCTTCAGTAATCAAAGGGATGCTTATCACTGCTAAAAGCAGCAGCTCTATCACTGTGTACTCTCACTTTTTCTGGCATGTATCAAAAATAGTTTACAATTTTTTTTCCCTGTCTCCTGAGTTTTGTGCAGTTGGATGATGCTAAGAGGCAGAAGTGGTGCAGCCTGGGCTGCCTGACTGTTGGACTGCACTGTCAGCTCGGGCAGGGGAGTGTTTGCTGAAAGACTTTCTGATCATTTAGTGCTCGGTTGGAGTTTCAGGAGGTCTGGCATGCCCCTATGTTCAACGGAAATGGAGGGCTCGGAGCATCCCTGCGCTCAGCAACTTTGCAAGTCAGGATGTGGCTGGATTAAGCCAATGCCCTTGGTCTTTCAGCGCAATCGGCGACAGCAGCTGAGCTGGCTCTTTCACTTGTAGGGGGAACCTGATGCCTCTCGCCTGTCCTCTGAGGGTAGCTGGCCAACAGGTCCCTAAATCATCTGCCTAAATATAGTTCTGGAACAGATATTTTCTGATGAGGGAGACCTAAGATTAGCCCACATTTGACTGCTGGAGGTCTTGCGTGGTGCACAGTCCCTCTGCACCGCCTTTCAGCTTTCTCTCTGTGTGTCAGCATGAGCCAAAAAAAGTGTTCAGTGGCACTGAGGAGAGCTGGAAATGGGGCTTAAAAGACCCAACTGTGTGGTCAGCCAAGCCCACGAGCTACCTGCTGTTTTGTCCCCGAGCACGGGGAAACGGGAGCAGGCTCTTGGCCACTGTCCAGGCACAGAGCTGCAATACTATCCATGCAGCTCCGGGAGCCGGGCTGGTTTGCAGCTGCCAAAGCAGCAGATGCAGCCGCTACCTGGCTGCCAAATCCTCGTTTCCTGCGGGGGCTGGAGCTATGGACATCTCTGTGTGGCCCCGTGGCCACCGCTTCTCGGAGGCCCACGTTCTCTCTCTGTCTGGCAGTCGCTTCTCTATTTAAGGCCTTGTTTTCTCTGATAAATCTCAATACTTGTGACATTCAGTTCTTCCCTAGGCTGTCAGGGTGATGCTTGTCCTTGTGTCACCAGTGGAGAGTATTTCTCAGGCCAGCTCTGCCTTGTCCCTGTGCTGGCCACTGATCCCAGCTGGGCTGTGGCTGCCTCCCACAGCTCTGGTGGGATCGGCTCTGCCTGGGCTGGGTGAAACACCAGCGATGTCCTCATAGCTCTGTGCTGCAGAGGGAAGATGCCTCTTCCCACCAGCACCTCTTCTGCCGGCATCTGGGCCACTCCGCCAAGTCCCAAGCCAGCCTCGTGCTTGACTTCTGGGGTACTAACGTGGAGGGGAGCAGTGCTTCCACGGGTGGATGAAACACCCGTGGGAAAAGTGCTGCCTGACAGCAAACCTGGGAAAGTAAGGGCAGACTTTCGGCATTTTCTGTGCCCAACTGCACCTGCTTCGACCTGGGTGCTGCAAACCTGTGGGGTTTCACAGGCCCAAATGGAAGAGACTCTCTCGTAACACAACTCTGTATCTCCCTCTTAGGGGAAGCTGGTGTAACCACCCTGCAGCTCAACTAGCTACAAGGCAAACAGAGGGAGAAGAAACATCCAGGCAGAAAAAAACCACCTTCAGTACTTGAAGGCTGTGTTATTTATTCCAACAGTTTATATAGTTTTATCAAACCATCTTTAACACAAAACATGTCTCCTAAAAGAGAGAATGGTGTGAGGTCCTACCAGAGATCATCTCAGCTAACAGCTCGCAAAGTTAAACCTGAATTTCAACAGTCAAACCAGCAAAATGTTTCTCCCCTCCCCTTAACAATATCTTAAAATGCTAAAACCCGAAAAAAAGATGCCTGTGGCTGGTGCTGCTGGGTCTGTAGGTGGAGCTCATCCACACAGAGCTGTGCTTTGGTCCTTTCCTGATGCTAAGCGGCAGCAGCACAGGTGAGTGGTGCTCGACATGAAGGCGGTGGGACTGGCCGGGTCCCTTCCCCACTGCCCACCCTGATGAGGGGCCGCATGGACAGTCCAGAGGCCAGGTCAGGTCTAAGATGCAGATGAGGGTGAGGCTTAGAAAAACCAATAATCTAAATTTCTAATCTATGGAAACAGAATAAATAATAGTCTAAATTGGCAAAGGAGGAAGGTACCTTGGACAGGAAAGTCTGATGTGTCTATTATTACTGAAATCGGGTTTTCCCCTAGGGGAAAATTGCAGCTAAGGCATCTTGAGAATGGCTCATATCACTACAACCACGGCAGTGTTGCTTTAAATCGTTAGGGATGGGAGCAGAAGTCTTTTGGAGGTGCCAGTCCTTGCACAGCATCTTGTGGCTCTCTAAACAAAAATGGTTGCAGCAGAGGCATTTGACAGACAACTTGCTGTTCCAGGTTGGCTTTTGTCCGCAGATTCAATAGCAAATTCTTGTTTAATGCTCACAGCAAGGCCCTCCTCCTGCCCACCCCACCCCCTGTACACTGTCATGGGGAGGGGCTGTTTTCTTGCCCCTTTGGTCTTGCTCCAGGGTCATTCTCAGAAGAAGTAGCATCTCTTTGGCTTTCTGCAGAAGGGAGGATTGGGAAGAAAGCACGGTTACACTCTGCTGAGGACACAAGCGATCAGTAATTGCTATAGCTGATTTTATTCAGATTGCCACCTGAAGACCTATCGCTACCCTCCTGCAGCCAGATATTTGGCTTAAGAGTATTGGGTTCTCCCTTAATGTTCCTGGAGAACAAAGGCTTCTCAACACATCTGGTAATGCTGGGAGGGAGCCTCGGGGCAGGGATGTGCTCTCCTTGTCTAATCTGTAATGGCAACTTGCAAGTGCTCCAGGAATGTCTGCCCGACAGCCTGGCAGCTACTGGAGTTGTTCTCTGTTAGAAGAGCTCTAATTTGTGTTTATTATGTATGGGTGGATGGACACGTGCTAGTATGGACGTGTTGAAAGAAGTACAGTTAGGGTAATGTGTTTAAGGTGTTTTTATAGTTACAGATTGTAGGCTGGAGGAGTAAAAGAGCAAGGGCAAAACCTGGGGGTTTACCCTCTGCAGCAATATTGTACTGTTTTGTTGCTTATTAGTGAAATCAGAGTGGCTGGTTTGCCAGAACAGAAGATTCATGCTTCTTGTAGTCAGCTGGCCAGCATATATTGAACAGGGTGATACTGATGCTGTGTTTGGGCTAGAGGGGAAGACCTGGGGATGGCTGGTGATGTTTAAAATTATTTCTGCTGTTATTTAAAATACCGTGGAACTATTTGAAGGGTGATTTTTTTAAAAAAAACAAACACAAAACCAACCAACAAAGAAAATGCAAACCACAACTTGCCCCACACTTGATTTTTATAAAGCCTAAGGTACACCTGATGTGTAATTTGCCCTGGGAAGGCTTTTGGTCAGTCCATGTCTTGTTTAAGCACCAGTGCCTCTACAAACCAGCTGAGCAAAGGGCCTTGGCTGGAGCGTGCAGCACTCGTGCCAGGAACCCCAGGACCATCCTGCTCACTGCCAGAGCCCCTCAGCCTAGGGATTCTCCCACGAGCTGAGTACCCACCGAGCACGAAGGCACTGACTGCAGGAGGAACGGGATAGCCCTCCTGAGCATCTGTGTGATGCTCCCAGCGACAGCACTGGTCAGCTGCACTGGCATTTCGTGCCTTGCCCTTCCAGCCTGGGTGCCAGGAGCGGGACTTACTGGTGTCTGTGGCAGCTCACCTGCTCCTTCAACGGCGAGGTCACCGAGGTCCTCGGTCAGCTTGCTCATGCTGATGGTGGTTGCGTCCCGTTGGATGTCGTGGACAGCGTTCCTCCGACCAGCCCGATCGCAGGAAATAAAGTCAGTATACGTGCTGGACTCTACCTCCATTGCATCTCTATATGCCTGCAAAATGCTGCGGAGAAAACACAGCTGTGAGGTCAAGGATGCTCTGCAAGCCTGGAGTCATGGCTCCCTCCAGGTTAGGTTACAACGAGGGGTTAAATTACAGCATGAAAAAATAGTCCCTGTAACTCTGCTCCAGTTCCTCTAACAGCAGCTACTGAAATCTTAGATATCAACCCCATCACGTGGGGCGGCGTGTGGGGTGACCACCGTGCTGGGTCACCCACTGTGTCGGGTGACCTACCATGCCGGGTGAGGGCTGGTAGGCAGGAAGGATCCATCCCAGCCGCCTTACTGGCCCTTGTTCTGCCTTCCTATTGCAAAGCAAGGCAGACAAGGCATTCGCCTCTCCTTTTGAGTTTCTGGCCTTCCCCCTTCTTAGGAGCTGCAAGGTTGTTTGCAGCAGCTTTTTCCTACAGAAAAAGCCCTCCTTCCTCCTCAAAATGCCACGGGAACTTTGAACGGAGGCCAAATTTGGCTCGCCGCGTGGGGGGGGTGGGGTGCTGATCCAACCTGAATTTGTAATGGGAAATGATCAGGGCCCTGATGGCTACAGGCTGGAAAGCTCGAGGAGCAGGGGAATATTTCATAGGTACAGGGCTTTGGATCAGTACTGGCCTCCACTGGTTGTCGGATGTCACTGAAAAAGTGTTGGGCTGGACTGCTTTGAGATAAGCACTTTAACGTGTGAAATTCAGGGCTTCGGTGAGATGTTTGGATCCCTTCACTCCAGGCTTGTGTCTGTGCCAAGCACAGAGCACAAAGAAAGGCTCGGAGCGGCCAATCGTCACACGCGAGCTCTGCTGCGAGCCAGCTCTTAGTTCAGCATGATGAGTCCTTAAGTTGTTAGTTTTTCATTTTAGCTGATGGTTTAACTTGCCAGCATTTGTACAGCACACAGAGTCCAGGGACCTCAGCAGCTCGGGGTACAAATCGCAGGCGTCCTGGCTCCCAGGCACAGAACCAGTGAGCACATGCTGTCTCTGCACTGGAAACCTGGTGTTCTTGGTTCCTGCTCCTGCCTACTCAGTTTGGCACTTAGTTTGGTTTTCTGCGTGGAAGTTAGAGATTAATTGTTGTCTCATCTGTGATTCTGCTTACTGTAAAAACTGCCTTTAGCCCTGCTGATGTTGTCAGTACTTGAAGGAGGCCCTCATTCGAAACACTCATGTAATGAAAAAAATTGAACTTCTTATCATTCACTTGCTTTTGTGTCTTGGGGTTAATGTCCCACTGAGAAATTTGCTTAGCCGCCTGTACAAATCCTGCTTAATATTGATCTTCCTAGCAGGGAAATCTGCTGGCAGACCACCAGCCTGGGCAGGAATCGGACTCCTCACTCTGTAATCCCCAGTCTTATGGCAGTAGAAAGAAGACGCTGGGGAAGATGCAATAGCCAGGATAAAAGAGGTTAAATTCTCCCCATTCCTGAGACTGAGCAGGGTGCAGTAACCTCAAACCTGCATAACCCCAGTTTCGGCAGCCCCAGGGACTCCTCTCTCGGTGCTGATGCCAGCTCAGGGAGCGCTGGCACCGGCTCACTGGCGGGATGTGGGGCTTGGCCCACCCACACCTCCCAGGAGAACCTGCTGCTCCAAATCCAGAAAATCCTTGCAAACAACTGCCTCCTCACAGGGCTTGGCATCCATCTAGCCCCTGTTAAACAAGCCCTGGGAAAAGCTGCATCCTTTGCCCCAGGAAGAGATCCCAGCTGGTTTTTTTTCCTCATCTTCCCTCCTTCCTTTCCAGGCATGCCCTTCCCGGGATGAGGCGCCCGCTCTGGATGCAGCAGGCTGGGTGATCTCAGTGAGCAAAGCGCCTTTTCCCTGGGACATGAAGCATCCTTCATTCCCAGACAAGTCCTCCTCACAGCTCATCGGAGCCCAGAGGCTGCTGACCTTCTGCAGCTGCTGGAGAGATGCCATATGGACTTGGGAAGCTTCCCTAACAGCGGTCCATACAAGCCTGGGTTCATCATCACATCAGTGAGGCCAGTCCAGAGCTGATATGCTCAGGAATCCTGCCCTTGTATGGGGAGCTGGACCACCTGGTTTGCAGGACGGGCTCCACAAACTGGGGAGCAGGAGCCGGCCAGCCCCCAGGACGCAGCATTTTCGCGGTGTCCCTTGATGTAGCTGCCAAAGGTAGATGTGCTCAGCTGCGGCAGCGCTGTGCCAAGTGACTAAATGCCCCATCACATGGGAAAAGGCTGGGATCTTGATTTAGAACAGGGGAAGGAACCAAGTGTGCAGAAGCAGGTCCTGCTCGGGCCACATTTGGGTCCCAGCTCGGCGGCCGGGAGATGGCGTCTGTGATTTATTTATTTTCCGTGGCTGGGAGGGTTCCTGCCTTCGGCTCTCCACGCCAAAAGCTGGAGAGGGGTGGATTTCTGAGCAAAGCTTTCAAATTTGTGCAGTTCCTTCAGGATTTTCAAGGTGGGCGGCTCTCAAAAGCCTTGCAGGCAGATCCTTCCCCGCTGGCAGAGACGCTCCAGCCTCTGCCTCCGGGAAGCTGTTGGACCGAGGAGGTGATGGGAGCGGTCGCCTCAATTTTTGATAGAAAAACCTCATTTTTCAAAGACCATTTCCACATTTCCAGGCAGGTGCAAAACAGTTCAGTGGGTTTAGTCAGTGAAAACATCTTTTGGTATCTGCCAGGGACTAGAAAGGAACCACCTTCCCTCTTGCCCACGTAGTTCAACCTGAAACTGTGTCACCGTGGACAGTCATTTAGCGGTGGCAGGGGAGGGCTCCCCACCTTCAGTTTTTCATGCTCCCGTGGGCTGGCAGGAGGGAATGATGTGCCAGCTCTTGCCAGACATTGCAGGAATAAGGCCGCAGCACACAAATACACTGCGCAAGGATTTCCAGGGCGCTTCAAAGAGATGATTCAAGTTGTCCCCAGAGGGTCGTTTTCTGCCTCCCGTCTCTCCTTGCTGCTGACGGTAACAGAAACGGCCCCTGCACCCTTGGCGCAGCGTGCCAGCCCATGGGGACGGGGCAGGGGATGCGTGGCGTGGTGACAAACGCCATCGGCAGAGGGCTGGGACCTGCTGCCCGTTGCCCATTACTCAAAAGCTTTTCTGTGCTGCTTGGAGGGAGGTTGTGTCCCCTCCACCGTGGGACACGTGTCCCCACACCGTGGGACACACCGTCTCAGGGAAGCTGGCCACAAATGAGGAAGCCCCTTGCAAGCTGCCACAGATACCAGATGTGTCCCCAGAGCCGCCTCTGCTCCTGTGCCCCCCTGAAATAACCTGGCTCTGCCAAACCTGCTGTTTGGCCTGGACTTGTTTTTCCATAGTGTCTTGTGAGGACTAAAAAATCTGGAGTTGTAATAGTCTTGGCTTTGCTGGCATGGACTCAGCTTCCGGAGCGGTTTTGCTGTTGGACTGCAGTTGGGCTCGCCGGCATTTTCCAGGGAAGTCACCCAGCAGCTGACGGAGCAGCTAGCTCTGCTCTGGGGGGCTGCAGCTAAACCAGCCCTACTCATACCGGGGCTGAATTGTCCCCATTTAGAAGGTGGATGCAAAGAAATTAAAGGGTTAAATGTTTCTTCTGCCTTTTGGTAGAAGAAACCAAGGCATTTCTTTTGGGTCAGCTCAATGCCCCTCCCAGGCCCCCTGACAAGCCAGCATTTAATTCCCATTTTCCCCCCCTTGCCCGCTTCTCCACAGCACATATCCCAGGGACTACAAGCAAAGAGTGACTGCAAATAATATAGGAATAGCAGACAAATGACCTGGAAATGCCACAGGCAGGTTAAGCTCAACACGGGGCCATGCAACTGCAGAGCAAACACAAGCCCTGCGACCTGAGCCAGTGGCCGGGGTCTAACTCCGAGGGATCGGATGGATGTTACAGTCACACCCAGACCCGGACTCCAGTTTCAAGGAAACCCTTCGCACGATATTGCATCTGTCCCTTGTCTAGGTTAAACTGTAAGCTTTTTATGGCTAAGAAGGACTATTTTTGGACTCTGCACCGATGCTGGCTATCAGCAGGCTGTGCTGAATTCAGCCACCTTCCCCTCCACTGCCTGCTTTGCTCTTCCTTTCTGCTCTGCCTCTCTTACCTCTCGCCTTCCTCAGTATTTTCCTCTCCACCCAACCTGCCTTCGCAGTGAGCGCAAAGGGCCTCTAGGTCAGAGAAAGCGCTGTTCGTCTCTGCATGGCATCCATGGCACTTTTGGGCATAAGGCAGCTTAGTCCCCTGCTTAGCCACCCTTGCCCCTTAGGGCAGCCAGCACAGTACACCTGGGCTGCTGTAAGGAAGGAGGTTCAAAGATTAAACACAGCAATGGATTTCCCTGCTTAACTAAGCCTGAGTCGTTGCCTGCTCCCACCCAGCTTTCCTTTAGGGACCGACCTGTTCCTCGGGGGTGAGTGGGGGCAGCTGCCCTGCCCGCTGTGCTGTCCCCTGGGACGCCCAAGGAGGGGAGCCTTGCACCTTGGCCGCCTCTGCGGCCGCAGCAGGCAGCCCCCGAGGGCAGGGACTGGGACGCTGAGGTCCCCGGGGGTAGGACCCCCAGCAGACTCAGGTCCTGGGGTGCTGCTGCCCGGCCATGGCCCCGCACCAGCCCGTTGCCAGTGGCAGTTGGGACCAACAGCTGCGGGTTCTGCTGGAGATGGCTCCCTCGTCCCGCAGCCCGGCCAGGGACATGCTCTCCCGCCTGCTTGGTGTCACACCAGAGGATCTAACGCTCTCTTTTGGGCCCCAAGCTTCTGGAGTCGTAAAGCCACGAAGCCAAGCTAAACCTTGCTGTGTTTCTGGGGTAAAATTTCAAAGTTCCGCTGGGGAACAGGAATACGACTCCTCCTTCCGCTCATGCATCGCATCCCACTTCTCTCCCCTTCATTGCCAACCTGCAGGGACGAAGGCATGGAGTCATGCGGTTGCCTTCGAGCTCTCCATGTTGTGCAGTGCCCCTTGCCCTTTCATTCCAGGGTACAGTAACTATTATTAGAACTCTCCTGTTGGGGCCGGATCCATAACAACAGCAAAACATACTCAACAGCCCTGCTGGGCTTTTAAAATATTTACAGTATAAGATGGTTTACTGCAGAGGGGGGCCTGGTAGAGCACAGAGACAGGAGCCCCGGGATTTCTGTGCTCCCTGTGGGTCTGCTGTGAGGTTTCCTGCTGGGAGAGTCACATCCAGCGAGGAGGAAAAAAAATCCCATAGGGCTGGAGCCAGCACTTGAGGTCAGGGGGTTTCCACCAACTGTCTGACAACTTCCAGCTGGAATTTCAGCAAATTTTCCACTGGCTCTTGTCAGGGAACATGCGTGAGGGGTTGCACATCAAAGAAGGAGGGCTCTGTAGCGGTGTTATCAGGGTTAGAGAGTATTTTTAGCACCTGTGCTCGTGCCTTAAAGACCTCACTACAGCTCATGACCCCCATGCACTAGAGCTTTAGATCCGTGGCCAGAAGCCAAGCTGAAGATGCAGATGTCCTATTCAGAGCCCAGCCTGGTAGCAGCTACATATGCAACAAGCATTGGTAAGGCTGGTGACAGAGTTTGCCCCAGGCACAGAGCTCCCTGGCTTTCCTGCCGGGTCTGTGTTCTCCAAAATGTGGTGGTGATGGGTCTTGTTGGCCAGAATTGACGTGCTCCAAACGGCTGAGCCCCGAGTTTCCCAGCTGGGTAAGAAAACAGGCAGGACCCGGGAAGCAGCCTGATCTCCCACCAGGGCACGTGTGTCTGTCTTATGTGCTGAGCAGCTTCTTTCCAGGCGAGAATAGCACGGAAAAGCCTCATCACACTTCAGTGGTGAAGAGATGTCAAGGTTGGGCATGGCACTTCAGTATTTTTGGAAGGCTTTTGCTGTGGGATTCCTCATAATGACTCTGCATCCTCTGGCTCTTATGCTAAATACAATGAATTCAGCCAGCGCAGACATCACAGCTTCTCCAGGCCCTGCAGTGTTTTTGCAGGAACAGAGCTTCTAGGCTTCTCTAGGACTCGTGGAAAATTATAATTCATATAGGAGGAGAGCAGATACAGCAGGGGGACTGAGGCTTGGTGTCCATAAACAGATCCCTTCTTTTGCTTTGGCCTGGTTTTACGGTATAAAGATCACTCAATGCCTGTAGAACTGGTAACTAATTGCTTAGCCCCCGGCTTAAGATTAGGTTTAGGCTGACTCCTCTACAACTTCACAAACCTTGCATTTAGCTCTACCAAGCGCCCCAAACTCCCTTCCCTCCCTCCTGGCCTTCAGCACGTCCCCAGGGACCCCCACACCGCAGTGTCTCTGCTGTCCCAAGGTACCTCCTGCTGCCCCACATCCTCCCGGCCACTGCCTGGCTCCCAGCTGACGTAAGAGATGCTCTAGACGAATTTCAAAATCACGGCTGACCCTTGGCATCGGGGTAGGGTGAGTCTGTATGCGTGCTGCTGTGGTCCCCAGGGGAGAGGGGAAGGTGTGGGGAGGAGTGGGAGAGGCGGGAGGGGATTGCTCAGCCTCGCCAGCATCTCGTTAGTGTCAGGACAAGTGGGTAACTGTCCATCCATCCGTCTGTCTGCCAGGAGGGCAGCCCAGTGCCCAGCTCTGGGTGTGCAGCACTGCCAGCCTGCATCCCTGTGCCAGGAGCGGGTGGCACCCCTCTGCCAGTCCCTAAGGGGCATGGGTGCTGAGCGTCTGCTCCAAAAATCCTCTGCCACAGGAGGAATCACGGTTTGCCTTGGCAACCGGGGTTTGATAGAGCTCTCTGCTCCTCCCTCCCCTCAGCACCGAGCCTCCGCTGCAGCTTAAGGTCTTCTATATCTTCTCACTAAGTTGATTAATGGAAATAATTGGTCTCTTCATGCATCTGGAGACAGTTGCCGTGACAGCAGTTGTATTTTTGTTTTGTTCCCAGGTCAAGCTTGTTTTTCACATCCCACAGCTTCGAGGTGCTAATAAATCAGGGCACGCCAGTTCCACCCCCACCTCCGAAAGATGCACATCCCTCTGCGGTATGGGGTGGCGGAGGGGGATGAGGCAGACTTAGCCCTGGCAGTCCTTAGGACATGGCAGGCTTGCACCTTTCTTCCCCCCATTTTTCAACCCCTCAAGCCAGGCTTGCACCAGGCAGATGCAGCTCTCTGCCTTCTGCACAGCAGGCAGCAGTGAGCCAGACTTCTCGTTCACCCAGCATGGCCACAAGCACCCGTCGCCTTGTGAGCCAGCACCCACCGGTTTCTCTGTCCCCTGCAGAGACCCTTTCAAAGCTGTAAGGAGTATGAGGCTACGAGTCCCTTCTCCGTTATTTTTATTTTCTCCCAACTTGTTATTTAGCTGCCTTTATACGTCAACATATTTTTACGTGAACAAAACCAGCAACTGTGTGGAAGATCTGCTAATGCCTGAATTTGCAAAGCAGACAAACCACAGACCAGTCACTTAAAACCCTTCAGCTGCAAAAGCCCCGCAGGTGCTGTTGCAGGCATGTTCCAGGAAGACTCACGTATTGTCCCTGCCTGTGATGTGCAGACACCCCATCACGCCTGGGCCATGGGGTGGATTCCTTTGCAATGGGGATCCCCTTCAGACTTGGTTTCCCTGTCTTCCCCCAGATCATTCAGGGAGAAAAGTCCCTGCTGGATTTCACCTCAAAGGCTGGAAACTCCCCAGTGGTCCCACAGCTCTTCTGATAACACCAAGGCACTGACCTCTGAGTGAACATCACCTATTCTCAAACCCCGCTTGAATTCCTGTCCCAGGGGTGCTCACCCCCAGCACAACCTGCCCAACACCTTGCAGGCTTCCCTGGGCGAGGAGAAGTCAAATAAGTGCAGAGGAGATACAGCTGGGGCTATTTTCTAACACAGCTGCCTTTGTCATGTATAAAAGGAAGGTGAAGCCACAGCAGGTCTTGATGGGCTAGCTCTGTTTCTGGGTGGAGGAAGGCCTTTCTACAAGGACAGAGGTAAGCAAGGATGGGTCTTTATTTTTATGCCTAGCAGGAAAAAAGATCAATTTTGTCCAGCTTTTTTTTTTGTGATCTGAGGAGTTGAGCTCTGCTGCTGTGTGAAAGAAGTGCTTGTGTGGCTGGGAAGGAGAGCTTAGCTTGGAAGAGGTGTTGTGCAGGCTGTAACTATGCATTTTTGGCTGCTGCTAGTTGAGGAGGCTCTGCTTAGCGCAGGGTGCATGAAGCTGAGAGCCACCTGCCTTGCCTCTTCCTTGTTCAGGCTTGCACAACCCCATAGGAACTGACATCCAGCATCCAAAGAGTCCTTCTGAGTTGCTGTGGTGTAAGGGGCTGAGCGAGGAGCTGTGAAACCTCCTGAGGTGTGAGAGCCCTGGCAGCTCCCAGCGGTGCCTAAAAATAACCGGGGCAACTCTTACGAGTGTCAGTGTGGAATGAGGCTGATTAGCAAAACCAGGCTTAGCTCTGCTCCCTGGAGCTGGCTGCCCGGTCTGTCCACCCCACTGCGCAGAAGGCGGCCACGGGCAGGACTCCCAGCCCAGGGCAGGGGCAGTGCCTGGCTGGGAAGATGGGGGCAGATCTGTCTTTGGGAGCTGTGAGGAGGACTGGGTGGCTGGGATGGTGCTATTGGTGCTTTAGATACAATAGAAAAAGAAAGCGTAGGAGTTAAAAACAAGCTGGTAGTGAGAGGTGGCTGAGCTAAGCCCTTTCGGGTGGCTCCGCGGCTTCTGTTACCCACTGAAATCAGTAGTTCCTTTGGCTGTGCTACCCTGCTGGGATCCCTGCCTGGGCAGAGAAAACTCTGCTGGTCCAAACACCCCCTCCTCTGAGTATTTCTGTGAGGGATGGAGAATTTTGTACATCCGTGTCAGGTGACAGTAGCTTCTGATCCTTTCTGCAGGCAGGGTAAATCTGTCTGCATAAGCCGCCAGGGATATGACATCTAGACGTGAGTTGAAGCGGTGCTCAAGACATGCCTGTGATGGTACACCGGGGATGCTCAGCAATCATTGCACATTATAGTCTCAGAAAAGGGAAAGCTTCTAATGAAATGAATTGCCAACTATTTTATGGTCCACTGAAATGCAGCCTGGGTGTAGAAGGACACAGGGTGTCTCTAGCATTTGTGGGAAAGATGCTGGATACAAGAGATTAACTGCTCTGAGAGACCTGCAGGAGGAATGTCTACATGCACCACAGAGTCCTGAGATCCTGTATTGCCAGATCTGCAAACAATGTGACTGTGGCAGCTCTGTGTAAGGGGAAGCTCAGCGCAGGAACAAGAGAAAGCAGTAAGATGATCTGAAGACTGAGGAGATGCTCTGAGTGTTGGAGCCAGGGGACTGAAACCACAGAAAGGATTATCTGAGCTGGTGAATCTGCCATTTACGCAAGTTCCACAAAAGGTTAAGCTTTGGGGCTTCCCTCAATCTTGCTGGGCTGACTCTACGTGCAGAGCAAAACTCACTTGTGTGGTTATGTACAGGCACACAATATTCCCATGCAAACTGCGCGGGCAGCCTGTGAGCAGGATTTGCACACAATGTCCCCATCACTGGCAGGGGAGAGGCCGTGCAGCATGGCTTGCACTAGGGGCTGCCCTTAGCGTCAGCATTGGAACATGCCTTCGTACAAGTACATGGTTGTGAAGTATGGAAAATACAGCAGGAAAGTCATTACAGCAAATTGTTGATTTTTTTTTTTTTCCTCTTAGGGGCTTTCTAGCATCTAGTAATTCAGAATACAGAGGGAGGTCAAATGACTCTATGAAACAGGAAGGAAAAAAACCATTCCTGTTTATGTAGTACCTCTCTGTGAATAAAAATTCTATCAGTCTATAGCGTGAGTCCCTACCTGATTTAGTTGACTTTCCTTCTGGACATGACTTCAAACAAGCTTCATACGCAGCAGGGCAGCAGCTTCTGGGGAAGGAAAAGAAAATAAACATAAGGAAACATTAGCTGTGCTTTTGTTGGGAAGCATAAAGCTCAGCTGCTTTTTCCACCATCTGCGACTAGGACAGCAGAGGGGACGTGGGGTCTGGCAGGCTCAGGCAAAGCCTGGCTTGGCGAGCAGAGAGACACCAAGCGAAGGGCTGTGGGATGGTGGTGTTCGTATGGCACCTTCTCGGGAGGGTTTGTGCTGATAGAGATTTGGCCTTTTGTGCCTAAGAGCAAGGGAAGTCCAGCCATGGGTTTTGCTTCTCCTTTTGTTAACTTCATGTGGGTATGCTGGGGAGAAGAGAAGCGACTCATGTCTCCTGACCTGCACCCCAGGGGTACCCAGCGGCTGCCTTGAGAGTATAAATGAATATTGGTTTGCAGCTCCACTGCCCTTTAAAGAAGTGAAACTTCCTTATCAGCTTCTCTGAGGCAAAAGGGGAAATTTGATCTGGTACTTCTAGTTGCCTTGCTTGGTCCTTCTCCTGCTCCTTGGGTTTCTTTGCTGTTTGTGCACAGCTGTGCCTTCTGCTGTCCCCGAGCCTCACTCAAAGACATTTCCTCTGTGGCCTTAACATCTGTGGGTGCATCACAATCTCCTGACCTGCAGAGCCCAGCCAACAAGACACTTGCTTATTTTAGCAGCTGTTTCAGCTTTCAGAATTTTTGGAACGTCATGGACTGTTTTTTTCACTTTGTCCCAGGGACAAATATTAGCAGAACAAAAAGCAAGAGATGAATGATTTAACCATGTAAGCAAGTAGCTCAAGCAGCTATTCATCTGTCTGGCCCATCTGGTTGAATACCACTCTGACTGGAACTATTCCCCATCATTTTCCAAGCTGGGACAGACCTACAGCCTTTCTCTTTATTTTTTTGACCCACTTTTAAAACTCCCTAGTTGTTGGAGCTGACTACTTGCTGGCTTTGGCCCTGCTTCAAGGACAGGGCACTTGCTGCTTCTGTGTGTCAGTTTGCCCATCTGTTAAATTGAGCTATTAATACTCGCTCCCCTTGCTAGATGCTTCAAATATTTGTAAAGCACTTTCAGATCTGCAGATGACAGGCTGACAGAAGTGGAAAATACTAATTATGATCATGACAGTAGCCAAACAAAGACCCAGAGATTTAACAATACACTTTTATTAGTGTTTACCCTGTTTACAGTGACACGCTTACTGGAAACACTGGACCGGAAAAGAAACGGTATTCCCACAACTCTGGGAAAATGGATCGCCCTTTTGGGGCACCAAGCAGGCAAACAAAAGCAGGAAGGAAGAAAGCCAGCTTTGGAAATCCACGAGTCTTTATTTTCCTCCTTTGCCTTCCTGCCTTGCTCGTGTGTTACACAGCCCAAACAGTTAAACTTCCAGCACTTCAGATGTGTTGCAAAATATCTCAAAATACGTGGCCCTCTGCCAAGAGAGGCTTAAAGCAAATTGGAGCAATGATGCTCTGAAGTAGAAGTTATCACTGAGCAGCCCTGTTCCTAATGGGATGTGGGGGGAACCCCCCCGTTTTCTCTCTCAGAAAAACCCTGATTTTGGAGACAAACTCTTTAGCAACCAGTACTGGCTTTCCAACCCTGCAGCCCTGGCACTGGCTAGATGTTTCTCCCCACAGCCCTCACTCGGGGATCTGGAGTCTGCAAATCTGAATCTGGGCCTGTTGCTCCATCCCCAAAGGCTCATCCTCTGCTGGGTCATCCAGTTTTGCTGCTCCCGGGGTGATGGGCAGAGCTCTGAAGACCCCTCTCTGCCAAGGTCAGGCAATACCCCACATGGGGAGTTTGGGGATTTAAGGGTGGTGAGGTGGATTAGTTCATGCAGTGTGACTAAGGATGGGCTAAAGCAACTTGTTAAAGAACACTTTGCATTTCCTAATCTAGTCCTATAACCCACCAAGGTACCACAGATTACTTTGGGACCCCTGCGGAAATGTTCGTTGGATAGCTAAACATCCAGACCCCACCAGCAACAAATTACAACAGCGCCAGCATGATGCACATATTTGGGGTTCAGATTCCCTCCATGTTTATCAGCTGTCACCCAAAAGGAACAAATATATGAAACAAACTCGGTGCTCTCAGCGTTGCCTCAAAATGAGTGTATGTTCCAAACAAACCCAGAATGCTTTTTAGCACAATTCAGCATTATTCTACACAACAGCTGTTACGGTGCTGCTTTTGATCCAGAGAGGAAATCCTTTCTGGTTTCAAGCAAGGTGATGGCAGCAGAGAGAAGGTGGTTCTGGTGTCTCTTGACTCCTGGATAAACAACAGGCTGTATGCATCGCTGATCAGAACAGGAGCCTGGTCCTCCCAGAGCAGACTGAGAGACTCTCTCATTTAGTGCCCTGTCCCCAGCAGCAGCTGGCATCCTTCGCCTCAGAGGTGCAAGAAAACTTGTAATTGTAGTGGAATGTTTTTCATTGCTTACTAATTACCCTGAACCAGGAGGTTTTATAATCCTTAAAATGCAATATCCTCTTAATCATACCCAGGATTGTTTTGTTACCAAGATAGCTACCTGATATCCATTAGAATGCCTTCTGAGCTCTTTGCTCCAGTGATATCTCATGGCAATGAGCAGAACACATTAATTACACTTTGTGGAAACAGTAATTCCAATAAAGTTGATGACACGCCAGTGGGGATGTTTGGCTTATTACATCACTGCAAATATCAACAAAAGTTGGCATTTCGGCGCTCACTGGGATGTTCCTGGGGCAGCAGCTTGCGACCAGCAACGTGCCTGCATGAAAAGACGGCGTGGAGGAGCCGTGCAAAGAGCACTGAGCCTCTCCAGGGCTGTGCGGGGAAGGAAGCATTGTGGAACTCGCCGTGCAAACCAGAAACGGGTGGTGTAAACTACATATCCTTGCAGGCTCGAAGGGAGTGAAGAGTTTTGAAACAAGGGAGTAGGTGGTTCATAGTCCAACTGCTGTTCTTCCTGCTTCCGCTACAGGTGCCAGCTGAGTCCTGGAGCAATGTTTTGATGTCTGCAACTGCTGTCGTGAGGAGCTGGGGTCAAAGTCCACGCAACAGCTGAACCTTCCCTTCTCACTGGCTGGTGCTGGCAAGCCTTGGGAGCAGCTCCCATTATGACTTGGCTTTTTCTAGTCACGGGCTAGAGACAACTAGAAGCATGGGGATTTTTTCCCCTCTCATCCTCCCTAAAATGGGTACTGTGATTGAAAATTTTTCTGGATCAGTCTATATATACAGCTTTGGTGACACTAAGGAAACCCATAAGAGTGTGGAGAAACAATTGGAATGTGAAAATGGGAGAGACCAGAACAGGGTGGCATAGAAAGGCAAACAAAAAGCTGGGTTGAAGCTTCTTGCTACTTCTTATGGACTTGTAGATTCATCCATGATTCTGCCACAGACCTCTATGAGCCCAGGAAAATCATCTGCTTTTTGTGTAGCCCATGTAAAATAGGAATAACACTGGTGTTTAGTTGCCCAGACAGGCTGGAGGGGATAATGCACAGCAGTATGCTGCAGGAACTGGCTCTGAAATGTGAGAGATCAGGAAATGTTAGCAACCTGGAAAACGTTTTCCATAGTTATTTTGGGGGTAGGGTTGTGTGCCTCTGGGTATTCCTCTGAATGGGCTCAAAAGTAGATTTAATTTTCTTTGGAATATGAGGATAAAGGAAAAGAGCAAAAATCCTCATACTAGCTCACCATGTGCCTGTACACCTCCTCAGAATCGGCCACTGGGTACAGAAATACCAGGTGGTTGGAAGATGTGTAGCTATGAACATTCTTGGGTTTTCATCTCTCCATGACGAAGCTGCCTACACTGGGAGCCTATGTACTATATTTCATAGTCTCCAGTTCTTTGAGGCATCTGATTCTGCACTCTCTGGAAAGTGTCCCTGGAAACGACGGCGTGGGGGATTTGTACATCCATGTGGAACTCTGTCTGAAGGACTCAATGCCTTGTTCTGTGCTTGAGGTATATTAAGCGCTACTGGTACATCCATGTTTGTAAATGGCCATTTACCCTACATCTGCACTATATCCAGCCATTGAGGGTCTCTTCATGCATCCTTCTTTCCCAAACACCATCCCTCACGAGAGCAGAAACGTGACAATTTCTCAGTATGGTGGCCCTTTCCAGTCAAGAGTCTCAAAAGCCAGGGTCTGCCCCACAGCTACACATGCCAGGCATGCCAACCTTGCTGCAAGCAAACAGCCCAGAGCCTGAGGGGCTGCAAACATCTGAGGGTCTCTGTCACACCACGAGTGTCCTCTCACCCTTGCACTGCCACAGCATTCCCGCTGCGGCTGCCTCTTGCTCATTTGATCCCAGTGTGTCCTCCTCCTAATTTATGCCACCAGCCCAGCCACCCAGGGCGTTGCTGCTGGGTTCACAGCTACGCTTGGCTCTTGTTCTGTGGACCCATTTACCCCTTTCAAGCAAGGGAAACATTTCCTAAACACCCCTTTGGGGCCAAGGCATAGCACGCATGTGAAAGCTCACCACCGTGGCTTGCTACCAGCTGCTTAGGGGAATCCAGAGAGAGGAAGGAAAGACACACAGCTCTGAGGTGGAGGAATTTGCAAAGCCTCCTGAGAATACCACCACACAGCAGTTCTTTTTTTATCCCAAGTCTTTGCCTTTTAAAACATTTGCTTGGAAAGCTGGATGCCAGCAAGTCTCTGAGCCCATTTCCACCACCGCGCTCTGCAAAGCCCTTGCTCGTGGTTTGAAGGGGAGCCTCGGGCAGCCTGGCAGCTCCCAACAGCCCTAAGGACGGATTCACACCACGGCCCTGCACAGACAGCACGCCAGGTGCCTGTCCTGCGGGCTGGCATCCATTCCTGTGCAAGCACGCAGCCACCCCGATGCCGTAAGGGATTCCTTCCGGCAAGTCGCTCGGAATAAACGGACACATGTCAGAAATGAGGCCAGAAATCCCCATGGGGGTCACTGATCCACGGTCCTTTGTGATTTCTAAGCAAGTCTGCTCTCCCTGCTACCCCTTCGCAGCAAGTACTGAACCGCGTTATTTTCCAAGTGAAACAGCAGCCACCTCCCTGCAATCAGCCTACAAACAGCTTCTCCCAACAGCAGAAAAACTGGGATGCGGCTTAGTTTTTCAGCCCACGGTTTGTGGGCAGCAAAAATCTCGCTGTTCGCAGTCGGTTAAGTAAAAGTTAACTGTCTCTCTAAACAAATCATCCCTTCGTAGCGCGGCTCTGGCTCCCGTGCCGGAGAGCAGCCCCTCGCTGCGCTTCCAGACAGGTCTCCTGGCCACCGACCATCCCACCCCGTCGCCTGCCCCACATGCCCGCAGCAGCGTGCACAGCCCTACTTACGGCCACCCCAGCTCCCGCTGCTTCTCGAACGCCAAGTTCCGCGGTCCCGCCACCGAGGAAGAAATCGAGGCTGGATTTCACCCTCCTGGCGTCTCTGCCCAGGGCGGCGAGCAGCCAAGCTGGCCCGGGGAGTCGCAGCCAGTTTCAGACTTGCAGTTTCCTTGTACTGGGAGCTGCTAAATGAAGTTGCACTTCTGGGGCCGAGGGGCGTGTTCTCCCCTCCCGAGTCAGTCCCTGCCTGCTGTAATCCAATGCTCATCCCGATGATGTCAAGCAGCCACCACCGCTCTCGGCTCCTACCTTACAGTCGGCGGGAGGGATCCGTTTCCTTTTCGCAGCAATCTTTGTTTAGCTTCGCCTTGTAACCCCATCTCCCGGCAGCTGCATGTGCCCAAACATCCTTCCTTCGATGCTCGGGTGCTGCGGCTTTTGCTGCAGGGCGCTTCCTCCTGCCCTCCCGCCCGCCGTTCCCCCAGGTTTCTCCGGCACATCGCTCGGATGCACGTCCCAGCTGCATCCCACCGTTCGTCCTCTCCATCGGGGCCTGGCCAAGGGCACCATCGCACCCCGTGCAGCGTGAGCTATTTTACCAGGTGTAGCGCCAGGGAAGCGCCTCCCAAGAAAAAAAATAGCTTTGTGTCTTTCGGGGGTGCCTTTTGCTCCGCTGACTCCCACGGGGTAAAATCTAAGCGTACTTCAGCTCATCTGCCCCTGGGTGCCAGCCTTATTTGGGGGTGAAATGCAGAGCTGGTGACAGCACCTGGATTTAAGGCGGGGAAGGTGCTTAGGTCAAGGCAATATCGCGTATCAAGCACGTACCTTTGCGTCCACCCTGCTGCGAAGCACTGCCTGGGAGCTCTCAGCGAGCTCGGGGCCACTCCAGGAGAAGAGGAAGTTTTGGCTGTTCTTGGCACCACAGGGGCCCAGGAACACCCCTCTGGGTGGTGTCACCTCTCTGTGTCACATCAGCCTTACAGGCACCACTGGGTGGCTGACGCCGAACGAACAAGCTGGTCGCAGCGCCAGGTCCCCAGTCGTCCTCGTGGCCCACGCTCCTGCCCAGCCCTACCAGCGTGGTGGGAAGGTGTGTGAGCACACAAGGGTGTACGTACTGCTGCCTGCTCCTGCCTGAACACCCAGACTGGAACAGGGCTCGTTAGCGCTAATTGCTTTGCTGAGAGAGCGAAAGACTCACTTCATCCGGGCTGTAAGGGCACTCCAGTCCTCAGTCGTGTAAGGGGGAGAAGAAGTGGCACGACTCAACTGGAGAGCACAAAGGGTGTTAGCCAAGGACCAGACCCAGTCCCCACTGGAGCTAGACGAGCTTTTATTTCAGGCTGCGTGCAAAGTGAGCAGCGCGAGCCAGGAGGACTTGGCTCTCCCAACCTGCCATCTCGCTGAGCACTAGACAGACGCAGAAGCGGCGTCTCTGCCATCCTGCAGCTCTCCCATGACAGATGGGCCCCAGAGATGTTCAGTGCTGGCGAGGAGCACCAGCCTCTCCCCTCGCCCCAGCACCGGCTGCGCAGCCGGACCTGCTCCACCTCCACTGGCCTCACCACCTTCAGCCAGAATCTGTTCGTGAACGCCTGAAAACGTGCCATTTGCTGTGGTAGATACCCACACCCCTGCCATCGCACGCAGGAAGAGATAAAAACACCAACAAAAGCAGCAGGCAGCGCAGGAAACACCCTGATGACAATACCGAGGCATGGAGGAAGGGGAACGGACCTCAACAGAGCAAAACATACCCATGCTCAGTGCATCCCAAAACTGAACTTGTGTAGCTCTGCCTCCTGATTCAATGTGGTTTTATTTCAAAACCAGCCCCAGGAAGCCAGTTTGATTTCCTGAGACATACCACCTGGCAGAAAGTCATCTATCTCCGGTGCTCTTGAGTCATGCGTTACTACTTACCCGAAAGTAACGGTAAGGGATTCACGACAACGCCCTGCCTGTCTTCATGAGATACAACGGAGGGAGAAGGCTCTGCCACGCTGTGCTGAGGGACCAGTACAGTCTTGGGAGATTGCTATGCTGGCCCAGCCAAGGCTGCAATTTTCTCTTTACTCCAGATCGCATTTGAAAGCAATCCAGAAGGCTACAGCTTTACGCTAACACTTGGACTGCGAGGTTTGAAGGCCAAATCTGGTAAGGATGCAAATGCTACACCAGCAACCCAGGCATTCTCTTGGCAGCCTGTGGCCAGCACCATTACAGTGCAGGCAATATATAGCAATGGCAACAACAAAGTACTTTGGAAAGCCAGGAGCACAGTATATGTACTTTTCAAATAATATGTGTCTTGTCTTACTCAAAGCTCCCAATCCTGTGTGTCTGGTCCTGGGAACAAGCCCCCTAAAGCATCCGTCAAAGAGTCTGTCCTTTTCTGCACACACTTACATGTCCCTACAGTGACCTCCTTGTACAATACTATCCCCTACAAGGACCGGTCAAGTATTTTCCATCAAAACTCTTTTTAAGTAGAAAAATGCAGTTTGGAATTTTCTACAGAACATATCTTTTTTTTTTTTTTTTACAAGGAAAAAAAAATAAATCCTGAGATGCCAAAAAGTTTGCCTGAAATCTTAACACATTAGGATAAAAATGCATGGCTTTCAATGTATTCAGTCTTCTTATTTTTAAATGGAAGTTGATATCTTTCTCTGGAAATCCACCCAAACTTCTAGCTAATTCTCAGGTTCACCATCTCTTGTCCTATTGCTTTGTACACCATAAGATGTTCACCCGGAGGTGTGGGCTATGAGTAAATGCAGTTCCTATCTTGCTATAATGAGAAGTTATCGCGGCCTGGAATGGCACGCTCCTCATGATGGATGGTATTACATACAGCCTCAAGCTGACTGACTCAGCTGCAGCCACAGTCAGCCTCTAATGGCTTCTACTTTACTAATATGCTTGTCTTTAGTGTTTTTTGCTGCCTGTTGCATCCATCTGCTTTATACTGTGCTATCCTGCATGGTTTAGGACTGGTGGTAATGACATTGCCGCTCTGGACAACAAGAGGTTTGGCTCTGCTCTGTCGGCTGCTGCTGACCATGCAGCTTGTCTGCAGAGAATTGCGGTGATTTTTTTTAGCTCTGCATCACAGAGTGGGATGCAGAAAGCAACACCCCAGGAAAAGGATGGTCCTAGGATGCCCTGCAGCCCGTGCTGCAGGTGCCACCTTCACTGCTCTGGTGCAGCACAGGACAAAAGAGCACAGCTCAGGGAAAAGCAAGAAGCTGTCCCATGGGTTGACTGTCAACCTTTAGCTGGAGGAGTGACAAAGCCAGAGCAATTTCAGAGGGCAAGTGTCAAAACGAGGTGAGAGTATCCCCGAGGGTGCTAACGTAAAGAAACCCACCCCTAGAGCAGCGCTGTGCTGCTGAATTGTGCACTGCCTGCGCCAGCAAGAAAAACCACCAGCACAAAGGACCCTCTGGGAAGCTCTGAAGCCCAAGGAGAAAAGCTGTCACTTCAGAAGGATCTGACCTGCCTCTGACCTGAATGTTTTTGCAGCCTGAGCCTCGCTTCCCTCAGAAGTTCGTGCTGACGGGGTTAGAGCAGCGCTGCGATAGCCCACTGATGTAGCGTGAAGCCTCCTCACGTAGGAGCAGCTTCCCACCATGTTTCCCAGGCATTGAGCTCTCCGTGTCACTTGATGTCATCAAGATTGCAAGGAAATGCGGAATGGCACAAGATATGCATGGAAAAAATGTGACAACCTGATTTTTTGCCAGACTTCCTCCCCAAAAATAAATACTTAAAATGAACTTTTGATCAAAAAACCCACAGAACGTATTTCAACGGTCTGCTGGGCTCCCTACCGAAAGTGTGGATGTCTTAAGCCATCAAATAACAGCTTGCACTCAGGGATTCATGTGAAGAGGAGAAACTGACAGGTAAAAGCAGTTTTAGTGACAAGCCATTTTTTTGCTGTCAAAGGAAGGACATAGTTTGCTGTTGATTAGGGAAGAGAGAGAAGGTGTCGGGACGTCTGAATGAATTACTTGGCATTCAGACCCGTTTTGTTTTTATAGAAGTTGTTCATCCGGAAAGGTTCATCAACAAGTGAAACACAAAATAAGCTTGTAATGAGGCTAAACTCATTAGCAAACCCCCTCCAAGGTCACATCTATTAGTGGGCAGGGTGGAAGAGCCAAGCGTGGCGCTGGGGAGTCCCTCTCGGTGCTGGGACCCTGGGGATGTGCATCGTGGCCGCTGGCACGGTAGCTCAGTGTGGGGCTGACGTGCCAGCAGGGCAGAGCACAATCAAAAAACTGTTTACTTTGTGCTGGAGCTATTTTTAGCTCCAGTAATCTGTGCAGAGATGATAAAGCTTTTCATTGCAAAGTGAGTGGCTGTGTTTTCCTTCTGGGCAATTTCACTCCACAAGCTCGTCCCTTCCCCCTTCCCGGCCACTACTCCCCAGGGACCTTATCTCCTCTGGCTGCTGAGCTGAACACCTCCAAAAGGTTTGTCCTGGCTAGATAGGCTGGAGTCTCAGTCCAAACTTACTTTTTTTTCCTTTTTCCCCAGAGGATGTATTCAGTTTGGAAAAGAAATGAACTTTTTTTTGGTAGTCTCCAAAGTCCGGTTCAAAGCCTTTGCTGAAAGCCCATCGTGGACATGCACCCTCTAATCCTTCATTTCTGCAAAATTCCTTCTGTCCAAAGGCTCTTGCAAAATAAGTCACTTGACGGTTACCTCTTTGCAGCTGACACAAATACAAGCAGGTCTCAAACTCAGATCTCAGGGCAAGCCAGAGTCGTCAGTCAGTGACCGCGCTGCCCTATGCCATGTTCTACCCAAAGGGTCCTGAAGCCCATTACAAACTCCCTTACACACTCTATATAAGAAGCACTTTACCTGCTGCTGATAGGAGAAAGCGCGGCAGCTGGCTAGCGGCACAAAGACTACAAAACAAGCATAAATCCTGCTTGGTAAGGGATTTGTTTGTCTAAAGGAATCCAGAAGCTTCTTCAGTGTAAACCCACAAAGGTCATGCATCCAGCACATGCTTCACCAGAAAATCATTCCACTGGTAAAAGCTTACTTGTTTGGGACACAGGGTGAATAGCAACATCTCTGTCTGCTCAGGGATGTATTTGGGGGTGGGGGGGGGGAGAATATGCAACTATTAATTAAAATAGGTTCATTCTGCTTGCTAAGAAGGGTCAGATACACAGACAGAGCTAACAATGATCATCAGGATGAGAAGGTGCAACAGGAGAGGTATTGCTTAAGTTGATCGTGACTGACTGCTCAGGTCTTGCTGGCGGGGAAGCGGGAGATCTTCTGAGGTCCACACACAGGTACTCCTTTGCTTTGTCCCTCTGTTTCTGCTAGAAGGGGTAGTTGGAAGAAAACAAGTAGCAGGCTGGGTTGGCAGTTGTGCTTCTCTCTTTTGGAGAGCAAAGGGCTATGCTAATAAATGAGAAGAAAATAGTTATCTCTGTCAGCTTTATAATATATGCCAGAGCCATCCAGCCAACGGTTATGATTTTTCCCTGGTGTTTGGCAGCAAGACAAGGATTCCTGTTGCAGATGTGCAGAAGCCATGTAAATATTTTGATCCTGACTTGTGCTCTCAGCTAAATGGACTTTCATGTGATTTTATTCCATGGATGCTGAATGGAGTGCTCCTGGTGAGGCATCACACTCAGGTTATTAATCCTCTGTTGTAAGTCAAAGGACTGCAACTTTCAGGCTTCACCATACACACTCACTTTCTACCTAAGGTCAGGAAAAAATTCAGCCTAACCTCCTGGCACGATCCCCTGCTTTCCATGTGTCCTGGTTTCAGCTGGGATAGAGTTAACTGTCTTCCTAGTAGCTGGTGCAGTGCTATGTTTTGAGTTCAGTATGTGAAGAATGCTGATAACACTGATGTTTTCAGTTGTTGCTAAGTAGTGTTTAGACTATAGTCAAGGATTTTTCAGCTTCTCATGCCCAGCCAGGGCACCTGACCCAAGCTGGCCAACGGTGTATTCCATACCATGGGACGTCCCATCTAGTTTAGGAACTGGGAAGGGGGGGGCAGGGATTTGCGGCTCGGGGACTGGCTGGGTGTCGGTCGGCGGGTGGTGAGCAATTGCCCTGCGCATCATTTGTACATTTCAATCCTTTTATTACTACTGCTGTCATTTTATTAGTGTTATCATTATCATTATTAGTTTCTTCTTTTCTGTTCTATTAAACTATTCTTATCTCAACCCAGGAGTTTTACTTCTTTTCCTGATTTTCTCCCCCATCCCACTGGGTGGGGGGGGAGTGAGTGAGCGGCTGCGTGGTGCTTAGTTGCTGGCTGGGGTTAAACCACAACACCATGTCGGTTCATTAATGGGGTACATGTAACTAGATGCCTTCTCGTGAAGCAGCTGGCCACTGTGACAGCCAGGATAAGCTCAACAAGGCTGTTCCTGTGTCCCGTGCCATCTCATGTCCTTAGACATGGTGCTATTTATCTGTTCTAGCTGTTCCCAAGGCCATAAAGACTGGGGAGGTGCAGCATCCCTGCGATTTGGTCTGAGAGCAGCAGGAGTTCAGGGCACTCCATGGGAAGAGCTCCATGTGCTGGTCAGGGAACAAAGTATTCTGTTTGTGCTGACAGTGTACATGAAATAAAAACAGGGTTGGCCTAGTGACCCGGGAGCATTTCACTCCGGCATTGCATACAGCCCTCTGCTCCCAGCACTGTACTGGGAACCTGCCCTGGGCTTCAGGTGTTGCCCAGGTGTGCAGACACAGGGAAGCGTAAGCAAAGTGATGGGGACACCCTGCATATTGGGGGGCTCAGAGAAGGGCTCTGCCACCCCAGGGTGGACTCAGGGGCTGACAAAACCCTCTTGTTCCTTACCGACTGTGTGGGCAGGGTACGGTGCTGGCTCCTGAAAGGAATGCGGGATGCTGCGGGGAATGGGATTTGCCAGGAGGCAGAGCCATCAATTCTCAAGTGATCCTGGTGGTGTTACACCAGTGTCTCACACTGACATCCACGCTCCATCCCTACTGTAGTAGTAGATATTAAGGCATAGTCCCTGCCTCACAAAGCTTAATCCTTTAAATATCCAAGACAGACAAAAAGAAAGGAAAAGAGGTATTATCATCTCCTTTTGGCAGTCGGCTAGTGGAAGGACAGAAGGCTAAATGACTGCTACAGAGACAGATTATCACCCAGCCCAGAACACTAACCTTGTCCACACTGTTACTGGCAGCTCCTCCACGTCTGTCGCAGATGGACAGCCCGATGCTTTTGTGGGTGCATGCCAGCAGACCTTCCTCATCTAATAACAGCCAATCTCACTCCCCACTGCTCTTGAGATGTATTTTGTTTACTGCTTTTTGTGCCATGACTATTCCCTTATGGTATTCTAGCATTTCCAAGTTTTTAAAGGGTTCCGCTTACTCCCTTAATTCACGGTATCTGTTTCAGGTTCTTGCTTCCTCCCAAAGCTGGGCTGGGGTTTTTTAGACATGTGTAAAATTTTCACTTTTATGCAGGATTACAGAGTTTGGACATAGAGTTTAACGTTTTCATACAGATCCCAGTTGCCACTCACTTTTGTGGATTAAATCATTTCCTTTTATAACATCTCTCAAGTGATTGTTTTCAGCTTTATAAAAATTGGCCTGATAAAGCATCAAGTATCTTTATTCAGATTATACATCACAAGAATAATCTAGCAATGGCATTTAAATAGACATCAGCTTCCTCAAGCCATGTTAAAATCTTAGCTCCATGCAATCCTGAGTTAGATATCTTATAGAAGGTCTTGCAGAAGACCCTTTAATAAAAGCCCACCATCCAGGCTGTCCTGGGTCAGAAAGTTTCAGTCATATTTGATCTAAAAGTCTGAGTTTGGGTCTGGGTTCCTTACCCTCTAATACTGAGGGAAGTGTAAATGCCTGTCACTGTCCAAAATACCCATTGTCCAAATTGCTGTGCTGCCTAATATCTCCTCCCTGCATGCACAGATAGCTGCAATATTTGTGACCTGCCGTGTATGCTGCAAAGCCATTGGAGCGACAGTTATGCCGTTATTTCTATATGGACAGATATATTTCTATATTTCAACATACTTCTATATGTTGGCCATCCTGTAAAGGCATGTTCAAGGGAGCAACCTCTACAACAAGCTAAATATCTGTAAAATGGCCCACTATAGATGGACACTTTGCAAGCTGCCCTTCTCAAGCTGGCCAACTGACTGAGCTGCTAAGCGAGGGGATGCTGTACCGAATGGGCGCTTGCATTGCAGAATTGCTGCCCCAAATGGCCTCCGCTCTCTCCATCCCTATGGCAACCAGCAGGAGATCTCACTGTTCGGACAAGAGGTGTGTGCTCCACAGCAGCGCTGCCTGCTTTCCTGCAGAAATCAGGGCTCAAACTGAGCAACCAGGAGGGAAAATCCTCTTTATTTTTACTAAGAGGTCTTTTTAGTTGTTATTTATCCACGTCTCCAGGCACAGTAACATATCATTAATAATACAGTCAAATCTCAGCAGTCTTCAAGGATGAGTTGAACAAGAATGTAGCCAGTTGAGCACCTAGAAGCATTCCTTTATGACTCTTCATTGCATTGGGAAGTTCATCTTCGTCTCTCCAACAGCTCCACCAAACACACCACTCCTGTGCTGAAGGCAGAAGGTCACCAGCTTTTCAGTAGCTAAACCAATTTGGGCAGTAAGTCTGCTAGCTCTTGCATTGCTAGCTAACAAGAAATTGTGTCAAACTCAGAACTAGAATTAGTGGAATAACAGACCCCCCTTTTCCCATCTTTATTTGCACAAAGGAGAAAAAAAAAAAGACTCATTTAATCTACTGATTTATTAGATAAATTTAAGATGCAAAATTAGAGAAACCTCATAGATTTGATATTGAAATGTTGGATGTTGGAGGGAGGAGTGTGTGATTTCACCTGCAAAGTAACTACTCATTTGGAGTAAACCACTACATGACAGGGTACTTCACCTCAAGAATTAATATAGAGGGGCTTGTGTGCTATGAATTTCATCCTAATTTGCTGCACACTGACTTCCTCATGTAAGCAGGTAATTTTGGCAAGGCTTGTGGTATATATACCTCTATTTGTTCAACAGCACTTCAAACTGGGATACCACCACAGTCCAAACAATTGAGCTGTGCCTGCTGGCTATGGATCCAGCCCAGTGAGAGCCAGGAGCTGACAATGGCACCATCACTGATGGTATCCAAACAAGCTAAGTTTGGGAAGCTGTTAGGAGTCATCTTTCATCATTCAGCATTTTCAGTTGGGTTCATTTAGTTCCAAGCTGGGTAATTACAGCCTCATTATTTTTCCTTTTACAATGAAGACAAGACTGCAAGCCAGGCAGAATAATTCCTCCTGCTACCGTTGCCAAGATATGATAGCACATCTACGCCATAAGGAATGTGTCATGGTATCAGTTTTATTACCAGTAAATAATGGCTCTTCAGTTAAGCAACATCTTAACACCACCTGGTGCCTAACCATAAAATGCTAACTAAATTTCAACCCCTACAGACAGATAATTGAGTCAAGATTACCACTGCCCAGCACATTCCTCGCTGACCAGCGTGCGTCAGGTTTTACATGTTATTTTTTTCACTGAAATTAGTATCCAGCTACAATCAGACTTTCATTCTAAAACCACAAAAACTCATCTAAAAATAAGACATCAAAGTTCCTGTGACAGTAAGTAGAGGCCAGGACTAAGAGAGCGGTGTTAGATCAGATATCAGAAAGCAATTCATCCCCTCTGTCCATCGTCACTGGCTAGAGGAAGAGCTCAGTAACTACCGTGGATTAGATACTTACCTTGTAGGCAGCTTCAAGAGATGAAACCCATCCAAGCAGGAAAGGAGAAGAGACACCTCGTTTATACTGTTGTATCTCACCAAAGGCCCCTGTGCTCTTGCAGGGACTATTTCTCAGCCCAGGAACCACTGCTAGTGCAGTGAAATCTTCTGACATACACATGGGGACCAGTGTGTCCATTTCTGCTTTGCTTTGATGGCTCTTGCATGAAATTGTTTGAGAACTGTAATGACACTAAATACATGTTTGTAAAAAACAGCTTTGAAAAGAAAATACCCACAAGAACTACACTGCGGGCCTGCCAAGGCATTGGGTTCTGCACAAGCCCCTAAACCCACGGTAACAAATACAGTTAACTAACACACATTTGAATTAAAAATTGTAAGCCATCCTTTAGAGCCTGAAAAAAACCTTCTGCCATTATCTCACAAACACAGCAAATTCAGAACTGAATTATTACTTATATTAGGAGGAAATGATTCTGCTTCTGCTACTGAAATGCCTGTGGAGGTCAAGCTTAGTAAGGTGCCCTGCTATTGTTTCCTATGGGCACTCTCAGTTTTGCAATAACATGACATCCTCAGCGTACATTTTAAAAATTTGTGTGTGCGAATTTGTAGTAAAGGCTCAGTGTTCTCGAGTGTGTTCTGCAGCAGAGAGCTGGCTTGTAAGATCCCCTGATAAACCAACACTCAGCCCTCAGTTCTTCCCCTTCCTTCCCTTCCAGAATTAAGCTTATAGCTGTTTCTGCCCCCAATGCACATGGGCGCAGTGAATACTGAGCCTTGTCAGCTCTTGCCCTACGCTGCCTTCAGGAAACTCCTTGGTTTAGACTCTCTCTGGCAATAACCCTATTGAACTCAATGATGTGACTAGAGATGGTATTGTATTATTAGACTCCCCTAAGGTACTTTTTTTTCTAAATCATTTAGGATGGGAAAAAAGATTTATATAAAGAAGAATGCCATGACTCACTCTCCAACGCCACGGAGGTTCAGACCAACCGGAAAAGAGTTAACAGCACAGCCACCCCCTGGTAGTATTTCAGAGTTTCTAAATACAGAGTTCCTTTCCAATCTGGATGCCCATTTTTGTTATCTTAAAAGTATTTCTGGAACTCTTGGCCAGCTTTAAACAAACAAGCAGGGAGAAATATTTGTCAAGATAACATGGTCGAGAGTGTTTGGTTAATGAGTCTTTCTAAGTTGAAGGATTTCATTTTTAGACTTCATTTCCTTAAAGCTTGTGAACAGAAGAAAAACTTGCTCTGGAGACGTTAAATCACACAACCATCCCAGCTATTGGCTTTGGAATAACAATCATTCAACTTACCAAATATCAAACGTGGGAAGGGATTTATCTGACGCATCTATATGATCATGTGAATGCCTTCCTCAAGGAGAAACAGTCTCTCTGCTGGAGACACAAGAGGAAGGAACTGTTTTCCCTTCTTTAAAAAAATACAACATAAGCAACTGTAACATGCTAAATGCTTCCTGGCACAAGTGCAAAAATGCAACATCTAAAATGTCAGCTGGTACGCCCAGAGGATTTACATGATTTAAAAGATTGATGAGAAAAAACTATTTCACTAGCTTCAGAGCATCTTGGAAAGCAGCAGCACCAGTGTGGGGGACAATGGAAAAAGAGGGGAAAAGGAATCTTCAGCCAGAAGAAATTACCATGGCCAGTATATTCCTGCATTGCTCTTTTTAGTATGAGAAAAAATGGGGTCAGGCACTCATCTGATTTTAAGCTGTGGGGAAAGATGAACAAACAGAGCCTGCCATGACTCTGGGATATGCTCGTTTTCTCACATTACATATTGACTCACATAGTCCTGTGGCTCACCTAAAGCCACACAACTCATCACTGCTTGAGGCAGGATTAAATCCAGAAATTCCTGACTTTTCCTCCCACTATTGTTTCACTAGAAGCTGTTCTGCTGCAGTGATTGCTGATAGAAGAAGGCTGGCCAGCTGGATTTCAGTGCAGGCTCTCATGGGAGAGATGGGGTCACAGAGACAGGGTAAATAAATCCTGGCTTAATTAAGAAAAATATATCAGGCAAGGAAAAATCATGAAAACATTTGAAACAATAAACTCAGCAACATTTGTAAGTGTGCTTGGACAACGCTCAGGTAGAAGATTGGCTTCTGTGGCCACCCACTCTTGAAGTGGCTACTTAAGAGCAGGATCCTTGATGTCCTGCACAGCCTGAGGTGCTCTAGCACCAACACCAAGCCTAGATCAGCATTGCCAGGTGGAGCAGGGGCCGATGCCTGGCTCTGCGCTAACACTGTCTCGCCTACAGCGATGGGGGAAGGTGCCAAGCTCCAGCAATGCCACTGGCTGCAAGGCTCCTCCTGGGACAGTTACTACCAGCTCATGTCAGTGCAGGGCTAAGGCTGCTCCAACAGTGCCAGCCCCTTCTAGGTCAGATCCTGCTCCCCAAAGGGCCCTGGCCGAGCATCCCATGCTGTTTGCAGGGATACCGTATTCACCTATCACAAAAGGCCACCTTTCACTCCCTCCTCCTTTTTACCAGCCATCTGTTGCTAGTCCCTTCCATGGTTCATTCACAGATGTCACTGCAGATCTTTTGTACAAAATATTCCCTCCAGCGTATCTCTGTTTGTGTTTTGTTGGTTGGTTTTTTTTTTTTTTAATAAGCTTTTATTTAATGTTATTTAAATACTTTTCAATACATTTAAGTTTCACTAACGCTTCCATAAATAATGAGATGAAAGAGCTTTCTGATATCATTCCAGGGTGCTGGATAAAGGTGAACGTTTCTCTCCATCTGTTTTACCAATAACCTAAACTAACGCAGTTTCCAGACCAGAGCACATGATCTAAAGTGAACTGAAGTCAATGAAAAGGTCCCTGGTGACATACAAGGACTTAAAGGAGATTGAACAAAGGTGTCCTATATAATAAATTTCTGGCCAAACAAAACTGGAAAGAGACAAAGATTACAATTCCTCTATCATAACAGCAGTGACTCATCTGGTTGCACAGTCACTTGGGGTGAAAAAGAAAACAGTTACTCAATCTCTCAGGGATTTAGACACAGAAGAATATATTATGCAAGTTTTAGCAGCGTTACTAATGGCCTTGAAGCACACAACTCTACTATGACTCTCACTCAGCTCAGCAGATCACAAATAAGATGACTCATGTATCCATGACATGATAGGAAAATAGAGAGTCTAAGTGCAGAGGCAGGTGCTAATGCAGTCACAGAGCACGCAGTCAAGGAAAGACGAGAATTATAAAATCGTGAGCAAAGGACTGCAGAAAAAAGACACTTGCATATTTGAAGACTCGAAAGTGTGGACTAGGTTGATTTTTCTTGATCTCAAATTGCAGGGGCTTGTGAGTGTAAAGTCAGCCTGTGCACAGAGAAGAGCCATGCTGCTGGCACCGGTCACCTGGGCTTCCCTGGGGAATCGCAGCAGACAGCACACATTGGCCTTTGCATGTTAGTGGTGAGCGAGTCCCTGTATCCACAGCACGCGATTAGATTAGACCCCAGTGAAAGTCATCTGGGAGCTCCATAAACTTAACAATATTTATACTTGGGAGGACTTTCTACCCTGCTGGAACATCATTATTTTGTAGAAGCTATTAACTCTGGCCATTTAGAGACTTATTAAACCCACAGGTGGTTTCAGTCATAGCAGTATTTTGCCCATTATCCAATAACTCCCTCACAGATGGAGGACTTTGATGGCTATTCTCAAAGCACGGTTTAAAATCTGGATGGTGGAATAAAGCTCAACTAAACAGCTGGAAAAGCAGTTGTCCCTAAAGAAAACTTTGTAATTCTTTATGCTCTGGAGATCTGATCAAAGCACAGTTATAAATACTGTTTAAAGGCAAACACTTTACAGAAGTCCAATAATTAGGAGGGTTATATTAGAAAGCTGATGCCAGTACCTCAAAATTTGGAAGTTTATGCAGGCCAGAGCACAGTAAGATGTTTAGACCTGTATATGGGTCAAGGCAACACTACTGTAGAAACACAGGCTACGTATGATTTTTTAATTTTTACAGTTGGTTTGACTCAGCCATTCCAATTTGCTGTTCCCTTCACTTGATTGAAAGATTCTGGATGATCAAAGGATTATTTGATTATAACCTGTCTATGGATCTGTTACCTGCAAAAATACAGCCCATGCAGAGCAGGGACCCTCAAATACTCTGAGGAACATGGGGAAAAGTTCTGCTTTTTTGTTATCACAAAAGGGAGACCCTCGAGATTAACAAGAATAGCACTAATGCTTGAGTGACATTTTTTTATGAGCTCAGTTGCACAACAAACTGCAGAGAGCTACTTTCAAATGACTGTATCTGATACATTTCCTTTAAATATTACCTAATTTCAAGGTTTTTATTCTAGGCATTTCAACTAACATATAGATATGTATGGGATGTAATGTATAGATACACAAGGGGTGCACCATTTCATTCTGCTGTCAGAACTGATTAACATACCAGAGCAGGGTATTTTTGTACAAACTAGGATAACCTCCTGCCATATCCTGTCTTGTTCCCATAGCCAACAGTCGCTAGGCTGACTTCACCCTTATCTCCTGTTAAACACATGTGGTTTGAGGTGATGTTATGCAGGATCAGAGGGGGTTTATGTTGGGAAGTAAAATAAGCCCTTGGAAACCTCGTTACGTGAACAGTGGAAGGAAAAGGCTTTTTATCTGTATCCTTTGTCTTTCCCTAGCATAATCCAGTAGAGGATCCCACAGTACTTCACAAAACTATTAGTCTTATAAATTTCCTGTAAAGAAAACATTCTCAGACTCAGTATTTAACTGACTTTCATCGTTGCATTGGTAATATACCTATGAAATGATTCACCCAGGATTACTGAGAAGGGAACACAGAATTTTTGATTCTGCCTTTATTCTGCATACATTCATGTGAAGTAGCAGGGATGTGGCAAAAGCCTTCTTACAGATCCAGCTGGTGTGCCCAAAAGGGTAATAAAAATATGTTAATAATAAGGGCTCATATATTGTCTGAAGGAAGCACAGTTTCAATCATTTATGGCGTGATCTTTTTCTGAAAGAACCCTGTATGTCTTCATGAATGAGGCTGATTACAAGAGAGATGATACTGTTAACATAATGCTCATATATTCTGAGTGTTAAAGCTGCTGTGGAGAATAAGTGGCTGGTTTACTGGATGCTTTTTGTCATTTCTTGGCAATTTTAGATGGCAATAAAGCTGTCATTCTGATTATTTATCCCTTTCTGTGATGGAAGCAGGTTTTTTGGAAAGGGACTGTGTGAAGGAAAGAAGGGTCTGACACAGCGAGAAGTGATGTGCAATAGCTGGAATTGCTATAGCCAGAACACATCCTCTAACTCCAACTGGTCAGTTCTGACCTTGCCCTCTGACATATTGCAACACTAATGCTAATTAAATATAGCTCCAAACCGCTTTCCTAAACTTCTGTGGAAACTTGTGTCACCTTCTCATTGTTGTTCTATCCTCACAGTCACCTCTCATCCATTTTATTTCCTCCCAGACTTTAGCAATGAGGAGTGTAGTCACTCAGCTGTTTAACTCCTCCAGACTGCAAGTCCTGCAGTATGCTGGCAATCCAAAACCAGAGAAGCCCCGGCTCTCTGGGCAGCAGCAGAACAATGTCTGTGTTCAGATGGTTCCTTTCTCTCTTCTTCCATTTTAAAGGAGTACATCTCTAGCTTTTACAGCCGTGCACCTTCAAAGTATGAACTGAGCCTCCCGTGAACTGATGCAGAAGTGTCTCTCCTTGAGAAACCGCACCTCTCAAAGGCTCGCGAGCTTTCCCACTTCCACCCAGAGCCCCGTTACACCACTACGCAGGCCCAAGCTCACGGGCACCGTTCAGTGCTCAGCAAAGCATGCAGAAAAAAGAGGGGCAGCAGCCCAACGCGCGTTCTGCTGCACGAGCGCTTGGGTCCGTATGGCGATGGGACACGAGTGGGAAGGCGTTACGGATTCCCCCGCCCCAGTCAAACAGCTCCGAGAGGCTGAGCAAGCCCCTGGGCCCCAGGCAGGGCAGGTGACGGCCGTGCCCCCAGCCCCCGAGCAGCGCGGCCATTCCTCGCACCCCCGGGACCCGCAGAGGGCCGCTGTACGTGAAGCGGCAGGAGGCCGCCCGCCGGCTCCCTCAGGCACCCCGCTTGTCACCGTCCCTCCGGTGAGGTCAGTGCCTCAGCCGTGACGCAGGAGTAACTCATACAGCTTCAACGCAACCTCTGCCGGGACGTGACGCTTGTCACCGCGCCCGGTAACGCCCTGTCCCCCCCGGAACCCGAGGGGGTCAGTTGTACCCGTGCAGACGGGGCACGGGGCGCGCCAGGCTGCCTTGCAGGCAGTTGGGAAACGCAGCGTGTCGTCCGGCCCCAAACCCCGCGTGTGGCGGGGGCGGCCCGCGGACAGCCCCGGCGGCAGGCCCGGCCCGGCCCGCCGCCATGCCGCCCGCCCGCGCTGCTGCCATGGCAACCGCCGAGGGCCAAGGCACCGCCGAGCGCCCCCAGCGGCCTCCGGGAGAGGGAGGTATCGAATGGCTGCCGGGCCTGCCGATCAGCCTCATTCATTGGCTGTCCTGCTGGAGGAACCGCCCACCCACCGACGCTTGCGACCAGTCAGCGTCCCTGCTCCTCAGGTCCGCCTGGCGTCGGAAAGGCGGAAGAAGCGTTCCTAAACAACAATTCCCGCTCCCCAGCCCTTCGCCGTCCACTGCCCGCCCTCCAGCTCGCGCCCGGCTCCATCCTGCCTTCGCATTGGCGGGCGGTCGCCCCTGCGCGCGCCAGCATCGCGGGGACAGCCAATGAGCGGCGGCGGCGCTAAACGGCTGTCGCCGAACGCCGCGGGGTGGGGCGGAAGCAGGAAGTGGCCGGAGGGGTCTCGGCGGTGGCGCCGCCATGGGGGCAGCGCTGGGGGTCTGCTCGCTGGCCAGCTGGGTGAGTGGCGGTGCGGCGGCGGGAGCTGCCACACCGGCCCCTTCCCACCACCCCGGGGAGCGGGCCCGGCCCGGAGCCTCCGCCGGGGGCCCGGCTGGAGCCCGGGGCCGGTGACCCCGCTGGCTCCCCTCCCGCGGCCTGCGGGCAGAAGCCTGGTCCCGCCAGCTCCGGGCGCCGGGGGCGGCTTCGGCCCCGCGGAGCGGGCGCCGGGCAGCAGCTACCGTGCGCCTTCCCTGAGGCCGCGGGGCTCGCCGGACCGGGAGGCGGGTCCTGCCCTTGCGAGGCGGTGTCGGTGGTTGCGGAGCGGCGGCTCGCTGCTGACCTCTGCCAGGCGGCGGACCCCCGGGAACAGAGCCCAGGCTGAACAGCCAGACTATCCACGGGTGTTTTCAAACACGGTGTCGGTCAGAAGCGTCGATTAAACGGTTTATCTGGGTGGTCCGGCAGGGAGCGGGGTGTCTCTTAAATGGAGTTTGGGGTTTCCTCTCTCGGTGTCATTGAACACCCTGGTGTCAGTTGCGAGGGGAATGCCCTCACTATTTCTGTCTCTGTCTTTCAGATTCCCTGTCTGTGCAGCGGTGCCTCGTGTTTACTGTGCCGATGTTGCCCCAACAGCAAGAATTCAACGGTGACGCGTCTTATCTATGCCTTCCTCCTCCTCCTCAGTACTGCTCTTGCCTGCATTATGCTGGCACCAGGGATGGAAGAGCAGCTGAAAAAGGTATGGAGGGGAAAACCTCTAACTGTTTGCAGAACCATTACTTGTGCCAGTGACTATCGATTCTCTTTACTTGGAATGGGTTACATGAGAGACACAAACACCCAAATGTGCTTTGTCCCCCAAGTTAGGAGGCTGTGTGTACTAAACAGCTTCTAGCTGAAATAGCAAATTCAGTGAATGTACATTTTTAAGTACATGCCTGGTGTCTGAAACCTGACCAGACCTGGAGGTTGCCAGTTGTTATCAGAGGCCTGCTGCTTTGGTATCTTAATCTTCCTGGATGCTTTTAGTGATGACATGGGGAAAGAAAGGCAATGATAAGGTCTGTGCAGGCTGGCTGAGCACAAGGTCTTTTGTTATCAGATCTCCCAGAAGACAGCTGACTGAAAGCCTTAGCTATTAAGAGTGCTTAAAGAATGTAATCACAAACACAGACATAAATTCACAACTAAATGTGTCTTTACTCAGATACCTGGATTTTGTGATGAGGGGCTTCACACTCGGATACCGCATATGGATGGCTTTGTCAGCTGCGATGTGTTTGTTGGATACAGAGCTGTCTATCGAATCAGCTTTGCCATGGCAGTGTTCTTCTTTCTCCTCTCTCTGCTTATGATAGAAGTGAAAACAAGTAATGATCCAAGAGCCTCGGTACACAATGGGTATGTGTGTGAGCCAGCTGTCTCGTCTTCCAACTTGTTTCTTCTCTCAAGTTTTTGTGGAACACAGTGGCAAATTGTTTATGAATACATTGACGGCCTTGAGTTTCTTTTGAACTGAATACAGAGTAACGCTTTAGTTTCCTAAGAAGCTTCCTATTTATGTAATGTGTTCAATGTACTGATAATGCTTTGAGGTTGGGTAGCCAAAAGGGCAGTGCTCTGGGCACCCCTCTGTGTTTCCACAGAGATGCTAGATTTCAGCTAGTTTATATCACCATCCTTGTGCTGACTCTAGATCTCATTGGGTCATTCACTCGGCCAGTCTGACTCAGTAAGCCAGCAGAAACTGGTTTCTGATTTCTGATTCACTGATTTAACTGGGTTAGTTCTGGGCTAGATGACTGAATTTCATAGTCCTTTAATTTGAAAGGGACCTGTGGAGATCACATGATCCAGCCCTCTGGTCAGAGCAGGAAAAATGTGGAGCAGGTTATTCGGGGTCTTGTCTAGTTGAGCTTTGAATGTCTCAAAGGATGGGGATGCTTTGACCTCTCTGGGCACCCTGTGCAATTTTTTCCAGTATCTAATTGTAGTTTCTCTTTTTGCAGCTTGCATATGTTGCCTCTTGTCCTTCTACTGTGCAGCTGCAAGAAGAGTCTGGTTTCGTCTTCTTTTAGGCAGTTGAAAACAGCAATTAGACCTCCCTTTTCCCTTCTCCAAGCTGAACAGGGCAGAGTTAGCCTTCTTCCCTGCAAGGATGAGCTGCTGACTCATGTTCCGTTTGCTGGAGCAGGAGTCCTCTTTCAGCAAAGCTTTCTAGCCAGTTGGTTCCCAGTCTGTCCTGTTGCACGGGGTTCTTCTGTTCCAGGTGCAATGCTGTGTATTTGCTTTTGTTGAAATTTGAGGTTTCTGTCAGTCCATGTCGCCAATGTATTGACCGTTCCTTCACTCTCTCCCCCTGATTTGGTGAACATCTTTCTGTTATCCCACTGAACACAACTTTTATTTTCTTTAAATTTCTGTTAGATACTTATCTATGTACAGCAAGCTGCTTGCAGATCATGTAAAACATGACTATTGTGTGCAGAGTAAGACCAGTATTTTCAACTTGTATCTTCTTTTAAAGGTTCTGGTTCTTCAAAATAGCTGCCATTGTGGCTATCATGGTTGGAGCGTTTTACATCCCTGAAGGGCCTTTCACAACAGGTACAGTTAATATGTCATTATGGAATTCTGTTTAATAAACTCAAACCTTTTCACAGACTTACCAGGTTCTAGTTGCAATAATGAAAGTTATCTTGTAGAAGACACAGATTCTGTCCTATTTCAGAGTACCTTGGTGCATCTGGTATTTTGGTGACCAACTGAAGTTACTGCCAATAAGCAATCTCTTTTCAAGTGCATAGGTGTTGGGTATAAATAATTTGGTACTCCATGACACGATCACTACTGGGCTGAGTCTTCTGACA
Source organism: Buteo buteo (assembly GCF_964188355.1). Taxonomy (NCBI): domain Eukaryota; kingdom Metazoa; phylum Chordata; class Aves; order Accipitriformes; family Accipitridae; genus Buteo; species Buteo buteo. The sequence continues at coordinate 69,056,204 of NC_134172.1, forward strand.
CTATTTAGATTAGAAGCAGCTCAGAACACTGACAAGTGCTAAATACTTTCCCAGTCTCTGAAAAACCTGTGCAAGAAACTTACTGTCTGGCCACATTACAGGAACATGAAAAGGTCGTTGATCCTCAAAGAAATGTGGCATGATGGTACTTATGTACACAAAAATGTCTCTTGTTAGATCTTGCATTCATTCTGAAAACATGTTGGGCTAAACATTCCCAGGCTCAGCTTGACTAGCAGAGGCTGCACCCTTGAATAGCTGGGACTCCCTGCATGCTTCTGCAGGATGGAGGCCAAAGTGATTAACAGCATCTGCATTTCTAAATATAGTTTCAGATTTTTTTCATTATTTGTCTTTGGTATAATTAGGAGTTTGTTTACTTATTTATTTATTTAAACTGGGGTAGCATGCAAATGATGAAAGCTAACCCTGTTTTTCTTGCTCCCTTTTTCTAGCTTGGTTTGCTATTGGTATTTGTGGAGCCTTCTGCTTCATTCTTATCCAGTTGGTACTTCTTGTGGACTTTACTCACTCCTGGAATGAGAGCTGGGTTAAGAGAATGGAGGAGGGAAATTCTAAATGTTGGTACGCAGGTAGGAATCTTAATCTGTAAAGGATTTGTTTTTGCTGGCCAGTACTCTACAGAGTATCACTTACTAGTTTGCAAACATACCTAGAATTACACTCCACGGTCTCCTTGAGTCACTCCTATAAACATTTGGAATTAATAGCTGCAGTGTTGCCTTTTTCTCATTAAATAAAATGCAAAATATTCTAGGCTTGTGATTAGCAAATCTGACAGTCGTAACAAACAAGACTTGGCTAGTTTGCAGTGTGAGTGCAGAGCTAGTTGCCTGGATATCTTCAACTCTAACTTAGCTTTGCCACCTCCCCTTCCTCAGGAAGTCAGTTATGTCAATGACAGTGGCTGCAATACAACACAAAGCATGCCTCAGCCCATGTTCCCAAGCTGACCACTAAATTACAAAGTGCTAATTGTTGTGGTTCTTTGCTCATAGCTACAAATAGTGCAACACCATTTTGTAGCTTCTTATAAAGAACATAGCAGAATGGAAATGAAAATGGGTGGCCTCTAGCATAGCAGGGGCAATTCAGGGCTTATAAATAGCCCATGAGAAGTGTGCAAAAAGCACTTGCATTTTGACACTGTGACTTGACATCAGTTAAACAAATTAAACTGCTGCTGAAAGGCAGGTCTTATTCCCCTGATGGCAGCATTGGCTTTCCTCTGAGCTACGCTACTTAGTAAGCTAAAGCAGAAATTTAGCCATACCTAATAAAAAATGCATTCTGCTAGTCTAGCTTTCTGAACCAGACTTCCAAGTGAGGAAGGGGGACTGTCTCTCTACAGTGGTAGCTGGTCATTAAATCATCTTAGATGTACTGTTAAAATACATACGTATTGTAACAGTTACTTTTTTCCCCCCCTCCAGCTCTGCTGTCCTGTACAAGCTTGTTCTATGCCTTGTCGCTGGTTTTTGTTGTTCTCTTCTATGTTTTCTACACAAAGCCTGATGACTGCACTGAGAACAAGTTCTTCATAAGCATTAATATGATCCTGTGCATTGCTGTCTCCATCGTTTCCGTCCTTCCAAAAGTTCAGGTATTATTTTTCTCTGCTATTTTCTTCTGAGATACAAAGCAGGGAAGTAAGAAAGATGTAGTACCAATTCAGACATAAGAACTTTAAAATTTGACTATCCTAGCTATGCTAGCTAGGAACATTTGGAAAAAAAAATATCTTGCTCTGAAACCAATGCACTATGTAGTGATGTATTTTCTGAAGATAGGCTTTTTTTGGCTAACGTTGTTTTGGACTTAGTTTCCATGTGGGGCACTGCTGGTGTGGTTTTAGTGGTGATGGTTCTGGCAGAACAGAGAAACCCATTAGGGAAAAGCAAAATAAGATGGGAATTTATTGGATTAATACTGTGGCTTTGAAAGTATGGGTGAGCATGTTTAATAGGAGAGGAAGCTTGCATGTTGCTTGATTCTCAACTGGTATTGTTCAAATTCTCCCACTCTACTCAGCGCTTGTCAGGCCACACCTGGAATACTGTGTTCAGTTTTGGTCCCCACTCTGCAAAAAAGATGTGGACAGGCTGGAGAAGGCCCAGAGAAGGGCCACAAAGATGATCAAAGGACTAGGAAGCCTGCTGTATAAGAAAAGGCTGAGAGAACTGGGTTTGTTCAGCCCTGAGAAAAGAAGGCTTAGGGAGACCTTATCACCATGTTCCAGTATTTAAAGGGTGGTGACAAAGAAGATGGAGACTCCCTTTTTACAAGGAATCACATGGGAAAGACAAGGGGTAATGGGTACAAGTTAATCCTGGGGAGATTCCAACTGGACACAAGAGAAAAATTTTTCACAATCAGAACAATCAGTCATTGGAATAATTTCCCCAGGGAAGTGGTGGATTCCCCAGCATTGGACACTTTTTTAAGATTCAGCTGGACAGGGTGCTGTGTCACCTTGTCTAGACCGTGCTTTTGCCAAGAAAGGTTGGACCAGATGATCCTTGAGGTTGCTTCCAACCTGGGATTCTACGATGAAATAAATCACACGCTAGATTCATATCTGCAAAACTGCTAAGTGAGCTGGGATTAACTCAGTCTTGGGCACCAAAAAACTGGATTTGGTTTGCTTATTCCTTCCATGTTTGAGTTGCTCACTGCATAAATTGTATTACTCTAAGGAGCTTCTTCTGGTCTTTTAAACATAGAACAAAGCCCAATGCATTTCTAAAAAATAAAAAGTTTTTCATGCTAACAAATGTTGACTCTGTGGCAGTAGGGTAAAACTATCCAACTGTTGCTAAAACTTGCCCTATTGACCTTGGCTTGCTATTCTGTCTTTGAACAGGAACATCTGCCTCGCTCTGGCCTCCTCCAGTCCTCTGTTATCACACTCTACACCATGTATCTCACTTGGTCAGCCATGTCCAATGAGCCTGGTAAGCAACAGAAGCTGTGATGGGGTTCATAGTTATCACAGATCACTGTGTGGGGATTGCTGAACTGTGTAGATAAAATCTAGTGAGGCAGTAAAGCTGACTTTACTGAAACCATCAACTTGCCTCTTTCCAGAACTAAAATGGGGTATTTGTGAGGGGAAAGAAAACAGTGTCAGGGCATTCTGATTTCTTTTATTTATTACAACCTTGCCTAGCTCACAGGAAGGAAGAATATTCCATGCCATTCCTGCCTCTGGGGAATCAAAGAGATCAGCAGTTAAAGGAAATTAAAAAATTGCAAGCTTACCTGTCATCTTAGCTAAATGCTGGCAAAACTCATCTCTCTTTAATCTGCCTTGAAATCCCTTTCAGAACGAAACTGTAACCCAAGTTTGCTGAACATCATTACTCAGATAGCTACACCCACGATTGGTCCAGCAAATACTACTGTTGTGCCTGCTACTCCAGCTCCACCCAAGTCCCTTCAGTGGTGGGATGCCCAGAGTGTTGTTGGATTGGTTATCTTTGTCCTTTGCCTCTTGTATTCCAGGTAGGATCTGCACTGCTATCAAATGAGAAACAATTGGGATTTGTCTGCATTTTTTGTTTGAATCTGGGTCTAGTGAAAAATGTACCTGCATTTATTCATATCCAGCTGCTGTCTCAGTCCCAAGCCCAAATATGGCTAATAAGACTGCATTCTGTTTTGTGGCTGAGGATTGGCTTTATTAACTCAATTCAGGTAACAGAACAAAATGTGTTATGAGACCTGGACTAGGAACACTGTTTAATTAGGTTAACAAGAGCTTGGATGAAAACAGATCTCTCTGCGGAGTTTCCTTGTGTTTCCAGATGGATTTTAAAAAAATGTCATTTGCTAGTCCCAGACATTCACTGTGGTCTGTTGCTTGCTTTATTAGCAAACATAGCTAACTGAAAAGGGAGTTTTAACCATGTCTGTCTTTGGGTTACACTGCAGCATTCGCTCTTCAAGTAACAGCCAGGTGAACAAGCTGACACTGTCTGGGAGTGACACTGCTGTTCTGGAGGAGACTCTGGGAACAGGCAGTGGGACTGCAGAGGAAGGAGAAGTGCGCCGTGTCATGGATAATGAGAAGGATGGTGTTCAGTATAGCTACACCTTCTTTCACTTCATGCTCTTCCTTGCCTCTCTTTACATCATGATGACACTCACCAACTGGTACAGGTAAGAGCAAGACAGAAAGTGATGGGTTGTATGTGCCAGCCAGTGTTTCTAGGTGAATAGGAGACTCAGCTACTCCTGCCAAGCTGGTTAAGGGGCTGTCCCTATGCCAGTTGCACTTTCTCAATTTTGTGTTGCTGAATTAAGATGAAAAAAGGCAAAATCAGCAGCTGTAGTCCTAGTAGACTGCTCCACAGCTGCAAGGGCAGGAAGCGTGGTTACCATCCTTCAGATGGGCAAGTAGCAGGAAGGATACATCTGAAATTGGCTTGGGGTGGCCTCCTGGGAAGTTTGTCCAAGGCCAGCCTAATGTTACTTACTGGCTCTTCACCCTGGTAAATATGTGTAGGGACAGCCATACGTGCCACTTAAATGGAGATATGATTTCAGAGCACTTGGACATAGCCTCTGCTGCTGCAGCTTATAACTACTTTCCCCAGGACGGCCATATTGTGTAAACTAGCAAATATATTTACAGAGCAGCAGCCATCAGGAGTCTACTACATAGTGCTCTCAAATTATTTCCTTTAAGAGTAGCACATTAACATTTGCAAGCAGGTTGATTTTGAAAACTGGGTACCAAGAACAACAGGCTTATGAAGGAGACACAGGAAATTGCTGGTTTAGTTGTCTCGCTGTGCTCCTGCAAAGGCTTTTGCATTGGAGTGTCACAAATCATTGTTCTAACTTCAGATTCATATGAGCAATAGCAAAGAATAGTGGAAGGTGCCTTCTATATCTATTAATTGACCTCTTTACTTTTTAGCCCTGATGCAGATTTTAAGACAATGACAAGTAAGTGGCCAGCCGTGTGGGTGAAGATAACCTCCAGCTGGTTTTGTCTCGTTCTATATCTTTGGACCCTAGTGGCTCCTTTTGTCCTTACTAATAGGGACTTCAGTTAAATTGCTGCACCTGTCTGAGCTTACAAAAGTGGGGAACTTTTTGCTGAAAGCCAAAATGTTCATGTATTGCTTTAGTTACACTGCCTATGTTACTGTTTCTTATGTTGATATTAACATGCAGGTGGATAGAAAGTTATGTATTGCATAATGCTTGATGAAGAATCAAAATTATCTTTCTATTTTAACTTTGTCATGATTATCTTATTACTGCCTTTTTAAAATTCACTACACCTGTGCTGTCAAAGCACAAAAGAAAATATCTGTTCTGTCCAATAGCCACAACCTTTCTATTGAACAGAAGTAACATTTAGCTAAATATGAAGTAATATATTTTAAAGAACAATTATATTTAGCATAATGCACTAGTATGCTAATGCTTCAGTTCCTGGAAGTGTAAGCCACGCTGCTTGATTTCTACATTCCACTGCAAAAGTTTATTTAAATTTTACTTACCTTCCTGTGTTGTGGCAAAACCCCCCTTATTCCTCATCAAAAGAGCAGAACTTTGAGGTTGAAAAACTGGTTAACTCTAATTCCTTTTAAGAACAAACTTGCCCTTTCTAAGAGGCAACTTCTATGGTAACTTCTTTTTTAGTATGTTTGCCAAATACTGAGTGGCAAGTGTATGACTAGCTTAAACAACTTTGATTATGGTGGAAAACTAGAGCTTCTAATTGATTTCACTTGTCTAATATGCTTATAAAAATAATGTACATGAAATGATTTTTATTGGCACTAAGGCATTTGCACTGTAACCTCATTTGAATAAAGTGGACTAACTACTGAAACTGTCCCAGCTCTGTTGAGAAGTGTTAAGAAGCAGCAGTTGTTCTCGAGTACAAAATACTACATGCAACGATTAAAATAATAATTAGCTGCTGCAGTGTCCAGTTGGATGTGACTGGCTGTTTTTTCCATGCAGCAAATAGTAAGTCATAATATATTTCCTTTGAACCAAATAGCATCTTCCGTGTGATTCTCTGAATGTCAAATCATATTCCTTGAAGTTGCTCAGGTACAGTTATTCAAGTAAAATTTAGTTCTGCAGTAGAAAGCAACACCTTTTTCTGATATAACACTGTGGCAATTATACTTAGTTGCAACTATGTGTTTAGTGTGGAACTAATTATATGTTGCTATTGCGTTTTACAATAAAATACCCCAACATGACACAAGGCAAACATTTAAAATATCAAATTAGCAGCTGTTACAATGTGTTTAATCACCCAGTCATGCATCATAAAATTACACATTTTGACCACTCCATTTTATAAAATGCAATATAAAAATAAATTCTGTCAAAATAAGATGTACACTTAACCACCCAATACCTCTAGGCCCAAATATAACAGAAGGCAAAATTATTAGTTTGAATAACACTATGATTAACTCATGCCAAAATGAGATTTAACAAAAACAATACTTCACCCAGTTCCTGAAAATACCTCAGGGTTTGTAACACCCATTTGCAAGAGTATAAATTCAAGTACTTTTATGTATAGTATGCAGCTACCTTTTGTCCCACTTAATGCCAAAAGCTGTGGCTGCCCATTGCAGTTCAAGTATCTTTCCTTATTATGCATTGGATTTGGCATTGGCTTATGTACTGGGCAAGGCATATAAACTCTGGAAACAAAGTTATTTCAGGTGGAAAAAAGAACAGATCAGTTTTAGTGCTGTAAAAAAACCAAACAAAACCCCCAACCTGTAAGCTTTTCCTATCTATCTAGTCTCTTAATTTGCAGATAAGGAGACTCTATACTTAAAACAAGTATTTATTTTCCAAATGCTGACATAAGAAATTTTGGAAACAAACTGATTTCTTTACCACTTACTAGCAAAGCTCAGAGCATTCTCAGCTCTGTAGTCAGGCGCATATAAGACAGAGCTGTGCTTTCTGTAAGACAAGCCAAGCACAACTCTCTGAGTTCTAAAGTCAAGAAAGAGCAAATTAGAAGTAACAGTTCAATGCTTGATAAAAGCAAGCCTGGTTTAATTCAAGCATCCTGACATCAACTGTCCAGCAGCCAGCTTTAAGAAAAAAAAGTTCTAGAGGCATAACATAGGCTATTTTCAGCATTGATAACGTAGCCTTATCTATTATGTTTAAATCATACGCTTTATTCTTAGTTGCTCTGTGAGCAGAGGAGAAAAGGGGAAGGAGAGATGGATCTAGTTTGCCTGCTATTTAAGGCATATAAGAGAATACAAAAGCCTGAAAAAGGGGTTGGTTTCTGTAGAGGCTCCTCAGCCTTCTGCTGAACGCCACTAGATTTTTTTCTTTTTGAAGGACACTAAATTGAATTTTGAATATTCAACCTCCCTCTCCAGTAGTTATGTAAGGGGATCAAATTAGCTGTTCTTATAGGTTAACTGTCAAAATACCACCACTTCAAACCCTGCAGCACAATTAAGGAAAGAGTATTAAATACCAGTCATGCCTTCACCTCCAGGAAAAATGGTCCATCCTATTTATTTATTTTTAATTGTACATTGTGGCTGGAATTAAGAGGCACTAAACAAACATAAACACCACTCTCTATGTTCTGGCAGTTAAACAGCATGGGCAGCCACTTACCTTTCTAAGTCCTGGTGCTGTGTGCTACTGTCTTGCTAGGTGGCACAAAGAACTGAATTAATCTCTGCAAAACACACAGCACATTCTGGTCAGAAATGCGCAAGTGGCTAGCAGTACTCTTTTACGTTATTTTAAGTAGATGAAAATGGTAGGGTTTTTTTTTCCCCTGGCACTAAAGGTAATAGCTGTCAGAGAGGCGTAAGAATTGACTTATAGAAGTAGGAAAAATCAGATGCTTTCAGTGAGGAAAATTAATCTCTTCCCACCTTTAATCTAAAACAGTTCAAGCAATAAGTTCCCTACTCCCACAAATTCTGAACTGCCACCCAGAATAAAGCTTCATGGATTATCCCTTCTCAAAACCCAGTTTCCTTTTATAATGCTTGGATGACAGGTATAACATTTGCTACCCCCTAGTTCCAGGACAAGGTCTGCTGCCAGATGAGGAAGTCATTACAGTGGTAGATGAGTCTCTCTTTGGCAGTGCAGTCATGCTGTAGGGGGACTGAAAGGAAGACAGACATTCAAAACAGAGTTTGGCACTTTGAAAAATGAATGTCTGAAATCCTCAAGATGCTTTAGTTTTAATTTACAGAAACATAATTGGTACCTGTAGTCACACTTGGCACTAAATAAAGATTTCATCCACAGAAAATGCTTTAGAGATAAATCTCCAATTACAATGAATGTTCTTTTTCACCAAATAGTGAAATATTTCACCTTTACATAACAGGGTGTGCTTTCCTGGTCCTAATGAGGTTTCCCATCTCCACACTATTATAGTGCAGAAAAACATGTGCAAAGAGTGTGCTGAGAGTTAAGTTCTAATTCAAGACCATTAAACAGATTGAACTTGGGGAGTGGGAACAGCTTATTTAGACATAGTTATCTTACCCTGGTTTGACATCAGAGTCATAGTTCTGTCTCTAGACAAAGACCTAGAAGCACAGGCATACAAGCTACAGGTAAATATTACAGAGATGATTAAAGTCTAACTTCATATAGGAACATGATAACCAAAGACAAAAGAGGTCGACAAAGTTGAAAACAAAGTTGTAACATTTCACAAAAGAGCCGACAAGCACAGTGAACAAAATGCTACAATACCAGGAAATTTAAGAATGTGCTTTCAAATAGCCTGTCTGCATTTGGTTTCACAGACTTAAACTCAAATTCTGCCCAAAGTAACAAGCTAAAGAAGCACCTTGCTGTCTCACATGAAGTATTGCCTTCTATACATCATATGCCAACTGCTGCAAAGCCTCCTTACAAATTCTGTGTATGAGTTACTTACCCAATTCCTCATCAGAACCAGCTGAAGAAAAGAACAACTGACAGAGTGGGAAGGTGGCTGCCATAGCTTTTTCTTATTTGGTCCTGAACCTCATTATTTGAAGCTGTTATCTAATCAAAAGCCTTAGTACTTTACCTGAAAGACTTCCTGTTTTCTGAAAATGAAGATTGCATCTGTTTATAATAAGCCTTGGCATAGATGTAGCGGTTAATCGACCAGTTATAGTTCTTCCGACTGTGAGGAAGTTTCAGAGATTATCTCCATACTGATATTCATGGATAAGAAAGTTTTGCTCTAATTTGAGACAAATATTCATTGAGATATTTCAGAAATACCAACTCACAATCTGAACCAAGTGATAAAGGACAGGCCAAGTTAGACTTTTATGTTTTTAGGCAATCCTCACTGACAGAACTATATTTTGCAGGGTTCAAAAGCAGTTTTCTTGTCTTGGATTACTGGTGTTTGCAGAAGGGGAAGGAAACAGATGGTCAAAAAGCTAGTAAATAATCGTCGTCACTTTTCACCTGTGTGAGTAGGGGATAAGAAGCCATCAAGCTTACCATCCTGCAGGATTTTTTTTTGTCTTTATCATTAGAAAGACTAGGCCAGTTTGCATTATTCACACAGAGGTTGATGAGCCTCAACTATTCTACATAACTTGTGCTCTTTGCTTTTATCGTCACCGAACTCTGCCCTGCCCCCATTGTGCCCTCTTCAGCTTCCTTTGGTTCTACAGTATAAAGTGCCTCAGCGGTCTGTTCCTAAACTGCAGGTTTAGGAGTAAGGCAGAGTTCACAACATCACCTACCAGAACAGATCTTAACTGTGCTGGAAAACTTCCCTTCACTGGTTTGTTAATAACAGTAATAGAGTTGAGGTTTCATGCCTCGCAGAGAATCATCACATTGCTTTTCATCAGCATCCCCGCTCACTAGCATGTCATGGGGAGAGCTGTCACACGGGAGAACCAGCTGTGAGAAATCATGCAGGAAGTCTTCTTCAGAGGCTAGCAGCAGCTCATTCCATGCAGAGATGTCCAGCTTCCCTGAAGTACCACCATACTCTTCAGGAAGGATCACTGGAGGAATGTTTTGATGAAGGGAATTCAGATCACAGCCATGAAGAAAAAACTGAAGAAAGCAAGCAAAAGATAGCTTGAACAGTGCATATCAAACTTTACAGCAAATTACTGAAACAGTAAGCTAACAAGCTTATTTTGAGCTAAAGAGCAAATTTTAGAAGTGATGTCTTTATGGGCAAGTGGCAGCATACAACATTGGGCAGGTGCAGTTAGACACACTACTGAGAGAAGCCTTGAGATGATCCAAGTCTAGTGCAGCCTAAATCCCAGCAAAAGAGACTTGACATTTGCTAGTCTGTGCAGAGGTTCCAAATTCAACTCATCCCCAAGTTTGTTCATGGGATTAGAAGTATTTATCCTTGTGGAAAAAAAATCATCATCCTTTGCAGCTACATCCAGTCCTATGGAGAGGATATGCAAGCATCCTGCATGGCATGAGTAAGGGTGAAGAGCAAGGAAGTGGCAACACAGATTTCCTGTGACACCATCTCATAAACAAAGCATTACTTGCCAAGATAATCCAACCCCAGGGATGGAATTAGTGCCCTGAATACATAGCATAGGTACTAAAGTTCCATATTAATGTTATGCCAATATTAAATTCCTCAAAACTTTTCTCTCGTGAAGAATTTTCCCAACAGGTATATTTTTAAACATTAAAGCAGAAAGGACAAGTTAGATCAAGTAAACAGCACCAACATTTTTCTAGCTGTGAGATTTTTCAACAATTTTTTCTTGCAGTGGCCAAGCAAGGAACTTATAAACGTTAATGTTAAAATGACACGAATCTTACCCGGTTTGCTATCTTCTCCTTCAGAAAAGGCTTGATGATTGCAAAAATGCCTTTGAATATACGAGGCTCATTTATTATGTTAACAGCTTTTATTCGAATGGGGAATCCATCCTGAAGGGTAAAGAAGATTTTTATAATGCAGTTTAAAAAAAACATTTGCCACCTTCCTCTTTTTAAAATCTCCTGAGACTGACTGCCAGCACAACCCACCGGCTCCCAAACTTTCATCTGAGGTACCAATATGGCAACAGAAATGCACGTTGTAATAGGGAGTAGTCTTAGGATGAGAACCATGGGCATAAAAATAAAGTCAAGAGACAAGAAAACCTTGCGTTGAGAAATATATTGCTGTCAGTAAATCTTAATTTTTTATGTTGTTCTTCATCTCCCCTGACAAAGACAGTTAGGTAATCACTGTCCTTTGGGTATTCCCAACCATGATAAGGATGCAGTTACAAAGTGATGACCCTAGCTTCTGAGGAGTGCACCACGCTCAGAGCCAGAGCAGGCTGGTTCTAGCGGTGTGTCCAACTACAAGATTTGGTGCCCAAGATACTCCAAAATGTGTTTTTATACAAGGAATAAATCTAATATCACTATTTTTCTGCCGTTCCAACTATTCTGTCATGCTAACTACAAAAGATAAACAGGCTGCGCTGCCAGCAGAACACACAGTGTCTCCTATACAAGACAGTTTAAAACAACAGTTAGTTATGGGATTTCTGCTGGAGAAGTTTATTTGCAGAAACATTTTTCCAAGGCAAAAGCTCATGATCATCAATTAAGGTCTTATGTGCCATGGTCAAGTTTCCTTCCCTTGTAACCAGCTGTACATTGACAAAGCAAGCAGTTAATGCTTAGAGTGAAAAGCAGATAACATGCACTACAGGACTATTTTTCTGCTTACAAAGGTCAGTGAATTAGCTCATCTTTACAAGAGATGCAGCTCAGCAAGGTTGATGCAACATGTTTATATACCACCCATACCTTTACATCCTTCACCAAGTTCAGCTTTTGTGAATAGCTTCCACTAACAACAGCAGGACACCCATCACTTTATTTGTGCAAATTAAATATGGGCGCATACAGTTAAATGACTCATTTAGATCATAATTTCAAGGAGCACGTTCTTACATAGGCATTCATAAACTCACTAGTCTCATTTCCACAAGTTTACCCGATTCCCTCTATCCTTCCTTATTCCCCTCCCCCCCCCCCCCCAAAGCAACAAAGAACATAACTAGCTCAGGCCAGAATAAAAGTAATGAGGGAATGAACCCACTCAAGAGAAGTTTTCCTCATCTCACTCTTCCAGATAGTATGGTAGAACATCAAGTAAAATCATTAGACCTTCCTGCCACTTTGGCCAGGTTACTCCTCACTCCTTTCACCTTCCTATTTTGTACAACTCCACTTGTGCTTACACCCTTGCTCTAACTTGCTCTCCAACATTTTCCTTCCAAACACCTAGTCGGAGATCCTTTTTATTACTGTCTCTTCTTTTGCTGCCCCCTGTGCTGAAGAAGCTTCTCTTCCTTCAGGTGGCAGATGGAAATCCTCCTCAAATCACACCCATTCAAAAGTCCTCTCTGCAAAATTTTTGCAGCAGTACTTGAACTTGCACTTGCCCAGTGTCTTGGCTGACAGGAACCATTTAAATAACAAGCCATTCTTCAGCATTCAGGCAAAAAGGTGTCTTCTCTCTCGAACTGTAATTCATTGCTCTCTCTCTTCCTTACCACTACCTAGCAGAACTACTTTTTTCTCCTGTTCTAACTCAAAGTTTGAATTTCTAATGCAAATTTAGTTTTAGGGATGCAAAAGTCAAAAAAAGGGCAAGTGAGGTAAGTTGGCAAGGGTGTGAGAAACTGGTTGGGCAGAGACATGTTTTACCTCTGCTAGTAAAAGCCAAGATGCTTAAGTTTCTGGTGACATAGTAAAGAACTCTAGACACAGAAGCAGTCATTTACAATGCACAAGCTTATTTTCCCACCAGTTCAGGTCTTACCTGAAGAATTCCAATCACTTTTTTGGCTACAAAAGGACCAAAATGAGACGCCTTAGATAAGCTGACTCCTTTGTAGTCTGCCAGGATTACAATTCCATTCACCTGGGTCTCTTCGGACTGAATGAGTTTTTCTAACGTTAAGTATATGGCACGAATGTTCTCAGTAATCGGATAATTACTGGGTGTCCATCTGTCTGAGGTTACAAGACATGGATGGTAAGTCGAAGAGTAAATATAAGCTAACAATACACATTCCAAAAACTGATTTTCCATTTTCCTGGACTCTTAGAAGTTAGTCTTTAATAGCCACAGTCCTAGTTCAGAGCAGCCTTTCTTAAGCAAGACATAAATGGCAACTCATGTTTACTTCAGGGAGTAAAGGCAACGGTTTTAAGAACCCCGTTCTCCACCCAGCACAGCTTATTAGAAACAGTTTCAGCTCAGAAAGAAAGCAGGTAAATGGAAAAGAGGAGAACAAATGAAGACAAATTTACAGCAAGCCTGGCAGCACCAAATGTACATGGAAGGCTCTGATTGTTTACATGGGAGTCAAAGCCATAGGCTCCTCTCTCCACTTATTGTCAAAACAAATTACAAGCTTCTAACCATAGGCCAGCAGCCCTGTTTCAATTTGAGTTACTACATATTAATTAATTTTTCTTGAATCACCTAACATTTCATCAACCCACCTCATTGCATTTTCATTTTGACATAACTGCAGTTATTGCTGACACAGGAAAAGGAACTGGTATAATGTTGGCTAACAACAAACGTGTCCCTTCACAAGCTAGCTTTTCAAATTTCAAAGAGAATCCACATACTCTGTGTGAGTAACCACTGTTCACAGGAAAGTAGGAAACAGATTTTTGGCCCAGACACACCTCAAAGACGGAGAACAAAGATATTCACGCATTTTAGTACCTGGGCGGATGCAGACGACATGGCGTCCCTCTGGGTCCAGACGAGGCAGCACAGTGACAAAACCAGACTCTAGGACAGGCTTTATTGCAGACGGCTTCAAGTTATTGAAGACCTCAGGCCAGCTCCTCCTACAGGTGTGGTAGTTCACCAGAAGCTGAAGTGCTCGATCATAATCAAATTTCCTGGCTCTGAGGAACCTTAGCAAAAAAGCATCGTCCAGGCAGGTCCCCAGGGAGGGATAGTCTTTGCACACCATATCTCGGAGTGCCTGCACATCACGGAGCCTCCATTCAGGTTTCTCCTGGAGCTCTTCCCGGGCTTTGGTAATGAGATCAGGAGACAGTGAGCAAACATACTTTGGCCGATCTGGCAAGAACTCGTTGTCTGATGGAGACCCTGCTGATGGACTTGTCCTGGTGCAGTCGCTGTCTCCTGACATAATGTAGCAGGAATCTGTCAAAAACCAAGTGCTACACATGATAAACAATCCCACAGACTAACAAGCATATTTGTTATTTTCATATTTATTATGTCCTGTATCCCTCCATTTCCCAGCCCTTTCCAAAAACTGGCACTACAGCTAGAAGCACAGTTCAGGCTTTTTAATTCTCTTCCTAGGATTAAATAGTGCAGGTTTCTGTAATCTCTTTATCCTGCATAGTGGACAGAAAACCACCTTGGAAGAAACCTAACCAAATTTAAAAAAAAAAATAAATAAAATTAAAATACAAAGTTATACAGCTTCTTTGCAAAACACAAAATTTAATTTGCCTTAACATTTATTTCCTATGTCCAAATGGAAACTAAAGAAAGTAAACACATCCCATTTAGGCAGGATTCTCACATTTGGTCAAGTTACACCCTCTTCTGAGAACCTCTCCTAGCTGAGTCTAGACAACCGGGAGTTTTCACTAACTTCTCTGGCAAATATGCGCATTGATCAGCACGTCTGCCCACGTGAATGTTTTGAGCAATTCAGGAGGAGCAGCATCCAGGAATATAAGAAACAGCTGCAGTTCACAAGACTGGATGAGCAGGTGAGAAAATTACAGACTCTTATGCCAGCATTGCGTGGGTATTAAGGTAGGCTTAATCTAGTTTTCAGTGTGCTGCCCATACTTCTGAACTGGGAACTTAACTTCCAAATCCAGTAGCAAGTGGATAGAGGCAAGTGAAAAATCATAAGATTACAAGCCTGGTGTACTTCCTATAGCTTGACCTAGGACTGGAAGGGAAAAACACGCCTTTTTTTTCTGAGCTACTCCTATTCAGAGTCACTCATAGCACACTATACCACTCTTGGGTATCACACAGGAATCACCTGTGAGAATAATACCTGTCCCACATAACCAGCTTCCTCCCGCAGTGACAGACACCCGAATTGCCTACTTCTACCACACCTTCCCCAGGCTCCTCGGGGAAGGTCCTGGGGCGCTGACATGCTTCACCTCGTTATAGCCTGGGCTGTGCAGGACCCAAACCCTTGGCCCCTGCCCTGACATCCCGAGCGTCTGCCTGGGGGCACCAAAGAAGCCTCAGTGCCCTGCCAGTGCTTCTGGCACTGAGGTGGGTATAGGGGCAAGAAGGGCCCCACAGCCCCCTCAGCTCCGGCATTACCCCCCCCCCCAACCCTCCCCTCAGCCCCAGCAGCACCTCGCAGCCCTCCGCCGGCCCCCCACCTCCGCCCCGGGCCCAGCCCCGCCGCCGTACCGGAGCGCTCCCGCCCAGCACCGCCGTCTCCAGGCAGCGGCGCCCCGGAAGTACAACGCCCGCCCGGAAATGGCGCACCCGACGCGCAGACGCGATGGCCTCCAGGCCGTCAGGGCCGCGGCGTGCCTCGGCGTGCCGGGCTTCGGTTCTCTCCGGCGGCAGCGGCGGCTCCCGCCGGGTCCTCACCCCCGTAGGAGCCCCCCTCCGGCTGGGCAGCGCCGCGCGGTGCGGGTGTGGTTCGGCCTCAGGCCCAAAATGCGGGTGTTCCCCCGTCTCTGGTACCTGCCCAGTACAGCGTGAGGGAACCCGCTTCGTAGGGGCTGCTTCTGCCCTGTAATCCCACCTCATCCTCTTTCATAGCGACATTTCATTGCCTCCAGCCGTGAGCCGCAAAGGCATAAATAGTTATATATTATATATGTAAAGCCTGCCTGGAGCTGACCTTTGAGAGCAGGAGCACTGGCACGGTGACCTGACATGTCCTCAGGGACTCTCCTTGCCAAAGCTGGGCCTTCCTCCCCCATCTGTGGCCAAGCTGGTACCTCTGAGACAGCAGCAACCTCAGAGACTGTGAACAGAGGGGAAAGGCAGCCAGGAATGGGCTCACAGCACCATGTGTGGGCCCCAGAGCCTCTCCCTGCCAGCCAGAGCTCCCCAGCGAGGTGAAAGCCAGAGCAGTTGCGGAATTAACGTGGTCAGAGCTAGGGGAACCTCAAAGAAGGGTCCAGGCAAGTGCAGCTGGCTCCTATGGTGGGATGGGAGCGAGGCCCAAGAGGTGTGCTGGCTGTAGCCTGGATTTAAATGTCAACAGAGGGACTAAATGCTAATAAAGGCAGAATTTGGGTGGGTTGGGTTTTTTTCTTTTGTTTAAGTTTGGGTTTTGTGAGGACAGAAAGCCGTATCTCACAGGTGTTCAGATGGTGATGCCTGACCTCTGCATGGAATGTGTAATAAAAATAAAGAAGATGGTCATCCCAGGCTTGCTGCATTAAAAAGGGTTCAACAGGGAGTGCTGGGGAGGGGGGGGAAATGACACCTCTTTAACCCCACTGATCAATGGATGCAGAATTAGATTGCAAAACGGGCTCAGCATCCTGCTAGGGACTGTCCCCAAGCTGGAGGGTCCCTGCGAGCTCGGTGGGTTCTGTTCTTTTTTCCTGGCTGTAACCCGGGTTTTCAGCCAGGAGAGGGAGTCAAACATAGTTGGACAAAGAGCGGGAATCCCAGGAGCCCACAGTGGGAAACAAGGCCCTTCTGCAGCATCTGAGATTCAGCTCTGATTTATTTATCTTCCAAGGTTTCATCCTTCCAAAGTGGAAAATGTTTCAGTGACACTGTGCCTGGCAAGACATACACTAGCATGGAAACAAATTGCGTGTGCCACAGGTGTTTACCTGCAGAGAGACATTTCAGAGAAGGGGAGGACACTGATTCAACACCATGCTGATGTTCCAGTCCAGCCCTGCTTTGGGCCCAGCCAGCTCAGAGCTGTATGCAACCTGGCAAGCTGAAGCCCTAAGCTGGGACCAGCTTGGATCTGTGTGAATTAGACCTATTTGTGATGTTGCGCCGTCCCCTTTCCAGTAGATCATGAGATAAATGAGGTTGGAAGGGGCCTCAGGAGGACAAGAGACCTTACATTGCTCTAATTTCCATTTGTACCACTCCTGGGCACGGAGATCTGAAGCACAAGCATGAGAGAAGCAGCCAGGCGGGACCTGGAGTCCCTGGGCAGAGGTAAGAGCCTGAAGGTGGCAGCTGCAGACACAGTTTGGAGGGAGAGAGAAGGTGTGTGTTGGGGACGTGGGTCTGTGGCCTCACAGCTGAAGGGATGAAGGAGGTTCCTGGATGCACCTGATGCAGCTGATTGCTGAAATTAGCAGAGAGGCAGGGCTGATCTGATAAAAGGCTTCAAAACACCAAACAGCTGGGAAATACTGGAGCTGCAAACAGGAATTTGTGCTACAGGTTGCAAAATCTGGTTGGAATTTGCACCCCTCAAGCGAGGAAAATTTAGCAGGGAGATGGCAGTTGCAGACCTGCCTGGTTAATAGCTGCTGCAACAGGATGTTAGGAATAAGCAGGGATGTTTGAAAGGAGTGGCATGTGAGGGAAGCTCTGCTTTGGGAAACAAGGGCAGGAAACAAGTGAGAATCAGTAGCAATCACACTGAGAGTGATATGAAAAAGGATATTAAAATAAGAGCAAGAGCCTTAGGCAGGTAAGAGAGAATAAGGAAGGAAAGTAGAAGTGAGAATACTGCATAGTGCAGAAGGATTGGAGGTGAAATATAGTTTGGGGTTGGTCTCCAAATGAAGTAACTATCTTACCTCAGTTTTCCTTATGTGGGGAATGTTGAACTCAAGTTGAGCAGTGGGTAGTGAGTGCAAGTGAGGGGTTCAAGCACCAAGCCAAGTTGTAGGGCGAGTTTTAAAGTACTGGCACATGAAATCACAGGAACGATAGCAAGAGTTTTTGTAATTTACTCTACCTGGTGTTGGAACCCTGTGACTAGAAACCAGTAAAGGCAGAACCTGTCTATAAGGAAGTAAAAGCTAAAAACTGAAAACAAACATCCAGGCACTGACAGTTGTCCCCTAGCTGAAGAGTTTTGTCCTTACCCACAGCTGCAGGAGGGAGAAGGACATACTGCACTGCATGCATGCAACCCTCCCCAGCCGAGAGATGAACCACACCAACTCTGCCACTCATCAGCTCCAAATCTACAGTATTTGCAGGAGCTTCAGTCAGGAGTTGTGTTGCCTGACCTTGGGAGCCACACTGGAAGCCCCATGGGGAATCCAGCCCTTCTCATGTTCATGTCTCCTATCACATGCAATTCATACAGGAGCTCTGCTCCCGGGTGCTCCCACGCCCTGCCATTGTGTTATAAATGAATGGCTGTTGGTGTTGGTTGATATTTAATGAAGTCCATGTAATACTCTTCACTCATTTACTTAACCGAACAGTCTTAGTACCCAGCCTGGGAAAGTTATCTTGGCTTCTTTAAGCTTTTCTACCATTAGTAATAAACATTTTACAGTCTTGGCAAGCTGAGGCTGAAAACAGCATGACTTCAAACAGCATTGCTCACAGAGAAGGCTTTAAACTGATATTAAATCTCTAAACTGTGCAAACATAACAGTCCTGTAATAAAGATAATCTATGTGCAGTTCAGGCCAAGAGGGGCTCTGGTACTTGGGGTGTAGGTGGGACCTCTGGTCCCCACAAATTACAGAACACTTTTGGGCAGCTCAGCATCAGAACAGAGAGCCACTAGTCCTGTAATGCTGGGCGAGGTCTGCCTGTGCGTGGGGCCGTGTTGTATCTCAAGCCTGAGCTTCTTCTATTGCACCTGTCCAGCAGAATGGAAAGGGCTGTAGAGAAATGGCAGACCCTACTAATCCTCCCAGGCCAGGCCACACCAGGCTGGTGTAAACCTGCTCCAGACATGGAGCCTCACCCGTGGAGCGCTTGGCTGTGATACAATCCAACAGCTATTCCTCTGCTCTCAAAGGGTGAAGTGACTAAGAAAATATGCCCTAAATTACCATAAATATTCGTGGTCTCAAAGCCTGGAAGTGTACATCCTCCAGGACAGGCTTCCATGCCTGGTCTCACCCTTGCATGTCATGGTGTGAGGAGGGGATCTCACAGATGACAACCTCAGTTGTGAGAAGCAGACACCGTGCTGCAGAGCACTGCCCCTGCTCTGCACATGCGCTCCCCACGCACGTTATGGCAGGCCAGGCCCACATGCAAAGCTATGGAAACAGGCACTAATATGCAAATGCACACAAATCTGTAGCATCTGCTGCCAAAGCAGCTGTGCACAAGCAGGCACCCCCCACCCAGGCATGTAAAGTCATGCTAACGTGCAGTTAGACCACCAGGAAGCCAAGCGTGTGGTGTGACACAGACATGCAGCCGTACCCAGCCCAGGCTTTGAGAGAAGACTTCTTCTCTTCTTGGCTTTACTAGCTTCAAAAGCAGCAATGTTTTTGCAAAAGCTTGGCAAGGAATGTGCTTGGCAGGACCTCTGAATGTTTTCAATATTACGGGATTTCCGTAGTTTAATTTCATAGAATCATAGAATAGTTTGGGTTGGAAGGGACCTTTAAAGGTCATCTAGTCCAATCCCCAATTTACTCTGAAATGAGCCAGTGTTTTCCCAGTCTTTCATTGCGTTTCGTGGTGCCCTTGCACACTGGAAGGAAAGCAGCTGTTTCTGTGATAGGATGGGTCCCTGGCAGGATTAGCCCTCACGGGGGGCTGTGAAGGTGCTGCTCAGGGACCTGTACTCCTTGCCAGCCCCTTCATGGCAATGGCTGCAGCGCTGCTGAGCATGTTAGAGCAGTTAGAAACACTCAGGTTTGCTCCTGCAGGAACCTGGTTGGTAAATGGTATAGGATACTTTCCAGGGGCAGAATGAGGGAAGCACTGCTGCTCCCTGGGTTGGACTGGATGCTTTAACTCTTGGGGCTTTCAGTGTGGTCTCCATCACAAGCCCTTATATCAGTGGGAAGGAGTGAAGCAGGGTTGGGTGTTGGAGTAACCCCTAAGTAATATCTCAGGCACTTGCACAGCCTTGGGGTGAAGGAATGCAGCTGCATGGTGGGCTGTGAGGAGCCTGGAAATAGTAGGTTTTCAATGGAAACATAAGAGCCTGCGATGCTGGAGCTGTCTCCACTGCCTCCTCTATGGGCATGCAGCACAGCAGTTCTCCAGTGTGCTCTCCCAGGTGAGAGGATGCTGCTCCAATCCTACACCTTAAGGTAATTTTAAGAGAGGACTAAAACCCACCCAGAATTGAGGACCCTCATGGTTGTCCTTTATCTGTGCCAGAAGTGCTGTAGTCCAGAGTCAGGGATTCTGAGTCTGGTACTAAGGTTTCTCTTTGCTGCTTCTCCCTCAAGTTTTTTTTTGTCAGTTGCTTGCCATCTTAGCTGGTGCATGAGCTGGGGACCTCCATGTCTATTTAGGTGGACCTTTAAGGCTTTGTATCCTCTGCAAATCAGCTCTGAGTGGATCCTAGGATATGGATGAACCAGTGCGCTCCAAGTCGGTGGTTAATGGTAATACTAACCTATTGGTAGGATCAATTAATGGGTGTTTTTAAGGCACAGTAAAGTTTTGGGGCATCCTGGAGAGGAACAGAGAAGTGTATTATTGAGTTACTTTATTGTAATGATTTTCCTGGTCAGTGAGGGGGAACATGTCATGTTCCAGCCAGTGCTAACACCTGGGTTGGCAGCTGCAGTGAGCAGTTCCTGTCCAAATCACGATGTTTTCTGCTGTGGGTGTCTATCCAGGCATGTACCTCAGGCAGCTCTTGCACTGTTTATTGCACCCATAGCAGTTTCTAGGAGGATGTAGGGAATCGCAACAGCTCCCAAGACCAGAGTCATCTGGTGTGGGGTCCCCCAGGCTCAGAAGGGCTCCCTGGTCTTCATGTGTGCGTGGGGTCACAAGGGACTGCAGGTCCCAGCCTGGCAGAGCTGCCAGATGCCAGGGACTGAAATGGAGCATGGCCTGCAGAGCCCTGTGGTTTGTGTAATCCATATCTTCTTCTGCAACTGATCTCCCAAGTTAGGGGTGGCCTCAGGCCTCTGAAAGCTGATGAAGTAGCCGTGACCAGGCAAGCCTACCATCACTCCAGGTCTAAAGCCAGAGTAAGCCTTGGAGATACAGCTCCCAAACCACCTTCCTTCCCAAGACGCAGGTTAAACTCAGAACTCTTCTCCCCCTGGGCTTGAACTGGGAGCACTTTGTTGACCCCAGCAGCCTCTTGTCTCTTACCCAGGACACTGAACTGAACGACATGACTGCAGTCTTGTTTGTGCCAAGCTCTCCTGCTCACTCTACACCTAACGAAGCTGACACTGTATTGCCATTTTTATTGGCCTGGCTGGCAATTTTTCAGGTGCTAGGTGTGTTTATGATTATCAGGGTCACACCTCAATTAGGAATGGGGAGAGGGATTTTAAACATACCCACACCTTACCCTTCCTTCTACAACCTCTCTGAGTGGAAAGGGATTGTACAGTGTGTGGCCTGAATTCCCAAATTGGTTGGTGATATTTGCACCCAGCCTTGAGGGACTGGCCAGCCTGGCACACAGAATTGCCTGGCTCAGCAGTGCCACGTTGCTGAGCCGTCCCTGCTGCCTCTTGTTCATCACTATCTGTGCCTGTGTGTGTACTTGCTAGTTTAATAGCAGCAGTAGTTGCTTTTGTCAGAGATGATATGCAGGCCATAAAATTCGTTTGCCATTTTTTTTTTCTTCCACTGAGATATGAAAGCTGTGGAAAAGGCTCCAAAGCCTGTTGGTTATTTCAGATGAAGGTTATGTTAGGAATATGAAAAAAATGCATTTCATAGTGGCCAGAGGACCTAAAAATACCACTTTCACAGATCTTTGGTTGGACATTGTGAGAAGATTTCACAGCTGGAGATACTGCTCTCCAGGAAATCATCCTTAGTCTAGGTTGCAAGCACAGATGAGGTCAGTAAAAAGCTCTCATGTCCAAAAACAACGTAAAGAAGTTGTGTCTTAAAGGCCGATACTAGCTGTCTCTATGGCAGCCACCTCATGTGACATGGGTCATTGCCTGTGGGCTCCAGGGAGCCCAGCAGGATAAAACGCAGCCCACGAGTGGCAAGACCAGTGTCTCAGGGTGATTCCAGGCTGGAGTGACAAAAGAGGTGAGGGTTGGGATCGAGAACGCCACTTAAGGACAAGGCTGTCTCTGGGGCAGTTTGTGGGTTTTTTCCTAAGTAAGCTGAATCCAGCAATAAGAAACCTCCTGTAGGTACTGCACTGATTTAAGATTAACCAGGTAAAGGGCAACCTTGATAGAGCAGTTCATGGGAAGGAATCCAGGAGAATTTATTGCTTCAAAGATTTGATATTACATATATGGAGTTTTTAGGGCATATACCCAGGTGAAACCAACTATGGGTCACATGGTTCCTGTGACAATCAGAGGAGTCCTGGTTTTTATTCCAGTTTAAAGAGAAGAAGCTAACTCCTTTCCCTTCTCTTGACTGGACTAACCAGTCAGTCGTTATCTGAGATAACATGGGTCCTGCAACTACCTTTTCTGACCTTGTTCAGGGATTCAGCGATGGCGTTGGGGCTTTGGGTCATCACGGGTGCACAGGTATTGAGGACATGTTATTTGAGGTCTGTCCTACTCTCCTGGGTCCTTGGCTCCAGACTGGAGGCAGGCTCTAAGTGCTGTCTCCACATGGTTCTCAAACACAGTCTGAATCTCACCCTTGCATCTCATACATGCTGACAGTTTTCACCAGTGTGACTGTCACTGGGAGGCCACTAGATATGCAAGCAGGATGGAAAATCAGACTGCTTCTCATCTCTCATACCTGGGATGAGACTGCCTACCTCATTTCCCATGGCCGGAGATGGGGGAACATGAGGGGCATCTCCTGCAGATCAGAGCTAAAAATGGTGGATGTTGTTCCTCCCCAGATACCTAATCTTTACAGCCATCTAGACCTCTCTCCCATCTTCCCATTATCTTCCTGGGCATGCTACAGCTGAGAGCAGGCTCCTGTGATCGGAAGAGCAGGTCATTAAGAGCCTTCTCTAATTGTCAGTGTATTTCTTCACCTTTACAACCAGTGACAAATTGACTTTCACTTTATTGTCTTATTGTGCCCTGTAGGCTCAGTCTGCCTTTGGCTGCACCTGCTGCCAGCAATACGTTGGCTATATGTGAACCAAAGCAGAATCATCACCCCAAAGTGCTCAGAAATTACCTTTGAAATACAGGAAGGACTTAAAAATGAACATGTTTGAAATGCTAATAACGTATTTTGGCTTCCTTTGCTTGGCTTTTGGAGTGTGGTTACTTCAAGTCTTTAAGCTCCCTGGAATCATGAAAGCAAATATTTACACTTCATGTTTGTTTTTCTTTTAATGAAAATTGGGATTGTCATTCAATCTTATGATTCCAGCACACATGGCTTCAGGACAGACACCAGCTAACATTAGGCTTGCCAGGAAATAGTGACAGCTGGCGACAGCATCAAACACTTGTTTGGGCTTTTTCCCCAACACACATATGCTTTGTGCTCAGACCAACAGGGAGGTGAGCCCCTTGATTTAAAATAAATCTTCCCAGAAGAAAGAAATCCATCTGTCTGGGAAAAGTTAGAAAATATTTTTGCATTTATTTCTTTTTTTTTTCATGAATACAAACTCTAGTGAAGAAATATTCCTCTGTTTCCATTGGAAGGCAGTAACCAGCAAAAATTAATGTACAATATCGAGGAATGCTTGGTGCAAATGGACCAGAAAGGATTCCCCACAGAGTATGTCTACATACAGGAAAAAAGGTTGCTGCAGTTGGAAAAGACAGCCTGGTTATTATGGGTTTTTTGCATTTAATCTCCCAATTATAAATAATCAATATGATTTACAAAATAATTTACAGAAAATGATTGGATTCATCATTGCAATAAATTACTCAGTACGATGCCACCAGCATTGAGAGATGATACAATACTTCTGACACCATCAGCACAAGGCGAGGTGTTTCATTTTTGCATTGGAAATCAAGGGACAGACCTGCAGCTCCTCTGGCTGGGCTGGCTCAGATTCATCCCTGCCAGGGACCTCTCGGCAGCCATGGTTCCACCAGCTTCATCTTCCCGAGAGGCCAGCGCCCCACATAGTCTATGGTTAGTTAGAGCTGCTATTGCCTTGCGCTGCCAAAAATTACTCTAAGCCTGAATTTGTGCAGGGCTCTGCGAGCTCCAGCCCTGCTGGCACCCAGACAGGCATGCGCTGGGAGCGGGAGGCTCCTTTCCTGGTTTCAGCTCTAAACCAAAGGTCAGATCTGCAGGGTTTTGGCACAGGCAGGCACAGAGAAACGGGGACTGTGGCAGGGGGGGAGCAGGGCAGGCGGGTGTAGACCCAAGGCTGGGGCAGACCCAAGGGGCTTGGGTGAGACAGGGTCTTTCCTTGACCTCTGTTGTTCTTCTCTGCAGGACTCAAAGCATTGTGGTTTTGAGGTTGCTGCCCTCAGACCCTCTGAGGTCTGAAGGAGCCATAATGAATTCTTATCATGTTATGAAGACCTATAACTCTGTTATCAACCACTCTAAGCTGAAGGAGTGGCATTGGACTGAACAAGTAGGTTATATGGCATATTTTAGCATTAAAGCTGGGTCTGAACTGAGATCCTAGGTCATGATGCTCCCAACACTTAGGCAGCCCACGACCTTGGTCCAACCTGTGAAGCTCGGGCTTTTCTCACCCTCACAGGTCTCTCCCCTTCGTATGTCCTTACCCCCGCTTCCTTCCAAATAGGCATCAAGTGGTTGTCTTCTGACAGCTGAGAGGCAATAGTGGGGCCACTGATATTTTGGGCAGTGCTGCCCACTGCCAGCCTGTATGGGGATGACCTCATCCCATTAGCTGAAATCTCCTGAATCCGGTGGTCCGCCAGCTTCCCAGTCCAGGTAGCAAGGAGGCAGTAAGTGGTGTAAGGGAAGGGTGTGGCAGTGGTTGCCTCTTTGAGCCTTGTGGTGGGAGGGTGGTCATGGCACGGAAATAACAAAACCCCTCAAAGGCAGAAGGATCCAAGTAGTGGGGAATCCTGGTGGGCCAGACTTTGCCCCAGTATCAGCTGAAAAGATTTGTTAGACCTGGCTGGGGGAGTTAGTGTGCTGGAAGGCGACACCATGCAAAGACCTGGGACTAGCCAAGGCTGAGGAGTGGTTCTGCCAGTGCTGCCTGGGCAAAACCCGTGTGCTTCACCTTTTGTGATGCTCCTGGGGGAGCTTCCATCTCCATCAAGTTTGGCTGGACTGGGGACTGTCTGGGGAGCTGGCATGGCTGCGGGAGGGAAACCCTCCATTCACATAGCACAGGGAATTGCTTGTTCGCAGGGACTGGTGTGTGCTGAACCAACGCTGAGAGGTGGCAATGGGGGAACAGCCAGGTGCACTGTCCCCAGCCAGTCACTGCAACCTCCCCACAGAGGGAGGCAGAAATCTGGCCCTTCTAACAAAGACTGAGGGTTTCAGTAAGGCTTCAACTTTAGTTCTGGGACTCAGGGCTGCCCATGGCACACGCTGTCCGTAGCTGCAGGAAGACAGCTTTTGGTGGTGGTGGACTAGTCCAATAAGCAAGTCCGTGTGTTTGCACCCATTGACCTCTGGATGGCTTCTCTTTTCACAGTGACAGAGTCAGTTCGGGCTTTTGTCCCACACGGTCTTCTAAATGAGGCCATCTGGTCTGCAGATTGCTAGATGACCTCCTGTTTCGTGATGGCGGGTTGCGGGATGGAGGTGGGCTGTTTTGCCACGGTTGCAATGGCTCCCGGCAGCAGCTTGTATTGCTCTGGTCCTGAGCCTGCAGGTGGAGATGGCTGTGGAGTTTCTGGAGTAGCTACAGAGAGAGAAACAAAATTAGAAGAGAGCCTCATGGACCTGATAGCACTGGGACCTATCCTCAGTTGTGCGAAGTTCAGGTGTAAGCAAGGCAGAGGCTCTGTAGCAAAACCATAGCTTAGGCACAGTTAGATGCCCTGGAAGAACCACAGTAATGAGCATTGAATGAGGGGAGCTGCTGGCATTTGGACCTGTACTGGTCACTTTTTTGGTCAGCTGAGGTCATCTCAGCCCAAATTCCGAAGCAGTGGCCCCATGTGGTGGCCCTGGGTGATGGACCAGATTCCCCTGTGTTTTTGCAGAGGGCAAACTGAAGTGTGTCTGAACCATTCAAGGGAAAGAAGCCTTTCCATTGATTTCAGTGTGCACTGGATGGGATCACTCAGCCCCTTAAGGGCTATATAGAAGTTACAGTCTGCCAGGGAACGTTTTGTTGAATCAGTTAGTCTAGCCTAATCTAATCTAACCCACTTCTCTGTTTGTCTTTCTCTCCTTTCTGCATAGGAATTTCTCACACACTCATTATCAGAGACTTTGTCTCGCATGGAAGTTTTCCTTGTGTGGTAGGAGTAACCTCCACAGGCACATTGGAAAGCTCTCGGTTTCTCCTGGGAGCTCTCTGTTTCTCTGGTGATACTCACACATCTGCCCGTTGTGCATCTGAGGAGGCATTGTGTTGGCCACAATGACGTTTGTTCCCAGGTTCTCCTGGATCAGATGAGGGTGCAGGGGGTGGTGAGCATGCGGTGTTTCACTTGATGAGCCTGAAAACGTGCATATGACATTAGTTGTCACAATGGCAGGAGACAGTTCAGAAGGGCAGACCCACTGCACCAAAATGTCCAAGGCTTTGTGCGTGATCAGCTTGTGCATATGTGATTGGAGCACACCCTTCCCGTTTTCCTCCATGGATGCCTTGGGCTTACTAACCCCTGCCTTCTGCCTGCATTTCCACTTATACAGGATCGTATTCCTCTCTTCCTGAGTCACAGCTCCATCTAAAGAATAGCATGGTGGCAACTTTTCAATTTGCTTTGTCCCATTGGATGCTCCCACTAGAGAATCTGGGACACTTTCAACCTGAGCTTTCAGTCCCTTTTGTTTTGATGACGCCCTTCTGACACAGAGAAGGATTAGTGAAATGGCTGGCTGATAGGAGTTTGGGGGTTGCACAGCAATGCTCGTCTGCACGCAGAGGGCTGGGGATGCCTCTCTGTAAATAGATGCACAACTAATGCATCTCTTTAGGTGAGTAGAAATGTGGGACCCCAATGGGGCCACTGCCAATGATAGGGGGAGATAATTTTGTGTGAGGCAAGGGCTGACCTGCATACAGGCTGTCTCCACCTTTTTCAGGTAGGAAACAATGGCTATGGAGGTTCTCAAGGGGACAGTGATCAGGGAACACTAAGAGGCCTCTTGTAGGACCCTCAAGTACTCACCTCCCAGCAGCATCTCCTGCAGCAGGTTGTCAATCTTAGCCATGCCAAAGAGCTTGACAAACTGGATCTGCTCTATCATCTGCCAGGTGATGCTCTGCAGCACAGGTAGCAGCAGCAGCAGCTCCCCGAAGCGGCCCCGTGAGTCGTATTGCCGGTCATTGATGTAGTCCTCCAGGCTGACCTGCACCTGGTATCGCATCCGCTTGATCTTCGAGGGGTCACTGAGTCCTTTGGCATCTGAAATAACCCGCAAAACCAACTATCCAGGCTGCTTCCCTAGGAGCTGCCCTCAGTAATAGCATCAAGTCTGGGCGCAGGCTGAGGTGAGCTGTCTCTGATTCTCTATCCTCTGCTGTAATGGATGTTTTTTCTCTTCTTAGGCTGACTTCTCCCCTCCCTCTAAGAACAGTTTGGCCCAGAGAGGAGACCAGGCAGCATTTCCACAACTCAGGACCAGTACTAGTTGGCATAACCCAGACTAGTCCCCTCTGAAGGTAACCCTCACCAAGCTGGAGCATACCTGGGTCGAAGAAGATGATGGCTTTCAAGCAGGCATATTCGTTATCATCTATCTGCAGCTCCTGGAAGGGGAGGACCAGCTCGTCCAGGATGCGGATGGCTACTCGGTTCACCTCTACCAGTTCGGGGCAGTTCCGTGGGATGATGTGGTCGTTTCCTTTGGACAAGCAGCACAGAGACCATCGCCTTGTCATTGCCCAACACTTATCAAGGGCGGCAAGGAGTTCAAAACCCAAGTAACCAATGCTGAGATAATTTTGAGGGTGGAGGACTTAAGAAGTTCCTCCTTCTGCCCCTTCCCTGACTCAGCCCGCCAGAAATGCTGATCTGTGTTGCCAGAGCAGCCTCTCCTTACACAGGAGTCACTCAAGCGAGGAAAAGCTGACTGAGGAGCGAGAGCCTTTTTCTCAATCACACCACAGCCTGCTTACACAAACCGGGAGGGGCGGGCAATGTGAATGTTGATAGTCCCCCAACTTTGCCACATGTCGTGGCCTTGATGCGAATGTCAGCCAGGCCTAGCTGCACCCAGAGGTTGTGCTAGGCTTGCTAAAATACAGAAAAGCTCAAGCCACCACCCTGCAAAAACGATGCCTGCAAACACTGAACTACCCTCTCCTTCACCCTGGCAGGGAAGCTTCACAGAAGCTGATGGGCCGGGAGCAGGAGTGCACTCTTTACCTAGCAGCAAGACATCCTTGAACACCATGGACCTCTTGGCAGCTCCCAGTAACAGATGTTCCCCTGCATGTGCTCGCAGCAGTGCTACCTGCAAGGGCAGGGAAAAGTTATCTGGGTGATGCAGAGACACGGACAAAGCTGTGATTTCACATAAGCAAGAAAGAAAGCCCAGCATTCCTGTACTGCACTCAAGGGTGGGGAGTGAGAGCCCCTGTCCAGTCACAGTCAGAAAAAGAGGTCAAAAAGTGGTTTACTCCTGTGCATAAACAGCTATAAATCCAGCAGAACTAGTAGACAGCACCTGAAACATCCCATATTCATGGCACATGTCATGAGCAAGAACATGCTAGACTGTCCCAGGACCTCAAGCCAGCAGCGGGACATGTTCACAGTAGGCCATTTGCAGACAAGGCAACTCCTCCCAAGTGCAGAACCAGGAACCATGCTCCAGCCTGGGAAGAGGGCACAAGTACAATCCACTGCTGGGGACAGTTGCTGTCCATCTGGGCCGTGCCCACCTCCCACTGAAATCACGCTTATGGGGACCCACGTCCACCTGGCTGACGGGGTCATCCTCTGGCCATTTGTTCCCTCCGCAGCAATGGGCATTTGGGCCAGGGAAGCCAAAGGGATGTTTTTCTGCCCTGATGTTAATGATTGAAGTGTTTCATTTTACACCCTCCAGTGGCTGCTGAGAATGTTCTGAATCTTTTGCCCTCCTTAAGTTAAAAATTTCAGAGATTTAGGCAGAAACAGAAGTTAACGATTGGACAGCCTGACACAGAGGCTTCTTAATGTCCAGCCAGGAGCCTCTGCTGGAGAAAACAATCATTAAACATTAATGGAGAGATTCTGAAAACTGTGTCCTGATGGGAATGGTCCATTTTTCCAGTGTGTTATCCCTCAGCATCTGACAAAGCCAAGAGAAGTCTTATCCCACCGGAAATGCCAGGACAATGTGTCGCCCGTAGAAGAGAGCTCTGCTTAGAAAAGATGCTGATGTCTGAGAGAGGGATATTTTTTTTGCAGAGGGTGAAAAAGAGTTATGCAAAATAAAGAGAGTGGTGGTCCTTGCAGAAAGACTGGACACAGGATGCCTGGAAACCTTTATCTGTATGCCAAAACCTAGCCTCTCTCTATCGCTATCCAAACGTGGGTGGATGTGTTAGCCAAGCTGCTTGTAATTACCAGAGCTGCAAAAAAATGAGCTTTCCTATCTGACGAAACTTTGAAAAGGATGGAAAAACTGTGAGTCCCAAGGCGGAGCAAAGCCCTCACGTAGAAATTTCCTGCCTAATGCAAATTCAAGAAAGCTCAGTTTGAAACCACTGTTTTTGTTTCCATAAAACTTGCTTGTCTGAGCAGGGTTAAAGTAAATTACTTCAACAAGGCAAAACCATCTCATTTGATATTTGTTCTTGCAGTGATCAACCTGAGGTACAGCATCTCATTATGAACTAGGATAAACATAAAAGTTGTAGCACAACAGAATAGAACTTTAAATTTGAAATGAAATGGCTTTGCCCCACCAAACCCAGTACTTTGACATTTTGGTGCAGAGGAAGAATGAGGGGTTGGGTATGACCTTTCCTTTAAAAATGTTGGCAGAGATTATTCATTCTCAGGCAATATTTTAATGACAATGTAACAGTGTTTCCCAACATTAAATGTTCCCACCAGACATGTCTTGACTGACTCTCAGGACCCTTGGGCAGCTGGCTTGCACGTAGTTTTGTTCATTCCTGCTCCCTGGCATTTCTGTCCTTCCTCCTGCACTCCCTTGAGTATCTGCTGCCTCTGTTCTTGTACTGTCCTTCAAAAGCATGGGTGGCATTCATTGGTTAATTTTAATGCAGCACAGTCTTTCCTCTCAAGCCCTTTGGGACAGATTGGGAACTGCTCATGACGAGGGGTGGCTGGTCATAACAGAAGACCTATTTCAGTTGAGACAAGCCTGTGGAGCCTACTGAGAGCAGCCTCTCCTCTGTGGGAAGGCAGCCTTCAGACAATGTCATCATGAGGCTTTTTCTTCTTTGAGAAATTTTGCAGCCCCACAAATGTAAAATGAGCTCACGTGGAAATTGCCGTAGTTTGCAGAGTTATTAACCATCTAGGTTTACTGCCTCTGTTCCAAATGGCACAAGGATACAATGGGTTATTGCAGAGCTGCCCAAGCCTCCGCTGGGCTGCAGCCTGTTTGCTGTGTAAATGTCATCGGCCATTGGAGTTCATTTTGTTTTTCATAATTTTTGAGTTGTATTTGCCTTAGGAGTTTAACAGATTTCTTGCCAATTTATATGATTTAGCCCTTACACACCACAGTAAGGAGGGAAATACGCTCTGTGTTAACAGCGCTGAATTCCCCAGGGCTTTGTGCTGCTGGGTTATTACTGAAGATCTCAGTTTTAGGATTGAGGGGGTTTTGATCAGCTGGATGCTCTCACTTTCTGGATATCCCTTTTTCCTCATGATGTAAAAATTATCTCTATATCAACAGGGCTGGAGACTGATCCTAGCTGAAGAAGACCCATGCTGATTTTGTGACTGAACACTGGGAAGTCTGGAAATACCTTCCTACCTGGAACAGGACCTGTGCGGGCCACTGCCAGAAGTTCTATACCCTGCCAGAAGTGCTATCCCTTCCCTCTGGAGCCTCCTCACCATCCACATGTGCTGTTCAAGGCGGGGCACACATCATGTCTGCAACATCTGCTGCAGACTTCAGACTTACACAGGATACATCTCCTTGTATCTCTTTGAGGCTGCCTGAGATCCTGCAGTATAGTTTTACAAAGGATTTCAAAGCCACTGTGCTTGTCTCGGTTATGGAATCAGCAAATATAATTTTAGTAATTTGTGTCAAATGCAAATATATTTCTGTTTTTTAATTCTAAAGAGAGATTTTCTTATTGCCTTGGGAGAAAACCAGTATTTAGTTTTAGTGATTCAACACCAGGGGAATGGATACAAACATATCCCCAGGCAAGAAGTAGAAAGAAAGATAGGCAGATTTGGTTTTAAGTCTTGAGCAGACCTTAGGCTAGAAGTCTGTCCTGCTAAGTCTGATTACACTAAGTATTTGTATAGCACTTCAGGTTTTCAAAGTGCTGCACAAACTATAATTAAATAATTGACTGATAGACCCATACAAAATGCACACCTGATTGTGTACCTAACTTGAGCTCAGTGTTATCATGACTGTGCTCATCGACTGATTAGCTGCACATGCAAATGGCCTGTGCTGGCATTGTATGGATGCCGTTCCCAATCAGCTGCAGCAGTCAGGATAACAGAGTTGACAATGCACATTTTCTTTGAAGGTCTCAGCAGCCTGGCTCTCCTTCAGCTCCCCACTGCCTTCCCCAGGGTGGAGCAAGGTGGGGTGGAAGGGGGGACTTGCCTGGTCATCCAGGGGCAGCTCGCAGAAGGCAGGGATGTACTTGGCCCACTCCACCAGCACTAGCAGCTGCTGCTTCATGGACTCGCACACGTCGGAGATGTTGGCAATCTTCTTCCCTCGGATGTCTCCGTTGATCACAGGAACTGGGGATGATATCTGGAAGGAGAAAAGAGATCCTTCAGCTTTCAGTGCCACAGAGGAAACAGACAGGAAAATCCCCAGCCCACAGGTTGTTTTGATACAGACTCCAGCACCAATGATTACTTTTTTCTGTTGCACATCCAGCGCCCAGAATACATGGCCCAGCACAACTCAATTAAATTGAGATCAACTTGGGGATCTGTGAACATGAGATGCTTCAGAGCTGAGTCTGTGGATCATCTTGGTAATCTGTCATGTCTTAAATAGACTGGAAAGCGCAGAATGTTTCTAAAGCCAAGGTCTTCCTCCCACTGAACAAATGTGCTCACTCAAGGTCCAGGAGGGAACAGAGGGGCTCGTGTAGCAGTCAGCCTCACCAGTAAAGAGGACACATCCACCCAGTGCTGCTGCACGAGCTACTTGGTCCCACCAAAGGGCAGAGAACTGCTCCCCCTTCCATGCTGCTCCAGAGCCAGTGCTTGGCCAGACCTGCCTTGTCCGCTTTTGACAGGAGACACACAGGCTCTACTTCTCCTCCTGTCTGAGTCAGCATGAGCACAAAAAGTCTCTGCTGAAGGTAGCTTCGCAGGTCTGACATTGCTTTCTGTGAGCGCCAGGTCATTAATATTTGACATTACCCAATTTGAAATGCTAAAGACAGACTTTAAAGACAGCCACCTCCCACCTCCCGCCAGCTTTTAGGCCCTTTTGGCAAAACTTCGCATGTGCAAACATGCCCACAACACAGGTCGCATTTTTTGCGTGGCGAATTATTTGTGATTGCAGAGGCAAATGGGGCCATTTCATTTGTGAAGGACAAGCCTGACAACTCTGCAAGTACTGTCACACAGAGCTGGAAAGAATATGTCCCCCTAAACCAGGCACCCAACCTCCTGCCTGGTTCTCATGCATAGCTGCTCACCCAGCTCATCTAAAAGTTTGCCCTTAGTCACTACTTTATCCTCATGCTTCTGTAAGCAATTAACTCAACCCCATCACTGCCCTCTGCCTGCCCTCTCTGCTCTTGTACAACATCAGCTCTTCCTGTCCTGTTCCTGCCAGCATTTTCAGCTTGGACCCTGCCAGCCTCCCCAAGGAAGTGGAATTCAAATGCCATCTGCTTTTTTTTTTTTTTCAGGTTGCATTACCTGGAAGCTTTCCAGCTCTCGAGCTATTATTGAATAAATAAGATTGTAAAAATCTCACCATGTATTACCCTAATCAGAGAGCCCGGAAGGCTTAGCAAATAAATAAAGACCTCTGAGTGAGTGACCTGAGATCTTGGAGAAGGCAGCTCCTCAGCAGTATCTTGTTCTAATTAGCTAGGCACATAAAAGTTACCAATTACCATGCTGGAGCCTGCCTTGTTTAATGAGTCGCTCTGTGCTCTGTGGGAGAGCAGGAGCTCCCCTGGATTTGACGATGGTTGTAGTTTTTATCAGCAGACCCTGCTTCAGACTTGCATACGAAGCCGCTGCAGGACTCAGAGTCCCAGAAATGTCCTTCCGTTGTAGATCTGGTGACTTGAGACCCCATTAACTCACACCTCTGGGAGCAGCACCAGTATTATTTTTATAGGGTATATAAATATATTAGGGCCTGTGTAGGACAAGGTGAGGCATGGGATGAGATTGGATATGCTTCTCGTGTACAGGATTGGCCCTTGGCCCGACCGGCATATCCCCTCCTCGGGGAAGTGGAGCTTACAGCCTGAGTCCTAGCATGGAGCCCAGAGCACAGCGTGTCCTGTCCCAGAGCATCTCCCGGGGCAGCCTTCAGGGTGATGTGACCCTTGAAGCAAGGAAGAACATAGACTGCCAACTTGAATCCCTCTTCATTTTCCCTGAGACAAGGAGTGCTGTTCTTCCCAGCTTCCATGAAGAGTGGCAGCTCTTGCCTCCAGCACAGCCCCATCCTCATCACTTGTTCTTGCAGACAAATCCTCCCTGCAGCCTGTGTGCTCCCATCATGTCCTGTGTCCTCCCAGAGAGTGCTGATCTGATGTGCACTGTTTGCAATATGCAGATTCTTAAATCGCAATCATCTTTTCAGGTGAATGCTCTAGGAAATAAGTCTTGGCAGTATGCTTGTGGAAATGGGGAATTTCAAGCAAACACTGGAAAGAATATCTGCATAAAACAAGTATGAAACTGATTCCTTGTGAAACTGTGCAAGAAGCCAGAATCCGAAGTTCCTAACAGCCGATGGGGAAGGAAAGCTGCTTCTGCAAGGCCAGCCCCTCGGCTGGCTTAGGCAGCTGCAGCTCCTTAGATTTCAATGATTCTACCCTATTTTCTTCCAGCAGGCTCTCCAGCCTTCATGTGTCCCATCAAAGCAGAACAGATTATTGCATATAATTACAACTGGGTTCTGGACCAAAGAGCATTAAAGGGATGGTTTCAGGTAACAAATAAATGCCTTTGAAAAACCAGTGTTGAGTTGGCAGATAAGTTACTTAAAAAAGAGGTGGTAATTTGAAGACTCGGCTATTAAATACTCAACTTGCTCTACTGGCCAGATAGTGCCCGATGCTTTTGTATTTGCCAAAGAAGAAAGAAGAGGTACCTGTTGTGCCAGGACTTCTGCCTGCAGTAAGACACTGATGGAGGGCAAGCTGCTGTCTTCGTAACTTGATCTCCGGGTGCTGATTCGGTCCCGTTCATTTTGTACAGCTGCAAGAGAGTATTTTAGCTGAGCTGCAGGTTGTTCGTGACACTGTACACTGAAAACTAGCACAGACGTTTGGCATTCCCCTTCCTTAGCTGCAGTTTCCCAGCTTCCCTGCCTGGCAGGCGGAGGTGCAGCTGCGTCTGGTTTGTGATGGGATGCCTGCGAGAGCTGACTACATCTGGTAGTTCTGTTTTCACATTTGCTTTATTAGGCTTTCCTGGGACAGGATCATTACAGAACCCAGGCATCTGGTTCAAAGCCTGTAGAGTTCAATGGGAAGGTTTCCTTTCAAAGGATCTGGCTTTTAAGGTTTTTAATTTCAAGATACAGGGTCTGAAACGGTGGCCATGCTCACGCATGCAGCCCAAAGCTTATGTGTGAAATGGAGGAGTATCTGCATGGCTTCTTTGTCTGTCCACATGACTTCTGTGAGCTCCGTTTGGGAAGCTCTCGCGCCAGATAGGTGCAGCTGGAAAACTTCCATCTAAGCTACAAGGAAGGAAGTGCGGAACAGCTCCTCCTTATCTCTCCAGAGCAGCAGAGCTCTCTCATACCTTATTGTAAAGAGGGTCCCAGGTCAGGTTTGACCCCAGTGTGTCTCCCTGCTTGGTCTAGTGTTGAGGACCTGGGCTTTGAGTCTAGAGGTGGCAGCAGCCAGAGCAGAAGCAGTAGTGCTGAGGGGGAGGATTTGCCTCTCTATCTGCCACGAGGCCGTGGGCTGGCCATAACTCACCATGGCCACACCAGTCAAAGCCATCTGCTGAAATAAGGTATCGATGATGGCAGGGGAAACAGAACAGTCCCTGCCTTAGGCTGGTGGCTCTCTGGATTGATACGTTCTCAATGTATAAATCTGCCTGATAAAAAGCAATAATGAGGCTGGGCCAGAAGAAAAGCCCTGCAGTCAGCGGCTGTAAATAGGAGCTCTCAAGGTTATGCTGCTTGTTATCAGTAGCAGGCCCCCGAGTTCAGTCACGCCATGATGTTTTCCAAATGTTTGCTCAGTATTAGCTGGTCATGCACCTAATGTAACTTCTATTGAATATTAACAGACAGCAGCAAAGCTCTGGGCATGGGATGAGCAGACGCTGCAGGGAGAGGAGGATTCCTATGTTCTTCAGGAAAAGTCAAGCCAAGTTCCTTGCAATACCTCATCCCCTTTAGCAGGGAAGAAATGTTCCCACTCAGAAGTGTTCCTGCAGGCTGGTGTTCCTGGAGAAGCTGCCCAGGAACCACTAGTACTTCCCCATTGTCTTCAACGACCCCTTTTCTCCAAAGTTTCTCCTCGAGGGGTTGTGAACTGCGGGGAGCACAGGGTTTAATTTCTCTACAGGGAACAACAGGGCCAAATGCATCCTGGTTGTCCCTTGGCAGAAGTCAATGGGGTGAGCTCTGCAGGGTGCCAGGCAGCTCTTTGGGCTGCTTGCTCCTGGCAGTTTGTCCCTCCACCAACAGGGCCACCAGCAGGGCCACCAGCAGGACCACAGCAGCCCCAGGTTTCCTTGCCACTGTGAACACTCCTGAGAACCACGCAGGGCTAAACAAGGGGTGAATCCTGTCCTGTTGTGTCTGAGTCACGGGGACCTGGAAGGGCTGCAGAGGCAGAGAGGCAGGGAAGTTGGTGGGGTGAGCCTGGGCCACGCAGGGGGGTGCATATCTTTACTTGTTTCATATGGAATTAAATAGCCAAAATGCTCCACCTTGCTCTAGGTTCTTTCTGCTGCGGCTGCTGTATCAGATAAAACAGCTTTCTGCAGAGGCTCAGCAAGAACCTATATGCACATTAGGAAAAAAAAGCGCAGAATGACAGGCCTTTGCCAGACTCGCCTGTCTAGCTATGGATTTGATGGTGACTCTGGGTCAACAGCACTTAGAGCAGTTTTTCCCAAAGTGTTTCCAAATTTCCAGGCCTTCTTTGAAGGTTCTGCTTCTCACTGATGTTGAGAAGTGTTCCCAAACTGCTCAGGTGCCCCGGCTCTGTGAGAGCACAGGTGATGTGTGTGTCAGTGTGAGCAAGAGTGAGCTGAAGAGGCCTGGGTGTGATCTGTGTGTACAAGCACGGGCACTTCTGAGACACAAGCGTGGCCCTGCGGCACTCCTGTGGGCTTGTCTTTGCTGGCATTTTGAGAGGTGCCCTGAGAAGGGGCCCTCAAATTGAATTTGGGAGCACACAGGGCCCCCATGCCTTGCCCTCAACTGTTGGAACAATGGCTGCTTGCAAGGACTTTGCGTGGGTGGGAGCGGGCAGGTTGGGCACATGCAGGGCTCAGGACTGGAGGCCCAAACTCTCCCTAAACCCCCCTGTGATGGGGGTCTGGATCTGTGCACAGGAGAGCACTGTGGAGGGGCTAAGATGGCTGGGCAAGCATGTACACGGCAGGGACTGGCCTTGGGCTGTGAGGGCTTCCTCAAACATATGGAGCCAGCGTGACTGCTGCTGGGGGGAGTGTGGGGAAGCCATGCCGCCACCCACCTTCCTTCTTCATTCCTGCTCGGAAGCACTTCTTAAGCCTGCAGTATCGGCACTGGTTTCTTTTGTCTTTGTCTACCACACACTGCCTGTTAAACCTGGGAAGAAAGAGAGGTGTGAGGAGCAGCAAGACTGAGTCTGAAGGCAGGACAAGACAGCCCTGAGCTCCAAGATGCACTCAGAGCAGGTTCCCAGAGGCTCACCCTGAGAAAGGAGCCACCGTCTGTGCCATTTCCACGCTTGCTTTAACCTGAGGTTTTTTCTTTGCACTGAACATCTCAGCCCTCTGCTCTACCTCTGGATGTTCAATAAGGAAGGGCTAGAGCTGACAGTTGTATGCAGGAGTTCAGGCTGCTGGTGTTACTCACTAACCACGAGGCATAGGATGCTCGTGATGGACTAACAAGCACCAGCAAAGTTAAAAGCATGAGCCAGGAGGGTCAGAGCCAGCTTGCCAGCCTCTGTTATAAGTAAGATCCCAGTTAGAAGGGAGGAAGAATGCGTTTATCCTGAATAAAAAAAAGGGTAGAAGGTTGTTCTTGAGCTAGTAAGGTTAAGAAGTGGGTTTAAGTCCCTGCATCTCTCCGGGGCTGTGTCTGGGATCCAGGCAGGTTGGTTCTGACCTCTGGACAGCATCGCTGGTGTGTGAACAGCTCTGGAGCCACCTGTGCTTCAGAGAGGACTTGGGAAGCAACCAGCTCCCTCCACACTTGTATCACCAAATCCATCGCACATGGAGGGGCAAATGCTGATCTCCCATGTGTGTGTCTCTTGCATACACCACAAGGCTGGTGGCCATTTGCAGCATGAATTTCACTTGCAAATTTGCTCTAATTTACTGCGGATTGATCAAGTTTGCAAAGTAAAGACAAAGGCATACAGAGCTGGGAAAGGGCTCCCAGCCATGCCGAGTTCTGTAGCTTTTGAAAAGGCTTGTTTCTACCGTGCTTTTTAAAGCCCGAAGCTAAGATTTGCCCAAATGGATGCCTGGAAGCAGCTTTTTAAGCATTTCTGTAGCACTTATATAAAAGCCCTAGTCTCTAAAGAACTGGGCACCTTGACTTTTCCACTGGAGCTGTGGGAAGGGGGCTCCCTGGGCAGCCAGCTTAAATAACCCTGGGGTGCAAGTGATAATGTGCTTCACATGCACTCATAAACCTGGGGCTTCTTTCTGTCACTCAGATTTTAGAGTAATGTTGCTCTTCACACTCTCCAAGTGGCTGTCAGGCCATCAGGAGTAACTCACTCAAAAAGCCCAAGTGATTTAGACACTGTGAGCCGAGGACTCCTCGGTTTCCTCTGTGACTTTCTACGTGTGGGTTGCTCAGAGCAGGGAGCAGGCAAGTCACAGCCACTGATGGCACGGGAGAGCCGTGGGCTACCACCAACGACAAGGTGCAGAGCATGAGTTGCAGGAGCAACATGGGTGCCTCGTCCTCAGAGGCGTGCATGCTACGCTGCCCAGCTTGTTGCTCCTTAGATCTTCTTTTACCACGTAACAGGCAGTGACAGCATTTTAGGTAGATGGCAGACACACTTCCATCTCGTGATGGAGGAGGGATGGGAGACCATTTGAGTGCCTCCAGGGAGTGAGTTGGGTTTGCGCTGCACTCAGAGCAGGGAATAGCAAGGTGCTCAGCCCTTGTAATAGGGCTTCTCCGCCCTGGCATCACCTTGCTTGCTAGCCGCATCCACAGTTGGCCATTTGCAAGAGCATGTGCATGGCCCCTAAAGAATGGGGCAATAGCTCCCAGGGTCTTTCCCCAGTGATCACTGGAGGACAATCCCAGAGTGAGAGTGGTCTCTGACCCTTCCCAGAGGCGGGGAGTGAGGTCAGGGAAGGTGGTGGAGGATGCAGGGAGAATGAAGAAAATGAAGCACCATGCTGCTGCGCTTTGAGGGCTTTGCTGTTCAGCTCCTAGGGACTGTTTTGTCTCAGCCACACGACCTGTCCCCTCTGTCCTTACCTGCAGGAGTACATGTGGTTCTTCCGGACGCTCCTCCTGAAGAAGCCTTTGCAGCCATCGCAGCTGGAAGCCCCGTAATGCTTCCCTGTGGCGCGGTCCCCGCAGATGGCACACAGCGCGCTCACCCCGATGCTGTTGGAAGTGTTGAGGTTGGCTGTTTCTGATGGAGATGTGTCTGCTTGGGGAAGGAAGAAGACAGTGAGACAGACAGCCAACATTTCCTAACTCAGTTTCCAGCGAGAGACTTAATTTTTGGAGGAACCAGGCAGCTGCAGCCAGACTGTGCGGCAGGGGCTGGTCAGAGAGGTGTGTAAGGAGTGATGGGTACTCCAAGTGTCTTAAGTCATTGCAATTTGAGTGTGCAAAAGCTCCCTGTGTGCCAGGCTGAGACAGCTCTTCTCAAAGGCCTGACTCCAGCGATGCCTTCAGACAAAGCGGAAACCCATTTGCAGGAGTCACAAAGCAGAGCCAAAATTCCTCAGGGATTTGCAGATGCTTTGGGCTGCAGTAGCGTGGCCAGAGAAAAAGCTGGTACAGAGTTAAAGCTGAGGTATTACAGCTCAGGGTGAGCAGCTGATTTATTAGAGAGGTGTTTGTGTTATAGCACCGAAAAAGCCCAAGACAGCCCTGAGCAGACGCTATCAGAGAAATGAGGTGACCAGCTCCCTTTGCTGGAGAGCCCCAGGCACGGAGCTCCAGCCTGCACAGCAGTTCTTCAGGAGAACAAGACTTTAAGTGCATAACAAACTTAAATTCCTTCAGCTGGAAAACTCATGTGGGCAAACACTACCCATGCAAAGAAGGACTGATCAAGCTAACCCAGAAAGAAAGGGTGATGCTATATCAGGGAGGAGGCTGTATGCTGCGTATGTTCCAGAGTCTGGTAGCACCACAGCTGAGACTGATGTGTCTTACAGTCCTTAGAGAGTGAGGGGGGCTGGCACTTGCAGGGCTCTTTTGGGAGGATGGGTAATTGCAGCAGCCTCTGTAGGAAAGGACATCTGAAAGGCTTGAAACCCTACACTAAAACCCCTCCAGCAAGCCAAACAAACCTCAAGGCTGAAGGGATCAGCCCTTAATTCAGTTGATCTAATTGTCCCCTCCCATGTACATTTTTCTGTATCAGCACAGGCACATTCCCCTGCCTCAGTGGAAATCCCAGTTGCAAATGATACTCAGGATCTACAAAGCTATAGAAACCTGCTGGGATTTTAATATTTGAGTCCATTGGTCCCTGGTCTCTGGCTTTGGCAGGGATGCAGTTAACTCTCACCCCAGGAGGGCCACAGCTGCTCCCACTTGGCACCCAGCAGAAAGGGGGCTGGGTGCTATAAAAAGGCTGATCCCAGGAGGGGTCCCTTTGGCAGCTGAAGCATGGATGTTGGGGGAGGCCAAGGCTATGCTGCCTGGGGTAGGTCTACAATTTTAGCATTTATTTTGCAGAGAAAGGGGTATTGCAGCAGGTGCTGTGCAGCCTGCTTGTGCCATCCCTTGGCAGGAGTAACTGGTGTGGCTCCAGCAGTGAGCTAGCATAGGGGATCTCGAGCCAGCTCCTTCCCTGGCTCTGGCAGCACCTTTCATTTCCCTGCCCGCTTTCTGTCTTTTTAATTTCTTGTATCCCTCCTATATCTCTTTCTGAGATGGTTTGCTGCCTCTCTGTGTTCCTGCCTGCCTGTTGCACAGCTGCATTTCCATGGGTGCAGCACTGCCTGTGCTAAGCTCCCCTCTCCACTTCCAAAGCCCTGAGCTCCTCCCAAGACCATTCCGGCTGTCTTTTGTCCCTGTGAGCAGCTTGCCTCTGAAAGCATCCTTCTTTGCAATGCATCCTGAGGGCTCAGCTGGATGAAGGTCATTCCGGAAGGAAAGTTAGATTTCCAGTTTCAGCTACACATAGGACTTGCACAAGAGAGGAAGAGCTGATCTGCCTGTAATCACATTACTTGCGTATCTGTGACAGCCCAGATAAATCTCTTTTTAGCAGTATATCATGCTGTAATCAGATGAATATAGAACAGGAAAAACTGGCACCATTATCAAAGAAATTACGACATCTTAGTCTAATAGCCAACCGACAATGAAATTATTGCCTAATGGATAATTTTCCAATTAAGTTTATTTTGTAGTGCCAGAAATGTGGGCTTCTGGCTGCTGCAGTGAAGTGGGTTTAATTGGATTGTTTTGGAGTTAAGGTAAATGGAGGAAAGAAAAAAACTGACTTTAAGTTTGAGACCTCGCAGCTGAGACTTGCGTTAGGACCTCGAGAAGCCCCCAAGCCTGTCTGAACGCAGGATCTGTTTGGTCTCCGATAGTGGCAAACTTGGTCATTGCTGAGCAGCCACATCTGGGCTGGAGCTGCAGAGCTGTGCGGGGCAGGGGCTGAGCTCTCCTGCAGTCCTCTGCCAGAAAAGGAGGTGGAGGTTTTGCGGGCAGAGGTGCGGGTAGTTGCTGGAGTGCCAAAGCAGCCCTGGAGGCAAGACCTGCCCCTGGTCTGGAGCTGGGTGGAGGAGGAGGAGAGGTGTTGGTGCTGCCTGACCCAGGTGACTCATCCACCCCTAGGGCGTATTTCATATTGCACATGATCTCATCACATAAAATTATCCTGTCCCTCTGCCCCGTGAAGCACTCGGTCCGGGGGGGCCGAATCACAGCCCCCCGTGCAGGAGCTTTTGCGTTCCGGGTGGGAGAGGGGCATGGAGAGGTAGCAAGACCTGGAATTGTCACGGAGGGTCCAGGTGGGCATCGGCAGAGCTGAGGGGGGCTGCTCTCGGCCCTGAGACCCCTAGGTGGGTAGGACTAGCCCCCACGAGCAGAGAAAGGGCTGAGACCCAGGGCAGCAGGGGGTTATTGCACAGCAGAGCCACTTCAGCACTGCAGTGTCACATCTTTGACGGAGCAGAGCCATAACCCTGGGAAGAGAAGACCTGCACAGGCTGTGAGGGAAGAGCCCGTGCCGCTGGCACAGCCCTCCCGGGACAGGGGTGCCCCGGCAGCCTCGGTGACGCAGCAGGCAGGAGGAAAGGGCTCAGGGGGTCATCTTCTGTGGTGTGCTTCGTTTAGTCATTAACTTCGTATTTAGAGAGACTTTAGGGGGGACTTGGAGAGGAATCTCCTGTTATCTCTGAGCATTTAATCACCAGGACTCCTTGGTCCCCAAATGGGTGGGCCAGTGTTGCAAATCCTGGTGGGTTAAGTGTGATCCTACCCTCCTGAGGGGATGGGAACGCTCATCTATCCTTGCCGGGTCCCCTTGCCCCTCTTCCCCGGGGGCTGAGCCTCCTGGCCCTGCAGCACTCGCAGGGAAGGGGATGCCACCCCACACCCCAGCACTGGCATGGGGAAGAGCTGTGGCCTCAGTGCAGCTGCGGGGGCAGTGCCCGAATTGCTTTTTTGCAGCGATTTCTGCCCTTGACAGGTGCTAAATGGCTTTCTGCTCTGGGAAAACCTAGCTCCGGCTGCTGCTGGGTGGGACTGGCTCTCTGCTCTGGAGCCACAGGGGCAGTCGTCTGCCTGGTGAGCCGCCAGCAGCATTTCACTCGGAAACTTTTGGCTGGTCTTTTCTCTTGGCTGGAGGCTGAGGAAGGTGAGATCCCCCCTGTGTTCAGCCCCAGTCCCGGTCCCTGGGCTGAATATCTGGTGGGGACCTCTCATCGCACCCAGCTCCTGGCGTGTGCCCGTCCCCAAGGTGTCTGGGCTGCAGGGCACCATCCCACCTGCACTGAGCACAGCACTGTTCCGCCACCTCAATTTCTCCCCGTGGGAAGCAGAAACCCCGCTGGGAGCCCCACAGCTGACACCCCCGCCATGCCCCAGCCCACCCCAGGAGCATTTCAGCGGCTGCTCCGGGGACTTGTCCTCCTGCAGTCCCTGGCTTGTCCCACCGCTGCGGAGAAGATGGAGGGGACTTACCGTTGCCCATAGCCAGCACCTGCATGTTCTCAAACTCCAGAGTGGTGTACGCCGGGTCTAGCACTGCGCTATAATCTGCCATCTCCATGTCTATTAGGGCTTTGGAAAGGCGCATTATCATCAGCAAACACGGGCCAGATTGTACCGATTCCCTTGTCCGAGGCTATTGGCCCTTCTGCCTCCCTCTGCCTTCGCTGCGTCCCCTATCTGTTGTCTTTTATTTCAAATATTTCTCTGAAAGGATTTGCTGAGCCTCAAGGCCTATACTCCCCAGAGGGGTGGAGGCAGGAGGCAGGGGGTTAATCTTTAATCATCTCGCCCACTGCGGATCGCTGCTAAGCTTTTTTTTTTTGGTGGAGCAGCAGTGATTCTTGTTGACTGTTATTGAGTCTCGAGGTGCTTTGCCAATCCTGGCTCCCAGGCGCAGGCAGGACCGCGGGAGCAGGCACTCGCCGCCCAGGGAACACCTTCCCGGGCTATTGACCTTGATACTGAGCTACCGGCGTTGGTCTTAATTGTACCTGGGGTGGAAAACCTGGAAAAAACCCCGCCGGGAGAACAAGGTTGCTCTTCACTTCAGTCATTGCCTTCCCCTCTCCACAGTTGGTTGCCTTCTCCCCCTGATTTTCCCTTCTCTCACTCCCTCCATCCCTCCCACACCTTTTCCTTTTTCTCCCTCCCTGTCAGAGGAGGTCAGCGCCTGCCTGGCAATTTACACGTTGCTATGCAAAGTAACAACGTACGACTGCTTTTACTTCCCTATAAACTGAGTTTTACAGGGGCTGGATGCCTTATAAACAGATCCCACCCTGCAGCTGTGCCCAAACAGTGAGCAGGGCCAGGGGGTGGCATGGGTGCCCTGGGCATTGCCGGGGCTGCTCCTGTCCCACCACCAGAGCCACCCTGTGCTGGACACCCCCAGGGGCTCAGTTTTGACGGACACGTCTTAAAATTTTCATTAGGCGTTTTACAATGCAGCAGAGCTTTACGCTGCAGTGGGATTTTTTCCTTCTGCAAATGCAGCCACTGCCAGCTGTCCGCTGCCAGCACTGGCAGGGGTTCTGCCACCTCACCCAGACCTGGGGTCCGACCCTGCTGGTACTGGGCAGGGGGGACCGGAGCAAGTGGCAGAACTGCCTGTGCTCTCCTCCTAGCTAACCTGGGTGCTCTCCTCCGCAGCTGACCCTGGGCACATCACTCCTCTGCTTTAGACAGGACAGAGACTTTTCAGTGTAACAGCAAGATCAATGAGTGGGAATTTAGTTGATTGCTGAATGGCATCAGCTGAATGGCACAGGAGAACCAGAAGTTAATGGTTCGGTATCAGCTTGTTCTGCGGTGAAAAATTCCCCCCGATTTCGCAACCAGCAGTGGGTGACTGAGTCCACACGCTGCTGATTCGGGCTCCCAACTGGCTCATATTTGTGCTTCCCAGGCACCCCAATGCAGCCCTGGCTACGCTGGCACCCTGAGCTGTCCTGGCCACGGTGGCATCACTATCACAACGTGACACCAAGGTCTCTGGCTCCACAGCAGCACATGCCTTTGGGCAGTGATGCTAGCGATGATTTGCTATTCACATTTTAGGAGCACAAGGGATTGTTCAAGCAGTCCTTGCCCCCCAAAACTATGACCTATGTAGCACTTCCAACCACCTCTTCTACCCTAAGGCTACAGGTCTGCAGGAGTGAAGCTGAGCACAGGGGAAAGCCCC
Organism: Buteo buteo; assembly: GCF_964188355.1. NCBI lineage: Eukaryota > Metazoa > Chordata > Aves > Accipitriformes > Accipitridae > Buteo > Buteo buteo. The sequence goes on from NC_134172.1 coordinate 69,101,008, forward strand.
TGCTTTCTCACTTGGGACTGGTGATAAAGGATACTTTGCTGCAGGGAAAACAGTCATCCCGTCTGTGCTCCCAAGAGAGAGGCCAGAGGCTCTCCGCACTCATGTGCCAGTGGCTCTTCCCTTCAGCAGGAACAGTCCTGAGCCAAAAATTGGTTTTACTATGTGGACACTGGGATGGGGATACTAAGGTAGAGCAGAGCATAGCCCCCTCCGTGGCCTCATCCCAGGGACCTCCAGCCCAGTCCTGGCCGAGCCATGGTGATCCCTTTGATTAGATAAATGCTACAGACACTAGGTCAAATATGTGCAGGATTTGCCACAGCGTCTAGTAAAATATCGTAAAAGCATGGCCCATTTTGCTCTGCTCAGCAAAACAAACCTTTTGCTTAAATAGCCTGCTGAGCAAGGAAGGCTGCAAAGGCCATTTGCTCCCTGGGCAGGAAGGATTAAGAGGGCCAGGAACAGACACTGGAGAGGCAGCATGTGCGGGAAAGCGGCAGATAAGGAGTGGGGAAGTTTGGAGAGCATTAGGTGGCTCACGAGGCTGGGACTGTCAATGGGACATGGTGCTTTCCGCCCTGGGGTCGTGTTGACTGTCATTTTCTCAGTACTGGTGTCCCCTCCCAAATCCCTTGGCTCAGTGTGGAGGTAGAGGACCAGACCAGCCAAGGACACCCTGCACTTCCTTTGCCCCGAGGTGGGCTTGTGATGGAAATCGGTGGCTGCTCCCTGGGCATGGTCTGCTGCGGGAGACAGATGTCTCCCTGGGGGTGTTCTGCCTGGGGAGCCCTTGTCTCCCTCCGACGTCCCTGCACGGTGGGTTTTGAGACAGCTTCCCAAAGTAGTCATGGCCTGTACTAGCTAACAGGACCCCTGCAGCTGTTTTAGGTTGGAGATGTTCAAGTCAGCAGTTAGCTGGTTGTGGGGCTGATTCAAACACTTCTGTCCTACAGAAGATGTTTTGTCATTTTTATTCCAGAGAGAGACAACTCAAAGCTGGCAAACCCCCACTCGTAGGCAAAGGCTGTTCCCAGACCAGATGCTCAGGGGAAGTTCATCTTTCAGGCCCTCTCCTCTCTCCTCCTGTCCCCATTTTCTGTGCCCTCCACCCACTGTTTCCTACACCAGGAGGTGGCTGCAAAGGAGACCATGAGAGCTCCAGGGCATGAAGTGTTCTGCACCAAGCAATTATTTAATTTTTATGTGTTGAGCAGTAAATCCTTTCCCACACTGGCACATCATGACACTAATTTTGCCTTATCTATATATCCCTGACTAGCACATTAATCCAAAGCAAAAGGGGATTCCCTGAAAAGAAGATCCATGCTTCTCAGTAATTGAGGATCAGGAATAGACTATTTAATACAGCATTTATGATAAGGATGCTATCAGCTACCGTGCTTGCTAGCTCTTCACATCAAGTGGGTTGAACAGGGTTTTGTAGGATCAAAGGATAACTGAGGTTGGAAGGGACCTCGGGGTCTCTACTCCAACCTCCTGCTGGAAGCAGGGCCAGCTGTGAGAGCAGCGTGGGTTGCTCAGAGCTTTATTTTGTCGGGTCTTAAACACCTCCAAGGATGGAGACTGCACAGCCTCTCTAGGCAACTGATGCTTGACTGTCCTTGTGGTCTTAGACACTGTCTGAAACTCTTTCCGATTTTTATGCCCATTCGCCTCCTCCTGCCATGCATGCTGCGAGGACCCTGGCCCCATCCCCTCGATGTCCTCTGTGTGGGTTATACTCGGGTGGTTCCGGTTGGCCCCTTTCTCCAGCCTGCCGTGGAACGGCAGCCCTGCCCTCCAGCGTATTGCCCAAAACCCCTAGTTTGGGGTCACCTGTGGACTTTCTGAGCATGGACAGTGGTCAGGCTGCAGCTGGGAGCCTGGGGCCCTCCTGCTCATTGCTTTTCCCTCTTACAGCTCTGCACTCTCAAGAAATCCCCAGCAGAAATGCCAGTGCCCAGAGCGAGCAGGAGCAACCTCGTCTTACATCAGCGATGCCACTGCTGCCCCTTGCAGCCTTGACTCCAGATCGCTCCTGCCATGTCACTCACAGCTCCAAGGCTACTGTGGGACTGGAGTAGCTTTTCCTTGGCATGCAAGTGAAGCGGAGGTGGGCTCAGCTCTGAAACCTCTCCAGAGCAGGAAAGCCCTGAACAAGGTCAGAGCCCCTGCTCAGCCCAGCACTGTTTTGCCAAGCGAGCTGTTGAGGAAGCATGAAGCCGAGTTACAAGATAAAGAACAAAAGTCCCAGGGGAACATCGCCAGCGTAGTCATCTCCACATATGCAAAGGTCCCTTCTGCCTTTTTTTTTTCCCCTTTGAAATTTCAAATTCCAGTTTGTGGACAAAGTCCTGCCTATCTGAGAATATAGATCTCCGACCACTGACCAAACTCCACTCCAAGCAGTCCTGAGGGCTGCTCTTCCCCTTGCCCACAGATGCCTCCGCTCAGTCTCCGGATCTGCCAGGATCACACCGAAATTTTTGCACCAGAGCAGAGTGCTCACACTTACACAAAGCGGATTTTGCACATTTCAACCTTAACATCAGCAGCTCCCTTTCTCCACGCGGAATGGGAAGGACCATCGGGAATAACCAGGTAGGAGCCTTATCACCTGCAATTCATTTGGGCGGCCATTGCAGATAGAAAACAAGAAGGAGAAACAAGGGCTTCCATTGTGCTTATACCAGCAATTTTAGCTCATCATTTAAATTAGGGAAGGGGGAAAAAAAGGCAGCTTCAGAGGGGATGGAAAACAAGAGGAAACATGAGCTCGTGAAGGCAGAGCCACTCTGTATGGTTAACTGATAACTCCAATTTGCCTCTTCCCTCTCATCTTTTCTGATTCTCCCAATTAAGCTCAACTTATTCTCATGCTAATCATTTCTTGACCTGTTTATTCTGCATTAAAAAATTAACAGAGAGCAGTTTACTGCATGACTTGCTCACACAGAACTGCTACAGATTAGCAGGCAGGCTTTAAGCCTCTGCGCAAGACTTTTGGGTCTAGCAGCCAGTCTGCACAGCTCGAGGATGAACTTTTTTCCTGTTTTTAAAGAATAGCTTTTTCTAAAGTCAATATAAATCCCCCTCCCTTCGTGCCTTAAGTATATTTGCTCTGTGGCTATTTCCAAATGGGAAAGATAAAGCCAAGGGCTTGTGTTTTGTCAGACTTTTTGTAAACAGGGATATTTAGGCCACACTGTCAAATCCCTCTGCCTTCTGCCTCAGCGTGCCATGACTCTGGAGCGGAGTTGTCAGTGTGTTCATAAGCAGCTCCAAGGAAATTGGCAGGGATGGGGGGCTGCAGGTCAGTGCAGCTGAAACAAACCCCTGGTTCAAACGGTGGATCTTTGCCTCTACTCCCAGCGATCATGAGACAGACACACAGACGGGGGTCAGCTCCCATGTCTGTCCCCAGAATATCCCCAGCAGCAGTAAGAAGTCTCCGGGAAAACCAATGATTCAGCAGAAGTTGTTTAGGGTCTGTTTGCCCCTTGCCAGCCACACACAGCATGTCCCTGCCCCAGCAAAACACTTTGTGGAGGTGAACCAGAAAGATCCACCACCTCCATCCAGGGGAGTAGATCAGAAAGATCCAGCCCCGAGAGGCAGGAGGTGACCACAGCCCTGTGTTAGACCTGTGCCCAGGGGAAGACACAGGCATTTTATCATCCTGGTCAACAACAAATTGCTCTTGGTGATTTATTTTCCCCAGCACTGAAGCAACTGTCACTGTGGTTGGGACAGATGCTGTTTGGAGCTGGGGGTGATGCTTAGGACAGGCGATGCCTGAGCAGACCCCAGAAACGCTGCCACTGGTGAGCCTGTGACATGCGGTGGCACCCTGGGCTCCCCAGCAGAGCTAAGGGTGACAGAGGCAGCTTCACCGCAACCTCAGGCTATTTCTCACCAATGCCAAAGTTATCAAAAAGTGGCCAAACCAACCAGAACTGTCCAGGCCCCCAGGCCATAAAATCACCGCATGGAGAATCGAGGCAGTTTTTGGATGTGGGGAAGAGACACTTCAAAGGAGGTGGCAGACTCTGCTTGAACTTCTCTCCAAAAGCAACAGGTGCATTTCAGCCAAAGCTGGGATGGATGTTGAAGCTGGAGGTAACTATTGGAACTAAACCAAATAGCTGCTATGCAAAAGCGGTAGGGAAAGAATTGCAAACAGGGGGACAGACAGACCATTTCAGCATATAGTGCTCTAGCGATAACACTGTGCATGCCTTTCATCTCAGGACCAGAAAGGAGTTTATTATCCTGCCTAACAAAGGCTCTGAACACTTGAGGAAGTAATTATTAGCACTCTTGGGAGCTGTTGTTTTGCAAGTTCAGTAAGTTTGAGCTGTTCTCACAAGGGCAGCTGTGCTCAAAAATGCCAGCGCATTTGCTGCTGTGTATTTGCAATCACTCTGCCTGCATTGCAACCCCCAAAAGCAACATCTGTCCTCTGGGACCCGCAAACTGGCACTACTCTGGAAATCTGGCTGCTGTGTTGTAAGCAAAATCACGCAATAAGCCCAAGACCAAGCGAGGAAGAAGAACTGCTAGATTCATCTTCTTCCATTACACCACAGGCTGCAACTTGGCCCAAGCTGCAGCTCCCACCGCTGATCCCACTTGCCCCACCTAAACCCCTACACAGCATGCATTGCACTCCATCCAAACCCCAACCCAACGGAGACCCAGACACTTTCCAGCAAAACACACTCCTGCCTATTTGGGAGGAAATCCAGAAAAGCTCTGACTTTGCCACATGCTGATCCCAATTCACTGTTTACGCTGGCAGATGCTCAGCTTGAATCCAGCAGTTTAAGCCCCATTTAAATGGGGGAGCAGAAGCCACAGCGAAGCAGCAGCGCTGGCGAGGGTTTGCTGCCAGCAACGAGCACCTATTGCTTTCCATGCCTCGCCAGCTCACGTGCTTAGTATGGCAGGGATCTCAGCAACCCACATCTGGACCTGGAGAGAACTTGTTTAGCAGCTGGATATGATCCCTTTGGAACTGAAGTAATCTTGCAGCTTCCCAGGAAAAAGATCCCTACTGAGCTCGCAGTCTGGCAGGCAAGGGAGTCTCTCCCTTCACCCCTGCCAGCTGTTTGCAGGGCTTTTAGGTTTCATTGACTTTATACATTCATTATACACACATGAAACAGCCCTGAATTGTTCCAGCTGGTGGAGCAATAGGTGGAGGAGGAGAACAGCCAAAATCAACAAAGGTTACAAAGCAAGTTTTACTTTTTTTTTAATTTCTTTTATCTTTTTTTGTGAAGGTGGGTGCATCACTAAGCCATGCCTGTAAGTGTCCTCCGGTCACTGCTGAGGTTCTTGGGATTGGCCCTCACTAGAATTAAGGCAAAAGACTGCAAAGCTGCTGCATGTGTGGAGGGAGAGCTGCAGCAGGGCGAGGGTGATGGGGGGACGGTCTGAGCCCGTGCCCCCAAAGGAGGGCAAGTCAAGGGCTCCTCAAGGGCAGAAAGCATCTTCCTGAATCCAACAGCCATGGACTGCTCCAGCTGCCCTCCTCCTGCCCTGGGCAGACTGGCAAAGTCAGCCCCAGCTGGGCAGCTGAACTTTGGGGGAGCATCTCAGGGAAGGGCCACATGTGTGTCTGATGGGAAGCAGTATGAGGAAAGGGGAAGGCTGCCATAGGTGGGAGCCCTGGTCAGGTCTGAACTGGGAAAGGTAGGCTGGTCATGGAAAAAAATAAGAAAAAAAAAAGGGGGTGGTAGGTTAAAATTTGAGAGATTCTGGTTTCTGGAGTCAGAAGGAAACAAGTTAGCGCAAAGTGCTTTTTCTCTACAGGGTGTGCAGATTGCAAGAATAGCCTATCTTGTCCCTAGTGTTCTCAGTCACCAGAGCAGGACTAGCGCCAGTGGGAGCAAAACAGTCCCCAGGACCTCCGCCTCCACAGCAGCTTCAAACCCCTGCAGCCCGTGGCCACCACGGCACTCTCCTATGCAACACAGCCATCCTGTCTACTGCCACAGAAACAAAAAAACACAGCAGAAAGCAAGGTACAGGCACGTTGGAGCGTTCTACATGCAAAGTTTGTTGTGTGGGGGACAGCAAGGGGAGGGGATCACACGTCTCCACAGTCTCATAAACCCATGCCCAGGACACTGCAGTGCCAACTGCGTGGCTCCTAGCTAACAAACAACATGGCACACTGCTAAATAGCCTCTGAGTATTCGACCTATGTCTCCAAGACAGGATAACACTATTATTTATCCCTTTACACTCCTGCAAGGCCCAGTGCCATTGGCCGCTTGTATCATAAAGAAATTAAAATATATTATGACCATAAACTACATCATTTGAGGAAATGAACGTTTTCTAGTAAACGTACCATGGGACGCCAAAGCCATGAACTTTTCTAAATCAATCGCCAGCTGATAAAGAGCACAGGTCTTTGCTGGGAGCAGTTCCCAGCACGTGGGTCCCCATGCAGCGCTGGCGTGGGGAGCTTGTCCTGCGGGGTGGTGGCTCGGGGTGCTGGCTGCACCAGGAGGCACAAACCCTATCACCAGCGCAAGCCCTGCTTGGGGGGGAATTGCTCAAGCAAGAGGAGCCCCCAGGATTTTTGCTGTGCCCTGGGGTTGAGCAGGGGCTGGCGGGGTGTTTTGTGGATGAGGGCCTGCGAGGCACAGCGGTCCGGGGCTCGGGATGCACCAAACATTTCTGAGTGCCTGCAGACCCCCTGGCAGCACCCTGAGCCCAGCCAGCCTCCTCGCCTCCACGCCGAGGTCCCCGTGGGTGCTGGGGCTGAGGGGCTGAGCACAGAGCTGGCTGGTGGGGGACGTGCGCTGGAGGGGGCCATGGAGGGGGACCCAAAACACTTTTCTAGTAAGAGCTCTATGCAGCCGGTAAGGTTTGCATTGAAACTGTTTTTCTCTCAGTTGCTTTTAAGGTTTCATCATGAGGGTTGGGTAAGTCCCGCTGCAGACCTCTTTGGCTAAGGAGCAGGCAGCAAACGGCAGGACCGGAGGTCGTGCTGCAAGCTGGCAGGATCCATCCCCGGGGCTACTGAGACTGCAGCAGAGGGCAGTAATGCCAGACCCTAGGAACTGGGCATTCACTTCCCAAATGGTGTGGGCAGTCACTGGGGCGTGTGTGGGACGCCAGCCTGGCTCCACCACCTCTTCCCCCGGGAGTCACAGCACCCACTCCACCACGCTGCCCACATTGGGGTATCTCTCTCAAGAGCCCCAGAACTGAGCTGGGGGACATCAGCTATTGCCACCCGCAAACTTGGCATGTTCGTTCTTTGCAAAGCAAAACAGAAACCAGAGACGTGGGCGTCCCCTCAGATGGGGACCAGCAGTATGTATGTGGGGGATGAGCATATTTCGGCTGCTCCGAAACCCCACCGGAGACCCTGGGGATTGCCAATGCCCTTCATTCACATAACCTCCGCAGCGCTGGCTACGCAGCTACTTCTCTCCCTGCTGCGAGTGCCAGGGGGAGCACGGGGAGTACCTGGTGTTTCCTGGAGCAGGTCGTATCTGCTGCCATTCATCTTCCAGGGGCGCTCAGCTTTCCGAGCAGAGCTAGGGGAGTCTCGCCCTCCGACGGGGCCATCCAGCTGGCGAGCCCGCCATGGGCTGTGGGGCAGGAGCCATGCCTGGGAGCTGGCTGCGGTGCGGCGGCAGGGACTGGCTAATCCCTTAATGCTGGTCACAATGAGATTTGATGGGGAGCAGGAGTTTGTGCCGCAGAGCCGCAGGTTTTAAAGGGTTCTGGCCACTACCCGGAGGGGAATTATAAGGTGGCTCTGGGTTTGAGCCCCGCTGTTGGTGCCCGCAGCAATGCCCGCTGCTTTCTGGGCCACCTTTCTGAGGTGCCCTCACCCTGGCCTCTGGCCTGCTGCTGCATGTCTGCAGAGCAGGGGGTGCCTGACCACACATGCAGCTCTAGCAGCTGCTCCAGAAAATGTCCCTGGGTGTGTTTAACAGCAGGAGCCGGTCTGACTCCCCCTCCGGGGAGAGATTGGCCACTTTTGCTTTAAAATGTTTCTATATAAATACCCAGAACGCCATATCCTTGAGAAACAACCTTTGTCTCCCCTCCTGGCTGCCATCACAGCATGCAGGGCTGGAAGGGAGAAGCAAGGGAGCCAGCAGGAAGCTGCGCACATGGTGCTCCCCATCTTCGGGCAGCCCTGAGCTTTGTGTCCTGCAGAGCCCAGAGAGCAGATCCAATGGTTCAAACCACCCCGAAGGCATCGCTGCCGGAGCTCTCCCACAGCTCTCCAGGTGCCTGCCTGCTCTATGCCAGTGCCTTCCTTTCCCTATCCTCTCTGGAGGAAACTGGAGAACTCTCAGGACTGAGATTTCTTAATCAATTGTGCATGTCTGCGCTGTCGATGGGGAATCCAGGAGCCTCCATGTCCCAGGCAGCTTGAGATTTCAGCTAGTGCCTTGCACTGCAGCTGGGCCAAGGCAAGCCCAGCAGGAAGAAAAGGGATTTTCCAACTGCCAGACTACAAGAAACCCCTCTCTGCCACTGCAGCGCTGCACTCCCATTTTTTTTCTGGAGATGAAGCTGCTGTGACACTGGTGTTGACTCATTTGGCCCCAGTCCAAAGGGGACCGCAGAGGCTGCTGAGCACTGAGATTTTTCTCCTCTGCAGGGAGTGTGTGCTGGCATGCGTGGCCCTGTTTAGCCCGGAAGAGGAAAATTAGGTGAGGGATTAGAGTGGCACTTCACTGGGTTTTCACAGGTACTGAGCAACGGATTGAATGCTGAAAGGGAGAACTGGCCATCCTTGCAATGCAGCCCTGTGCTGCCTGGCCGTGGCCCCAACCAGGGCCGGGAGCAAGCACGGCCTCACCAGCCTCCACACCTGGAGGAACCAACGCAGGGCCAAACCCATCTGAAACACCTGTTTTCCTGCACTTTCCTTCCTCCTCGGATGGCTTTCCTCCCGCAGAGCCCGCCTTTCAGTTCACTGCGCCAAGGAGGAGAGAGCTCGCTCCTGCCCTCCGGAGATGTCGGCCCCTGAGCACCATCTTGAAGGCACGAGTCTAATGTTCCTAAACTATTCCCGTCCCATCTCCGCGAGCCTCCGCTCCAACCTGGGGCTGCCTGGGGTGCATTCAAATTAATTTGCACAGCCAGCATCTTCCAGAAGGCTCCTGATGGATCAGGGGTGGGGAATGACCCTTGTCTCTGTGCCTGGGGAAGGGGTACGCTGACGACGGGGGCAGATGCCCACCATGCTTGGGTGCAGCAGGGAGCAGCATCAAGGGCAGGGCCAGGTCTGAACTGTGCATAACCCCGTGACGCCTCCCTTCACCCCTCTGTTTCCACACCAGTTTTAACACCTGTAACAGGGAAACCACCCAGGTCAACAGAGATTTCTCCCGGACAGTGGCAATCCCCAGGCAGACACCCATGGATGGAGCTGTGGGCAGCACCAGGCTCTGCTTCCACCAGGGTGTCCACCATCATTTAGTCCTTGAAGGCAGCAGACTCCAGGCAGGGGAGCAGCCAGGGCTGTGGATCTGAAGCCTGGTTGTTTGTCCCCTTGCCCCTCCTGCCTCCTTATTCCACCCTTCATTTCCCGGTGCTGCCTTTGCCCAGCTCTCTGCATGGGCTGGTTCCCTCGGGCACCCATCGGTGCCTTCACTCCTCCCTGCCGGGGCACCTTGACCTGGCTGAGCTTGCCTGTCCCTCGGGCAGGACCTGCTCCTGCTCACGGGCCATGGTGGCTGCAAGCAAGAGGCCACGCAGCTTGCTGGATGGGGACCTGCAGCATGGGCAGGGCTTTTTTCCGTGGGGTGGTTATTTTATGCCTTCTGCTGAGCTCCGCAGTGTTGCCCTATCCATTAACCTGACGCCCTGCCCAGCCTCACAGCCCATGGCCAAATTTCCTTGGGTGACCTCAGCATCAGTGAATCCTCTTCCCAGGCTGAGCTGCTGCTTTTCACCGGGGCAGTGGGGTGGACCCTGCCGTCCTGACGACGGAGTGGGACGCAGGACTTGCTCAGCCGGCTGGAAACCGGGGCAGGCTGGCACACTGGAGGGGAGCAGCAGCAGCTTCTTATCATGGGTCATCAAGGCTTTGGGGACCGTGCGGCAAAAGGATGAGCCTCCCATGGAAGCAGAGGGGGAGAGAAGTAGCTGAGGGGGGCAGGAGGAGGGGAGCTCTGCAGCCTCTGTGAACGGCGCTGGGCCATAAACGCGGCACGGTGGCTGTCATTTATGTGTCAGCAAACACGTTGAGTGGGCTCGACTATTGATTCTGACCGTATAAAAGAGTGTTGTGGCACTTGTTCAGGTTTGTGCAGGTTTTACAGCTCTTGTTCTAAGAAGTGCCCATGTATTTGGTTTGCTCCTTCCTTCAGGTCTATCTGTTGACATTGGCTCTCCTAAGCAGAGCGTTGGGCCATGCCAGGAAGCTGAGTGTACAGCCCTCCTTACGTTTCCCACTTTCCCAGGGGTTATCACCTATAAAATCTTGCACACACCCATGGCTGGGACAGGTTTCTGGTGCAGAGGCAGGTGAAAGGTGCCCACTGGTCCCACGCCGGTAGATTCACCTTCTGCTCGGTGGCAGGAGCTGAGCCACCCACCCTGACAGATGAGTTTCAGGGTGGATGGGCAAAGCCGTGGGGAAGGTCCTGCCCTCGGCAGCCTGGGGCTTGCTGAGCAAAGTCAGAGGTCTGTAGGGCTGCAATGAAAATCGGGGTGTCAAACCAGCATGGAAGTCCAGGGAGGGAGAAGGTGTCAGGGCTCCCAGAGCATCATTGCAGAAGAGATGGCCTACGTGTGGTGACCCACGGCAGGAGGCACACAGTATCACCCATTCTCCACCTCCAGTCCTCTTCCCAACAGGAGAGGCCAGCACCAGCTGAGCCCACAGGGACACCGTGGTGCTGGGGGCTGAAAGGGCTTGAGCCCACGGTGATGGTCCCCATCTGCCCCTTGGCACCGGGCTCCTAGTACCATGGGGATGCAGCCGGAGTCCCTCCAGTGGCTGCAGCATTTTGGGATAGAAAGTCTGGTCCAGCCCCGCAAACCCTTCAGCTTTTGGAGCCAGGATCCATCTGCTCCTCGACTGCTGGTGCCTTTCCACAGCCACTTGCTCTGCATGGAGCTGCTCCTCTCGCACCTTTGGTGCATCATCCAGAGCCCACCATTATTTTTTGAGGCATGTATTTCCTGAAGGGATTTGCTGGGTAATTTCTGTTGATGCTCAGGCTGAAGCTTGGACAGGAGCTATTCCTGGGAGTAATTGCTTCTGGGACCGGGCTTTGCTCAGAGGCCCTGGTAGGAATGTGGTGCCTCTGCCAGTGCAGGTGAGCAGAGCCATCAGCCCTGGCTTCACGATAGAGCCACTACCTTGAAATTTGCCTTCTGTGAAAGTTCTGCAACATTTGCCGTTTCCACAAACATTTCTGCCAGGAACCTTGTTTGCTTGATGTTTGAGGAAAGCAAACAGAGAAAGAGCCCGAACACAAACAGTCATGGACATTTTTTTTGCAGTCTTTGCCCTGTTCTAACCCTTAGCCCACCAGCAGAGACACTTACAGGCATCCCCCCTGCCCGACATACCCCTTGGCTCTGCTCTATGCGCTGCCCCATCCTCTGCTGCTGGCCCTGGTCCCACTGCAAATATTGCTGTATTTAAAAGGAAATCACCCAGACCTTGCTGTCTGCGGGACCACCATCACTCACCACCCCTTTGCACTCCCTTTAAATAAACACCATTTTTTAATGCCATTTAAGAAATGTCAGCAGAAGACTAACTGAGCACGTCTGACTCGCAGACCTACACCTGCCCTGTGGAGTTCAAGATAGCTCTCAGACACTCTTCACGCCTTCCCCAGCCTCATGCTGCTCACCTCCCAGAGCTGAAGCTCATTGCCCGCTGATAGCAGCCCTCTGCACTCACTCCCCCTTATAAAAATACCATCATGTTTTCAAGCGAAGCCAAAGACGAGGGCGTGCTGCTGGCCCGATAAGCGGCCGGGGTGAGGCGGCTGCCCTGGCGCAGTGGAAGTCGCAGCCCTGCGGGCAAGCACAGCCCCCGGCAACACCGAGCAGCATCCCTGCAGCCCCCTGCAATGCCAGGAGCATCCCCAGCTCTTCCCCAAGGAAACTTCCACCAAGCACCAGCAAACAGCACTCAGGATCAGGCCAAGGCAGCTAAAGCAGTGATTATCTCTTTTACATCCCATCTAAATACCAGTGCTTATCCCTGGGTGCGGCAAGACCCTGTTCAGCCATTTCTTGCCCTGGTAAGTGCTGACCCTGCCAGAACCAGTGTTACGGCCACCACAACAGCTGGCGGGGATAGCGGGAGTGGGGACAGGGAAGGGGGCTATGCTGGGTGTCCTAACACCCACCAGTCCTTGATGGCCTCCAGGCCATGGACACGGAGCACAAGGAGTAAACAGAGGAATTAAATAGCAGCTGACATGAGAAATCAAGAGGGAAAAGCTCGGTTCTGCCTCCTCTTATGTTCTTCAGCTGAAACCTTTCACCACATCTGACCAAAACACCTAAGCAGCTCTGACGTCTCACATTTTTCAGCTAATTTCCAAAGCTGCTTTACTGAGCTGGCCCCAATCTTGCGCCGGTCCCTGCTGTAACCACCGGCCTCGGGGATCCCCGGCTCCAAGAGCTGCTCCCAAAATAGAAAGGAGCGGTGCTGCCTCTGCTGGGATTGAGGGCAATTGCCCAGATTGCGCCCAGGTCTCATCGGAAGGATAAAGCTGGAGCTGGGGGCTCGTTGCCGCCTCACTGCCCAGGAGAGCACCGTCCCCTCACCCCCTCTCCATCCCCTACCCTCTCGTACACCCATTTGCAGCCTCCCCCAGGGATTTAGCACCAGGGTGCCCGGAGGAGCCCTTTCCAGCTGACAGCCCATCCTCAGTGGGTGCTGGTGAGGATGCTGAACGTGCCCCCAGCCCCACGGCTCTCTGGGAGCTGCGGCATCATTACCTTCTTGCCCAGGGACCCACACAGGGTGCTGGGGACGGGACACCTTTGTCACCACCTGGCCAGGCATCCTCCAAGTCCTTTACACAAGGCACAGGTCTGATGGGAGGGAAATAAGTGCCGCCAAGGTATAGTTTAGGGGAATGCTGGTGGCAGTTTGGGGCAGGGTTGCAGTAACTGCAGGGGGGAATGCCCCACTCTCTGCTCTTACTGATGCCACCGCTGCAAAGAGTGGGCTAGACCCGCTCGCTGTTCTGAGGCTGGGTGCCGGTGCCCAGCTTCCCCCTTAGAATATATCCCTGGCTTCAAATGGATGCTGAAATGCTGAAGCCCCTGAGATGGATGGGGGGGGGGGCACTGAAAAAACAGAAAATCTTTCCATCTGTCAAAGGAAACTGCAAATAACTGCATGACCCCTCCGGGGCTGAAGGCGCATCTGGTGGACCCTGGTGTGCATGCACCGGCTGAGCCCCGGCAATGCCAGTGCAATGCCAGCTGGGGTGGCCTGTCCTGCCAAGGGCTGGGAGCTGCGAGAGCAGCCCTGGCGGGCACGGCTGCAGCACCCCCATTGCTTTGCAAGGGAATAAACTCGCCGGTGACCCTGGGAAGGGTTTGGCCACCACTTTGCTGTCTGCCCCATGGTGCATCCTGGCTGCTGTGCCCACCCTGCCACCCACCCCAGCCCACCCCCAGCCCTGCGGCACTGCGGGCTCCCGAGGAAGCCAGGCACTGCCGAGTCCCCCCTCCCCGCCAACCCTTCCTCGCCTCTATTTGGATAACTTTTTCACCCGTTTTATTTATGAGGACTCCCCTCCTTCTGCCAACACTCCGAGCTTCCTCTCACTTAGGTCTGGGAGGCCCGTCTCGCTTTTTTATTCTTATTATTTTTCACTCTCCCCCTTGCAAGGCCCCAGGCTCGGCAGCCTGGCCCCACGACAGCCTGGCAGGCAGTGGGTGCCGGCTGGAGCGCGCCTTTGTTTGGCCACAGGAGCAGATGGGGAGAGCAGCCGCAGGTGGGATGTGCAGCCATTCTTTCTTCCCCAGCCACCCCGCGGCACCCAGGTCTGCCTGCGCCTGCCCAGGCTCAGCCCACAGATTGGCCGTGAACCCTCAGGCTGAAAAATTAGGAGAAAATTAGGGTTAAAAAGAAAAAAAAATTCAGGAGAAAATTAACGGCGGAAGGGTTTGCCTGCCTGCGTTTAAGGTCACCAATGTGCCGGGGCTGGCAAGCGGCTGCTCGCTTTAAAGCCAGCTGCAAGTGGGCAGAATAACTTAATCGTAAGTTGTTAAAGAGCTTGTTCAGCTCCTTGCATTGCACCTGTCAGGCAAAGCCTGTGGCTCGCTGCAGAATGAGGCTGGCTTTGCACCTGGGGTACAGCAGGACACAGGCACCCTGGATTTGGGGACACCCAGACCCAGCCACCCCGCACTGCTGTGTCTCCCAGGCTGATGGGAGCATCACTTGAGCCTCCCCTTCTCCTGCAAGTGAGGCAGAAGTCAGTCTCTGCGAGCTCGGTGGGTCAGCAGCCATCTCCCCACCAGCAGCAAAGACTCATGCGGGGCTTCAGCCTGAAGGATGCTCAGCACCTGCTTCTGCTGGGCCAGCCCATAGAGGTGCCCTCGCTCCAGGATCTGACCCTCTGTACATCTCAGAGGCATCAAGCCTTCGTTTTACACGCTCACAAGCAGCCTTCACTGCGTGGCTCCTTGCACATTGTCCAAGCAGCGCCAGCTGGATGCAAAACCACAACCTGCACTGAACAGACCAAAAACTCAGCATTTTTCTGAGTCCAGCTTTATGTGTGACCCCGTCCCGCTGCAGCTCATAGGCGTGGGTGAAGGGAGCTTCTCCAGAGCCCCGGCTCTTGCAGGCCTGGGACGTACAAATGAGCAACCTGATAAAAAGGGGCTAAAACTCAGCATTTGGTAACTGCTTGACTACACCTTCCTGTTCCAGCTCAGTCCAGTGACGCTATTGCAGATCCTGTGCAATTCCTACACGTTTCCATTGCAATAGGCCAGGGGCCCACCGAAATGCCAATGAGCCCCGCATCTGGCCGTGGCTCACCATGGGGCGATGTGAGCCGAAATTAAAGTGATCTGGAGAGCGCTGAAGTGCTGGGGGCTGGGGCAAGGAGTCACGGGTGTCGCTGCAGCGTGGATGCCCAGCACGAGGGTGGGTTAGGGCTGGAGGTGGCACCCATAGGAGGCTGCAGGCCTGGAGCAGGAGAAGCCACCACCCAAAATGGGGCCATGAGCAAAGTGCAGGGAGGTGGCCTGGGAGCCCCACAAGCCCTCCTGGGGCCTGGCTGGACTGTGGGCTGGTGGGGCTGGGTGTGCTCGTGGGTGGGGTGTGGTAAAGGAGAAGAGGAGCAGGACGTGATAAATACAGGGAGGAGAGGCAAGGTAGCATGATTGAGACGCAGGGGATGTGATGGAGAGCCACGGGGTGTGATGGAGAGCCAAGGGAAGTGATGGAGAGCCATAAGGAAGTGATGGAGAGCCATGCAGTGTGATGGAGAGCCACAGAACATGATGGAAAACCTTGTAACTGTGAGACCTCGTCTGCCGGAGCCTCACTCTGCACCCTGGCCATGCCCAAGGGTCAGGGCTTCCCGGATCACATAGGACTGAACCAGCCCCGGCTCCTTGCCTTGCAGGCAAGCTGCAGCACGGGCACAGCTGGACCCATCCCGAGGGTCACATCGGGCTGACGACAGCCCAGGCAGGGGGACCCGTCCCCTGGGTGCCCATGTGTGTTTGTTGGTGGTTGGCATCTGGCACAGCCAAAGAGAGCAGCGGCACGGGGCTGCGCCAGGTTGGTACCCGCTGTGCCACGCAGGGAACACGGGCATCTCCCTGCAGCCGGGGTGCCCCGAGCAGTGGCATGCTGCCCGATGCTCTGCCCCACAGAGACTGGAGGCTGCCGTTCATCCGAGCTCTATAGTCCCTGCCGGGAAACCTGCCCAGCATTAACACCAGCCCAGCCCCGGCCCTCGGCAAGAGCAGCAGCACCGGCGGGCGCCCGCTGTGCCCGCTCACGCAGCCCGGCCATGCCATGGGCCGCCCGCAGCCTTTGCATTGGGGCTGGCTGCGTGTCCTAAGGGCAGCACGTCATCTCCTTTCTAAACTGCTTCCACTTCTGCTGCGAACCCTGCAGCAGCCCCTCCGCCAGCAGGTCGGACCGCTCTGCTCCCTTGGGCACGTGCCTTCTTCTTCAAGCCAAGCAGAGTGAAAGAGAGAAAATACATATATATGTATTTATATTATATAAAAAATCAAGCGGGGAGCCTCTTTCTGCCTCCATCTCCAGCCTTTGCAGGTGCCTGAGCCAGTGGGAGCTGGGCAGCGCGGTGGGGCCGGGACGTGGGGCCGGGGGCTGCTGCCCGCTCCCAGCCCCGCTTCCCGCGAGCGACGCCGGGGCGGCAGCGCGGGCGATGGAAACGCTGTACTCACCATATGGAGCCTCCATCTTAGCGCTTAGCTGGGTGCTTACATTGACCATGTCTCGCCGGCTACTGCTATGGGGACTTGGGGTGAAAAACAGAGGAAGTAGAGGAATAAAAAGAAATCTAAATAAATAAATAAAAACGTCTTTCACTAAGGAACTAGGTGAAGGCAGGAGGGAGCACGGAGAGGCAGGGCGAGGAAACCTGCCTCTCCTGTTATCTTATTGATTCGCTTAATCAGGGCTAATGTGGGTGGAGATGTTAAATAGTAACCAAGCTCTTATGGAAACCAATCTGCAAGGTGCCGTTGCTGTAGCTATAGTAACTGCTGCCAAGCTAGAAACTCAAACACGGCTTTTACTGGACTCTTTTGGGGCTCCCGTTTCCACTTGGTGTCAAGGCCGGGGCAGCCGCTGGGCTGGGGTTCACCCCCGGCCGTGGGGGGGACGGGGTGGCCGGATCTGGCTCCGCAGCGCCCTGGGTGCTGCTGGTTTTTGTGCTGTTGCCCACCCGTGATGAGAAAACCAGGACTGAGCCCGCCTGCAGGCAAGGGGCTAACCCTGCCAGTGGGCGAGGGGCCGTGGGATGAGCCTTGGGGGCTGGCACACGCTGGCGCGGGCAGAGCAGAGCCCAGCCAAGGTACAAGGGGAAAAACACCCCAGCCGTGGGTTGGGACTTGTCCCCTCGGTGCAAAACCAGAGGGGTGACTCGGGGATGGGGAGCGGCAGGGATGTGGCGGTGGGATGAAGGGTGGTACCCTGCGCACGGGGCCGGGGCGCAGGGCATTTGCAGCTCCTCCCCGTCTCCCTCTGCTCCCCAAATCGGGGGGACTCGCAAGGTGCCGCAGCCGCTCGTGGACATCTTTGCTCTCTCTCGGACCGCAGCACCCAGGAGGAGCCCCGGGGACCTCATGGTGGCAGAGGGCACAGGCGTGGTCCCCAACCTCCCCGTGGAGCCGGTGGCTCCATGGCAGGAGCAGCCCCTGCTCACAGGGGGCTGCACTGAGGCAAGCGGGGCCGCGTGCAAGAAGTGTTGCTGAGATGATGCCAAATATATAGGGGATCCAGAGCTGGAACTGCAGTGCAGGGCCTCCCGCATCTCCCGTACGTCTCTGGAAGGGGCCAGGCTGGAGGAGGCACCGAGAGGTCCCTGCCAGTCCCAGGACCCCCAGCACCCCGGCTATCGAAACCCTGCAGCCCCAAGGGGACAAAATTAGGGACATCTGCTCCTCTGGATGGAAAAGCACATCCCAAGGGAGCGTGCAGCAGGGTGGGGGTGAGCGGGGAGGGGGCTGCAAGGATGCAGTGGGCTGCGATGCAGGAAAGTGCAGCGGGGGCCTCAGACCCAAGGCCTGGGAATTTGGGGACCTCTGAGTTTGCTGAGGGCTGAGAGGTCCTAGAGAGGGAGGGGATGTGGATAACGGGGTGCGCAGCGGTGCCGGCGGTGAGGCAGGGCAGTGGGGTGGCATGGTGCAGCCTGGGTGGGACAGGGAGCTCGTGGCCCTCCAGCATCCTCGTCACCTGGTGTCCCAGCAGTGCTGGCTTCTCCCACACGATGGAGCAAAGCGCCCGGGCATCTCCTGCAGCCATGGCCCATGGCCCTGCTTAGGGCTTCTGCACCCCTTCACTGCTTACCCCAAAAACCAGAGCAAAGGCACCGGCTCGGTGCTACCCTGAGGCTCCAGGCTGTGAGTAAGGGAGGACCAACGCGAGCACAGGGGTCTCCAGGCTGCTTTATTGGGGGGTTCGGAGCAGGGGGCCTGTGGCAGGAGGGATTGCTGTGGAGCGGGGGCACGCTTGGAGCTCCCCACTTCTCCTCCAGCCACTCGCCATGAGGGAACATCTTGGTATTCGCTTACACCAGCCTCTGCCTTAGCACAGGCAGGGGGCAGTGGGGAAAGCCCCCCAAGCCCACGGAGCGGGGACCATGCCAGCCAGCCCCGCTCCCTCTGTGCATCCCTGAACTGTCCCTATTTCAGGTAACAGGGATCTGAACCATCCCTATTTCCCCCAAAGTGGGAAGCAGCCGGACAACACAAGTACTGCTGGAAAGGTGTGTTAAAAAAAGCAGTTTCCTACACGACACTAGGGATGAAGCAGGTTGGACAGCCAGGCTGCTGGAGAGGGTCAGTGTTATAAATAATTCTGGTTCACCCTGTCCCCATTGCTGGGGGCTCCTCGTGGGGCTGCACCCCTAGAACCAGCTGACTTGGTTGGATTTGAGTCCGGTGAAGCACATGTTGTTGGAGCAGCCCCCGCCGTAGGTGGGGGGGCAGGCTGAGCACGGCCGCCCCAACTTGTATGGCGCTTCTCCCAGCCAGTTGCCCCTAAAAAAACAGAAGGGCATCACCTCTGAGTGCCATCACCTCGCTGCCCACACCGGAGCGAGGAGGGAGGAGGGCACAGGGGGGCTTCCCTCCGCGCACTTACTTGATGGCGTAGTTGCAGACGAGGAGGACGGCGTGCCGCCACGTGCTGCCCCACACCCGCACGTTGGTGCAGGCACCGAGGGCGCAGCCCAGACGGCTGGAGGATGCCCACACCATCTGCACCGGGACAGAGAACAGGCACTGTCAGCGACCGCCTGCCCAGGCATCCCGCAGCCAGTCACCCCAGGACCCCAGCACAGGGCTCCATCCCACCAGGGATTCATATCTCGCCTGCCTGAATTTTTCGGGCTGGATGCTGTGCCCATCAAGGGCAGTGCTTTGTCACCAGAGGGTGATCTCTTGCTGTCCCTCTTCTGTCTGCAGCCTGTGCTGCCCTGCAAGGGGCTGCCTTGCCAAGCTCACTTCAACGAGCAGCTGAGTCTGGGTCACTTCTCCAATTTACCCTCACCCTGAAGCATTGCTGGCAGCTTACCCCGCACACAGGGAGGTGAAACAGATCTAGAAGCTCCTCCTAAAGCCTCTCCATGCTGAATTTCTTCCTTAAAAAATGTATCATCTTGCCCATTTGCAACACGGAGCATGCCCAAGCATCCCCATGGACGAGCTGCACGGGGATGCAGATGCTCAGGTAAAGGTTGGAGCCGTGCAGAGGAGGTAATTAGGGGTTGGCACAGCTTTGCCACCAAGCAGGGGAGCAGAGGGATGTTTTCTACCTTGTGCCAGCCAGGCTGCCAGCGGATGTGCCAGGGGATGCTGGGGAGCTGGATACGGCTGGGTGCTATAAAGCTGCTCCATCACAGAGGAGTGGATTCATGCTCAGCAAAAGCACAAAGGGGCTTTTTTTTTTTCTCTTCACCACCTTTGAGGTGCCAGTGGGGTAATACAGAGAAGAAGGCCAAAGCAGGGAAAAAAGCTTAAAAAAAATGAAAACCTCCTAGGCCAAATGGCCAGAAGGTCCCAGCTGCACTCCAGTGGGCTGTGAAGCTCCTGGGACCTCCACGTGAGCATCCCGATTCCCGCGGGGGCCCAGGGTGGGAGGGCATCCCCAATAGCTGCTTGCAGCCCTCCGGCAGGCACGCTGCCTGAAGCAGGCAGCTGCCAGGATTCAATCCCGGATCCCAGCTGCTGCTGCTGGGAGAAGAGCTTTTTGCTGCACTGGGTGTTGCAGCAGCCCAAGGTGCTGTGAGCTGCCCCCCCCGGTTTGCAGCCGGGTCCCGGAGGGCTGCGGGGGGGCCCTGTGGTGCTCACCTGTGTATAGTGGCTGCAGACAGAGCCGCTGCATTTGGAGGGGCAGCGGGGGTTGCACTCGCGGGGGTGGGGGAAGGAGTAGTGCTGCTTCTCCTGGTGCCACGATTTCACCATGTCCACAACAGAGCGGTACCTGCAAAAGGTGTTGCCCGTAAGGTGGAACTCCTTCACCTCAGAGGTCACAGGCGAAGGAGAGGAGGGGGAGGAAGGCTCCAAGCTGAGGGAATGGGGGAGTGAAACAGGTTGGAGCCAGGGCCTGTTGGGACCAAGCGTTCCTGGGGAGAAGGGGCCAATGACATCCTTGTGCCAAGTCCACTTGTGCCCAAGGCCAGAAGACCTGGCCCTCACTGGAGGCACCTGTGTGCTCAGCTGCGTGATGGAGATCCAGGATCCACATTCCCCTGGTCCATGTGCCTGGCAGAGAGGTGATTAATGCCATAGTCCCCAAACGAGCAGTGGGCACCTCTGGTTTCCCGCATTTACCCTGCTGCAAGAGTTGGACCCTCCTCCTCCACCCTGGGGGGGTTGATGTGCCTCTTGTTTGCGTCTCAGTCCTCTGCAACCCCAGCTCAGAACCCCTCTGCTCCTCAACCGCGGGCCTGCTGCTCCTCCTCCTCCTCCAGCATCGTGGGGTGTGGGGAATCCCGGGGAGCCCACTCCGCCCATGGGGCACTCACCTGCCCGAGTGGATGGAGAGGTTCTGCCCCATGTATTTCATTAGCTGGGGGGGCCCGTGGTCCCACAGGCAGCGCGCAGCCCACGCCTCCGCTGCCCTGGCCAGCCGCTCGTCCCACACCTGGCCAGGAGGAAAGGAAAAGGGCAGGGGAGGATTTTGCGTGCCCAGAGGAGGGAAAAGGAGAAACCTGCTCTCTTAGGCTCAGGGAGAGCTTCTGAGCACCCATGAGTGTCCAAAAGTCATGGCTTACACATCAGGCTGGAAAAAATCCAGGGGAAGCATGGCAGCATGTCCAGGAGTGATGAACCACTCCAGTTGCCCACCATAGCTCCTGGGCATCTTGGGTGCCCTCTGCCCAGGCAGAGCATGGATGCCCTGAAGCAGTGCAAGCCCTGCGTGTGTGATTCCCTCTGGGAATGAGCTGCTTCTGCAGAAGGTGGAGCTGAGCCCAGGGGTGAAACCCCGCAATCCTGCACGGCCATTGCAGCTCGCAGCCATCCCCAGCCCTCCACCACAGCCCTGGCCACAGACTAACCAACCAGTGAGGACAGCTGGTTCCCTCATGCATTATTTAAAGATTCCTCACCCATCCTGAACTGCTTTGGAGAGATGCCCGAGAGAGTTATTTTGGAAGGTAGGAATTTAGGCCGAGCAAGAAGCGGCACAGGATGCTCCCGGGCACGTCTGACCCGCTCTGGTACCCAGCAAGCTGAGCTGATGCCTGTCTCTCCCAAACTGGCATCCAGGGACCACCCAGCTGCTCCGTCAGAGCTCCAGTCTCCTCCCTGCGAGCAAAGCAGCATGTGGCACCTCCTGCCCCGAGGGTCCCACTCTGTGCTGGCTGGAAATCCCTTCTTTTGGTGACTCCCCATCTCTCCTCCCTTTAGAACTGGGCTAGGAGCTCCAAGCGGGGTGGAGACAGCCTGGGGAAAGCTCTGCCCAGGGTAGCCTTGGACCAGAGGAGATGCCCGACCTGGCGAAGCTGCGCAGCCCCAATTTGACCCACTCCTGTACGTTTCTTCTCCCAGGGGCTGGCATCCCTGGACATGCTCCCAAGGGACCCTGGAGCTTGGGACAGGGCCGTCCCTCCCGGCTGCAGTTAGGGGAAAAGCTCCCACCTGGGCTTTGGGTTGGGACCTGAACTTTTCACGCTTGTAGCCACCTCCCTTCCCCTAACGCTATCTCTGCAGCTCGGCTGGACAGATCCTGCCACCCCACAGCCAGCAAGCTCCCAGATGTTGCAGACATGGGACCAGGGGTCCTAAATCTGCCCCTGGGTGGAAACATTGCCCCATTGGGAATCAATCCCTCCTGCACAGAGGCTGCATGGGTCTGCCCTGCACCAGGGATGCAAAACGTCCCCGGGACAGATTTTCAGCCATGAATCTGGGGCAGCACCCCGACATCCCCATGCGTGGGTGCCCTGTCCCTACCAGGTTAGGTGCCCACCTCATGGGCGAGCCCCTCAACCCTACTGCAGCACCCAAGAGCTGTGGACCCAAAAACACCCCAGCGGAGGCCGACTCACCATATACTCCATGTTGGCAGCGGGGGGGGACACCTGTGCTCGCACTTGGTTGTGGTAGTCCAAAATCACGCTCATGTCATGGGGGGAGAGGTATCGCTTCCGACGGCTCCGGGGGACCCCCACGCCCCACAGCAGGCCCGCAGCTCTGCCCCTGGGGGGGGACAGGAGCTCGGTGGCATTGGGCAGCAGGAAGGAGCTGGACTGCTGTGTCATCCAGAAGCCCAAGGCAGTGAGGTACAGGTGCAAGTGGAGCACAGTCATGCTAGCCCGGCCGGCGGGATCGGCCGGCAGCTTTCCGCTCCCGCACAGAGTTAAGCAAGGACAAGGTGGACTGCCGGTCCCTGCTGCCGGCGTGTGGATCTAGGAGAGAAAACAACACAGGCACCGCTCAGGTTTGCAAATACCATGCAAATGCCACTTCGCAAAATAAGATTTTTAAAATTAATCTGATAACCTCATTTATCACAGCAAATTCCCCAGGACTGGCAAGGAAATGTCTGGGGAATTGGTTTTGTTGTTTCTTTAAAAACAAAATAAAATCAGTACAAAATCTCCCCCATTTTTTCACTTAGCGTACGTACCTGCTGGGCAGGGGCTAATTAGGAGCATGCTGAGATATTCACTGCAGCCGCCTGCCCTGTAACTTCCCAGGCGTTTGGTGTGTTGAGTAAATCCCCAGCAAAAATGGAAATCTCATACAGATAAAGAAATGCATAGCAAGTTTTAAAAGCATCGGCAAGAAATTCTAACAAGTCTTTTTCTCAGGGAAAGAAAAATAAACCACCGCAAAAGCAGAATAATCAAAAAAAAAAAGGAGGTTGCTGGAATATCTCCTCGTCTGTCAGCCAATGCACCTCCTAGCATCCCTGCCAGCCCTTCCCCGGAGCAGTGGGGAGGATGTTCCCCCGACTACGTACCTTGAGGACTGAGCCAAGAGCAGCCGAGCCCGGCGGCGGTGGTGGCAGCTGGTGGGATTGACCTTTGCAAACAACCTGCTGGGGCAGATGCGGGGGAGAGGTTTAGCCTAGCCCCGCCGGGCAGCCCGCTGCGGCATCTGACGCAAAAGCTGCATCTTAACTCTTCCCCCGGGGAATGTCCTGAAGTTTGGAAGGAGCCCTGCTAGGAGATTTATAGGCTGGTGGATGCATCCGCGCGCAGAGGCGCGCACACAGGCGTGCTGAGCCGTGCACGGTCCGGTGGGGGGAAGCGAGCAGAGCCTGGATCGCTCCTCCAGTGGGCAGAGGAGCTGCTCATCAGCTGCTGGCCGGGGTTTTTTTCAAGCTACCTACGGGGAGAGGTTCCCAGAGTTGTCTCTCCCCTGTTCATCACCCCCCAGCTGGGGTCTTGCTGGGAGCTGTGGATGGGGAAGAGAATCCAGGGCGGCGAGGGATGCGGAGGGGGTTTTGCCCTGGCGAGGCAGCGGCAGGGCTGGCACTCACCGGGAGCCCCGGGGTCACCCCGCTTTGGTGCGAGCTGAGCAGATGGCAGAGATGTCCCATTCTGGGGGTGGCTGGGAGGGGACCTGGTGACCACACATGTCACTGGGCCAGCAGCTCTCTCCGTTAGAAGTGAAGCCACTTGCCAGGCTGGGCACTGCTGCCCCTGGGTTCCCCAAGGACTAGGGCTTGCGGCAGCCTGCGGGGGCTCTGCCCGTGTCCCCACCAGTGACCTGGGCTGGTGATGCCCACCAGGGGCATCTCAGGGGAAAACAGTCCTTCCTCTGTGGGCTGTGCTCCGCTGGGCAGCCCGACTGCTGTCCAGGTGTCTGTCCCCAGGGAGGGGAAATGGCTGCAGAACTCTGAAAGCCATGGACAATCCTGCAGCATCAAGTGTGTTTCCCTACAACATCTCAAGCACTTACGAAGCCTGGGGCAAGCTGAATTATTGCAGGTCACAAAAATGTGAGTCTGGCAGGCTGGAGGGGCTGCTTGCAATGCCCATCACATCTCTTCCTTCCACCGTGCTCAGAGCCATCGTTGAGTGGCCACATGTGAGCAGCAGTGGGGCTTGCTGCCATCATCCCTCCACGCCATGGTGCCCCAGGTAGGCAAGATGCTCTCCCTGCAACTCACCAGGCCTGGGTTCACCAGGGCACAGGCAGGTTTGGAGCCAGGATTTGGCTCTTTGCTTGCATGAAAGGGAGCACCAAGCCCAAACTCCCTCTCCTGAGCTGGTGGGAGGCATGGAGACAGAGACATGGAGCTGAGACCAGAGTGTGCCCAGAGAAGAGCTGGTGCTCAGGCAGGGAGACAAGGAGGCTGCCGGGACGGTGTGGGGAGGAGAAGGCAGTCCCACAGCAGCAACCCGTCGCTGCTTCTCATCCTCACTGCTTTGACTGGGGCAAGAATTGAGGATCCCAGACACGCAACTCCCGCCCCATGCTCGGACTGACGGCACATCCCAGAGCACAGCCAGCTGCACCCAGCCACCCCAGAGACCCCCAGTGCAACAGAAGCCGACCAGGAGCTCAGGAAAGAGCAGACCCAAGTGTGGAACAGGAATAACACCCAGGTGCTGAGCTGATGTGCTATAGCAATACAGCCTCACCCTGCTGTGAGACTGCTGAAATAGTCCCCCGTGTATGTTTTTCCTGGCATCTGCTCTCTCATAAAGCAACTCAAGATGCTGCGGGTCCCGGGGAGTGGCTGGAGACATGTGCCGGAGGGATATTTCCATCTACTCCCCACCCAGCTGGTGGGACGATGATTGTGCCAGCGAGGAGACAGGGAAACCACTGCTGAGGCATCCCCAGCCCCGCTGCGGCGCTGCAGGAAGGGAACTCGCAGTGCGGAGAGCAGTAGCACCCCGTGCACCGGCAGGGCTAGGCAAGCTGCTGAGGGCTGAGCCGTGCCATGGATGCTGGCGCTGGGCACGCTGGGGTGTCAGGATGGCTCCCAGAGCCCACTGGCTTTCCAGGCTGCCTAACGCAGGGGGTCTAACTAGCTCAGCTTCACCTTCCTAGCACCAGACCACCCCAAATCACCAGCCACCTCTCTGCAGGTGCCAGGCAAAGCACCATCCCCAGTTTGCTGATCCTACTGACACCCCTATTTTATGTTCACATATGCAGAGATGAGTGCCACCTCCAGGAGTCGGCATCAGGACAGCTCATCGTATCACACTAGGATGGCACACGCTGGGGCTGCCTCCATCCACTCAACCCCACCTATCAAATCTCTCATTAGTAACGGCTGGTAAAGGCCATTTCATTCCCAGCGGATTAGAAAGGCAGATGGGGACACGCAGCAGCAATCTTAACTGGGCAGAGTGGGGACGTGGTCTGGGCAGACTGGGAGGAGCAGCTGCCACCAAGTGCACACCAAAGTAGGGAGGGCACTGGGACTGTGTTATGGGGAGAGTTTTTTTAATGATTTATTATTTCACAGAAGACAGAGGCCTGAGCAGCAAATGCTCGTCCAGCACCATGAACTGCAAAGCTTTGCATTCAAGATTTTTTTTTGAGTTTTTGTTTCCCTGGGGCTCAGGGAGAGCAAACCCACTGCAGCTCCCACTGCCACGCAGCAGCTGAGCTGCACCGAACCTCTGTGCGGAGACAAGGCGAGGGTTTTGTCTTGGGTGCACATTGAAAGCACTGCTTAATCAGCACTCCACGAGACAATCCAAATTCCAGGAACTGGAAGGGGTTTGTGTCCCTGCCAGGCGTAATATCCTGCAGCCCAGACTGGCCCAGCTGCCAAAGCACACGGTATCTGCAGCGAGGACCTTGCTGGGAGCCAAGAAGCACACACATTCAGCTGGATACAGCAGCAGCACCGGCAAATTCTCAGTTTAATGAGCATCAGGGGTAAAAAAAGAGATAAATCACTAGGTTCACAGCACTCTCTTGGCAGAGACACCTACTGATGCTTTTAAGACCAACAGACATAGCAGCTCGCTCCAGAATAAACCATAACGGGACTTGCAGGATTTCTCTGTCACGTTTCTCCTATCTATTGGCTTCAGGTGTCACCCATCACCCATGAAGAAGGTGACAGATGGTGACATGAGCTCACATAGGACTGAGCAGGGCTTTGCCCTTTGCTGAAGGATGGGATCTGCTGTGGTTCCTAAGCATCCCTATGCCTGGAGGAGGTTGATGTGACTTTCCATAGCAGCAGCCGTCTCTTTACTGGGGTAAAATAAAACAAAACCAAAGCCCTGTTAGAGCAAAATTATTTTCCCAGGTAATGCACAAACTCTGTTGCTCTAGTAAAATATTCCCCTCTTATGAAATGGCAGAAAGGCTCATTTTCCAGCTTTGCTGAAAGCTGTTCATTTCCCCCAGTCCTGTCCCAAATACCACCACCAGCTCCAGCTACCCTGGTGCCCACCTTGGCAGGGAAGGAAAGTGGGTCTTTTGGCGGCTTTTTGCATTTCTAGAGCCCTGTAGAGGTCCAACACATCCAAAGCTTGGTTCCTTCTCATGCATCATGAAAGGACATCTTCCTTCTGACTTAGAGGTCAGAAGATTTAATCTCTGCATCTTGTGACATGGGAAAACCCAGGCAGAACTCATCTACATTTATTTGTGATCTCCCTGGAGTGTATCACCCCATTGGGCTGTAACCCAGCTGAGATCAGTCCTGAAGTCTGAGGACTTCAGAGTCATCCTTCTTGCTAATGAGGACCAGCTCCTTGTAAATGTTGAATCCTTTTCTGAACCAAGCTGAGCCTTGGAGGAAGAGGTGCAGAAAAGTCAATGTAACACTGAAGAGGTGACTTCCCAGGCTGCAGGAATGGGGAATAAATACCTGGCTGCCAGTAGAACTGTGCCCTTCTTGACCAGAACGCAGGGACACCACATTGGGATGGGCTTTTCCAAAGAATTCAGCCTTTCTTCATCAAAATTAAAGAAGTTTGACAGGTATCAACCCCCTTCTCCCTGATATCTCAGACATCGCAGGAACAGGACAAGTTTCTCCAAGAAAATTTCACAATTTTAATGAGAAGTAGTTAAAATTGTGAATTTTGATCACCTGAACTTTTCCTGTCATTCACTGTTAAAACCTGGGACGGAGCAGAAAGCCAAGGTGCAATGCTCGTTCACCTCACTTTCTCTTGCTGCACTCACCAGGCCACCTCCACACCCAAGAATCTACTTTGCCCATGCCAGTGCACTATAGTCACACCAGTAAGGAGGCAAAATTGAGCATGGGCTCCTAAGATCACCAGTAAATGAGAGGGTCTTGCTAATTTGGTTTTCAGGTCTACCAGGGAGGTCCCTTGCTCCTGTTGCATGCACTAACAGGATGGGCTCAGTGATGCACTTGGCACAAGACAAACCACGTAGTGGTATAGATTGCACCTATAGCTACACGCACTGGGGATCTGGGTGGTGGGAGCACAGGAGACACACCAGCCAAAGGGTGGGAGAGCAGAGCAAACCCTCTGGCTGGAGGCTTGCATCTCCTCCAACAGCTGGAAGCTGTGCCACAAATTGCAGCGCTCTGGGCTTTATAGGAACCTTTGGAGCAAACCTGAAGCCAGATAGCCCATGTGCATTCACCAGAGCTTGCAGGACTGTTTATGAAGGGTTCAGTTATTGATTTCTACCAGATTTTTTCCTGACCCCAGGCCCATGCCGAATCCTCCTCTCGGAGACTGCCTCCTAACCTACTTGGGCGGCGATCATGTCTCCCGGGCAGCGTTTCTGCTGTTCATGGCCAGCTGGCAGCAGCAGCACAACTGAGACTGCACGCTACCAGCCCCTCACAGAGGAATATTTCACCTCTGCTGGGGCTGTGATTACAGGGAGGAGGGAAGGGAGGAGCACTCCAGCCAGCTGTGGGGCACAGCTGATGCCAGGGCCACCACTTGTGTGACCCTGAATGTGCAGCCACAGGAGCAGGGACCGCAGCAGAGAGATCAGCAGGATGGGTTGGAGAGGGCCAAGTCTTCTCCATCCTTTATCTCAGCTACTCAAGGCACCATGGCCTGCCTGCGACAGCACGCTGACACAGCGGCTTTTAAAGCCTAGCCCAAACTCTGGGGTTTAGAGCATTTCTATTAATAAATGTGAGATGCTTCACTACTCCCTCCTGCTCTTTCCAATCTCAAAGACATTGAACACCTCTCTGACTTGTAGAACTGTTTGCAATCCACAGATGCTGCCGTAAAATCCATCCACGGGATTGTTCATGTGCCAGAGGCAGGCTCGTCCATTGACAGGGACAGGCGATTGCGTTCTTTGTAGTAGAGCCCATGGTCCTGGAGCCTTTCATACGATGCCTAGTGCTTGCCTCTACTTCAGGTGCAATGTCCTCTCATAACCCACCATTTCCGCTTGCATATTTGCTAGGACATGAGAAAAACTAAAAATAAAGGTGAAAAAAACCCCTCTCCCATTTTATATATAGTGATGCTGTGGGGAGACGGCAGTCAGGGGCACAGGCAGGAGCCTGCACATGCGGGTCCAACAACCCAGGCTGGGCTTGGCGAGGTGGCACACAGCAGCCTTGCCCACAGCCTGGCTACTGACCCACTCTCCAGAGGCCATCTGGGCACTGCCCCAGTGCTGCGAGCTGCGATTTGCTCCTTTTACTGGTGCAACTGGCCAGGTCCTGCCAGGAGCCTGATCCTGGGAGCCTTTAGTACTAACAGCAACCGTGGCTGAAAAGGCAGCAGGACCAATGCTTTTGTGGCACAAAGTAAAAACCACTTGTTTTGGGGTATTAACTAAGGTGTCCATCAAGGCTAATGGGATCCTACGTGTGCTCCTTGGTCAATAGGTGGGTGTCAGCCCCCCCACCTATCCCCCCATCCCCGGCAGCATCGTCAGAGCTGTGGTCCCCACCAGCAGCCCGCGCCTGCCTGCGAGGAAGCTGTGGAGGCCAATGGTTCCAGCCAGCACCAAGATATAATTGGAGCCTTTGAAAGGTGAGAAATTTTTCCACCGGCTCTAGAAATAAATGTCTCTGAAGTTGAGAGCTGCAGATGGTAGTTTCTCGCAAAGGTATTTTTTACAGTAACTGGGCTAAGTTTAGAAATCCACTTAACAAACAACACGGAAGGTCCTCTCAGCACAATTCGGAAGACAGTTAATTTGCTGTTTGCTAACAATTTAGTTTTCAGCCCAGTGCTGCGGGTGTGTGATGGTCTTGCTGCACTCTGCCAACGTGAGAAGAATCTAACAGGTCAATGGAAAGAGGGGCTCATCTCACCACAGGTCAGCTGAGACTGAGATAGACCCAAACCTGCAAGCCAAAAAGCTGTGACCTCCTTGCCAGCTGCACCCAGGCTGGGTACTGGGACCCCCTGCCCCACAGCAGCGCTGTGCCCACCACCCCCATCCCCACTGCACACCCACAGCTTGCCCATGCGGGTGCAGCTCACACCCAGGTCTGCCCACGCACATGGAAATATGTGATGGTGGGGGACAACAGCTCTGGAAATACGATGATGGTGGGGGGTTTTTACTGTGCTTATCGCCTGCTCTCCATATGGCCACGTTTCAGGCTCAGTGGTGGGAAACCCATCGGTCCCACCCAGGGGTCCTGGTGGGAGTTCCCCATCCCATGGGGCAAAACCAGCCTGCATGAAAGACGTCATCTGGGGAAAGCTGAGATCATTTCTTTCCTTGGCATCCGACACAGTAAGTGCTACCTGTGTAACAGTTGGGAAATGCTGCAGCTCTGGCAAAGGGCTGGATCAGCTGCTGGTCGGGGGCTAGCGGATCACAGCCCCAAAAGCCCAGACCTGGCAAAGTGAAGTCAGGACACCCTGGCAGCCTTACCGTGTAATTTTCTTGCTTGGACGGGTGTGTGCCGCAGCTTGACTGTAGCCCCTGTGTATTCAGTCCACCCCCTTTTTTTCCAAGACCAAAATTAAGATAGAAACTGAGCACCTGGCACTGCTTCACAGGCAGGTTTCTCAGGGCTGCACAGGGAGGTCTTGTTCCTATTGCTCCTCTTCTCAGGGGTGGCCCTGCTGCTCACGTGCCTGGGCCCTCACTGTGGCACCAGCAAACACCCTCCAACCATCCCCACCAGTGCATGGTTCACTGTCTCCAGCTGCAAAATGTTTTTGCTGCAGAAAAATGTTGCTGGTGTTTGTTTGTTTGGCTCAGATTAAATAATGGTGGGGCTAAAAGAGATACTGCTTTTCCTTCCCAGCTCTGAAGGAAGAGGGGAATGTTTGCAGTGATTTATCATTCCTTGGGATGTTGGGATGGGGTCTCCTGAAGGTCCTGAAGACCCTGTCCCCAGGGTCTGTCTGGGGCATGGCCAGCAGGGAGGAGGATGCAGCTCAGGTGGGTGGTGATCACTCAAAGCCTGTCTGGCTTTGAAAGTAGACTCTGGTGAGGGCAGGAAGGTGGTGCAGCAGGAAAGACATAGCACAGGAGCTCTTGGGAGTATCTGGAGGAGATGGAGGGGCTTTGGGCAGGAAAGGCGTGCCCATACAGGCTCTGGCTGTATTAACATCTCTTCACAAGGCTGAGCAACAGCAGTGGCTCAGCTCTCCTGGGGGTCCCCAGGGAGGCCAGCAGTGCTGAAGCAGAGCGAGCACCTAACGGGTGAGACGGGGGTGTAATCCTGAAGCTTTTGGTCTCCTGAGTGACACTGGGAAAACCACCTTGCATACATATTTCTCCATCTGCACTATCACGCTGATCACATCTACCAGAGGGCTTAGAGGGTTGCCAGTGACCAGCCCTGCATCAGAGCTGGTCCTGCCCTTCCAGGTGAGCAGGACAGGACTACACAAGATTTCTGTGACATCTGCCTGTTTATGGCATTGAAGCTGAAAGGAGCCTCAAATATTTTTGCTCACTTTTAAAATCTCTTGCTGTACCTGCACATCTTGGGGCTTCCTGGCTTCTGCCTACAGAACATGAGCAGCTTGATGGACACTTTGTATTTTCACCCCTCCACTCTGCCGTAAAGATTTATTGTGAATCTTTGCCAAGAAAGCTCCCTTTTCTCGTGGGACTTCCAAGCTTTCCCACGTCCAGATGGCTGGATCCAAGCCACCAGATTTCT
Organism: Buteo buteo; assembly: GCF_964188355.1. Classification (NCBI taxonomy): domain Eukaryota; kingdom Metazoa; phylum Chordata; class Aves; order Accipitriformes; family Accipitridae; genus Buteo; species Buteo buteo. The sequence goes on from NC_134172.1 coordinate 69,132,236, forward strand.
GTCTGCCTAGACATGAAATTTCTCAGGTTCAACCACGGAGGCTCAGATGTTTGCAAGAACCATTTTGCTCAAAGCTGGACAAAGGCTGGAAAAGCAGAAAATGAGAACCTTGGGATGCTCTTTTCTATTTTATTTCCTTAGCCTTCACTCAAGGAAGACCGCGCTGCCCTGCAAACACAGCTCGTGCAGCCCCTGCTCTGGCACACCAGGCAGGGATTGCAGAGCCCGTAGACATACCATCACTGCTGTCTTGTGCCAGACTTACCGAGGCATCACCTACTCCTCCTCTGTCTTGTTCATTACAGCAAAATGTGCGTGTTGGGGGCCTGCATGCACTTGACTGTCCAAAAAGCAACCTCCTGCTTTTTGGATTGCTACCCCAAGGCTGAGCCAAGCACGTATGTGAGGCATAAAGGAATGGAAATCAAGAGCTCTGTCTCCAAAAACATTTGCCAAGTGATATAAAGAAAGGAGCTCCCTGGGCTCAGCCTGTGCCGGATGCTGCAAGAAGGAGCTGCAGTCCCTGAACTCACTTAGACACCCAGTCTGCCACAAGTGATAAATTTTGTTGTTCCAAGAAGGTAAAAGCCTGTGAGGAACTGTGCAGCTGGAGGTCCCAGCCAGACATGTTTTGTCAGTGTCACAGCGTCCCTGTGGAGCTGCGTTGTGCTGAAGAAGCTGAGAGGGGGTTGGGCTGGAAGATGGGCATGGCCATGGTTTTGGGATGCAGAAGCTCAGAAAGAAGAGCCAAAAGTGGTGAGGAGCACACCGATGCCTCCTTCCCATGTTGGGCCATCCTGCAGGGTTTTGAAGTGGAAAACAAGCGGCAAACAGCACAACATTGTTATGGATAATCTGTGCCCAGAGAAAAAGAGAAGAACACATGCTTGCAGTGCAGAGACCATATCAAATCTTCCCCATCTTTCGAGTGAAAGAGACTGACTTCTGCCATCTGCCCCTTGCCCATTACCCACCTTGTCCATGACCTGGTGCAAGTGTCAGTGCTCGCTGGTGCATGTGCTGCGGGGTCATTACTCCTCTGCTCTGGATGTTTAGGCAGAGTTTGTGTTGTTTCATGCTGGGATGTATTTCCCTGCCTGCTGGGAGGTGACGGAGGCTGGATCACTGGCCACAGCAGCCGCAGTAAGGGTTACTTGAAAATCCTACCCTGTACAAGCTTGATGTCAACAAGAAGCCCATGAACTCTCTGAAATTGTGGGCTAACCTGCCCAGCAGCAAATTATTCCTGCCTGAAGAGCTTGAAGCACAGCTGTAAACTCCAGAGAGCTTTCTGCTGCCCACCAGCCCAGCCGCAGCATGGCCGAGGCTCTCAGTGCCGGGCGGGACGAAGGGTGCTGGCTGCCTCGGCAGTGCCACCAGCTGATCCCCACTGCCAGCGGTGGGGAGCCATCCCAGGGGTGCTGGGAGGTTCCCCTTTGCTGGCCTTGGTAAGGGGCTGGTGTGTCAGTGCATGGCCTGGGCTCCTCAGCCAGGACAGCCGTGGTGGGTGGACACCAGGGTCACCATCCCAGCAAGGCATGACTCCCTGGTGTGCATGTGCTTTGATCTGCCAGGGATAAATGAGAGTGCTTAAAATACACTGGGAAAAAACCCACATATCTAGTAAGATACAGAAGGGAATCCAGATTCCAGTCAAAGCCTTGGAAGGTCCAAACCCATGATCTGCACTTTAACTGAACACACCCAAACCAGGAGTGATTCTGTCCACATCTCTCTCAGAATGGAGAAACACTTTCCAGGGTCTTTTGTCCCCGATGAGGGGACATGCTGACATGCGAGTCCCTGAAAACCCTGGAACTGGGACACCTCATCTGAAGACAACTATCTGATCTGAGGGTTCTCTGAGTGCTAGCTGGTCCACTGAGCCCACGTTCCCCATCCGCCCTTTGAAGTACAGAGGGAGCTGGGTGGGGAATTCCTGCAGCTCATTGTCGGCTCTGTCCATCACTCAGACTGTGTCCACACAGTGACACAGAGGTCTGACGGTGGCTTGTGCTGACACATCTGTGCTGGCGTGACCTTGTCCATGTGCCACAAGCGATGGGGAGGAAACAGCAGTGGAGCTGGGCACACACCAGTACCTGCAGCATGCGCCCCACGGGGACCTGGGCTTGTGGCGGCCGATAAGGACCATGGCTGATAAGGACCATGGCTGATAAGGTTCATGCTGCCTTCTCCTCCCCGATGCTGCTAGCAATATTTAACTAGTCTGTGCAGGCAAGCATGGTACAATCCAGCCTTCATCTTGCTAGCAGATGTGCTGGTGCCAGCTCCCACAGAGGCACTGGGCATGTTGGAGGGAGGTACTTGGTGAAGGAAGAGAGAGAGCCCATCTGCCCCATGGCCGGCATCTCGCAGGACAGCAAACACTGAGCTCACCGAGACAGCTGTTGCCTTTGGCACGTCCCTCTCCCCGCTCCACTTCCCCGGCAGACGCGGAGCGTGGTTTTACCCGAGCACCCCGTCTGCTGCCCATGTGTTGCGGCTGAATCTAGCCTGCTAGGGTGGTCGGGCCCCCCGCACCTGGCTTTCCCTGCCTTGAAAGCAGGGGAGGTGAGAGCTGTGCAGGAGCATCATACCCCAGGCATCGGGCAGGGGTCACCCCCAGAGTGTCCCCCAGCATCTTCCTGGTGCATGTCCCAGAGCCAAGGGGAAAGACACTCTCAAGAGCTGCACACAGTTCCCAGCTGGACCCTGTTACAGCCCCAGCGCTTCCTTTTGTGCTTGTCAACATCCAGCTGCAGGTTCCTGGCTCAGAGAAAGGGAGGGTGGCATTGCCCCAGGGGCCATGTCCGAGCAGGGGGGAGGTGACGGGGGGGACGACTGGGTCAGGTTTGGGCAGGGTGGTGAGGATTGAGCCTAGCCCCATCCTTCTGCATCCTTCTCATCTGGTGCTCAGCTGTTTCTAGCTTTTGCTTTCCCTTTTTCTTATTTAAGCTGGTATCTTCATGCTGTGTTGATAAGAGAGAGGAAGCCTGGGAGCACTGGTGGGTGGTTTGGTGGCTGGGGCTAGCTGCTGGGTGTCTGCATCTTGCATCTCCCCCTCCACCAGCTGCTGCAGTGCAGACACCACGGACAGACTAGCCCAGCAAAGCCCACTTTCCAAAACCAACACCTTGAACCCCTGTAAGTGGGTTCAGGGGATGTCAGAAACTAGAACTTGATAAATTCATGGAAGTGTTATATGATGGTCTGTCTTCTGGCATGGGTGGCTCACAATGTCCACCATTAAACCTGCGATAGCAGGTGGGAGATACAATGTGCTCTCAGGCTCTGTGAACAGCTGATAGCCATCTGGAGTAACTGGGATAAACGAAGTGGTTATAAAGCTGCAGTAGCAGTGCTAAGAGCAGGACTGGTCTTCTCCCCAGACAAGAAAAGGACTTTCCTCTCTGCCTACTCTAGTGATGAGATGTCTCCATGAGTTCATGGACCGTGCTAAGGGGAAAACCTCCAGGTTTCCTCACCACAGTGTTTTGTGTCTACCCGCCTCCCAAAGTGGTTCAGTAAATCAATAAGACTCCTCTCTGTGCTTGCCAACTCCCCTCCAGCTGTCTCACACAGATGACCATTGAGGTGATGAGGAGGGTTAATCGACACTGACAAATATTTACCTGTTTCTCCGGGTTTACAGAAACCTCACTCCAGCCCCAGCTTTGAAGTGGAGTTCAAAGCCCCAGCAACGCTGATGTCTTGAGGGGGAGTGAGCTCTCGCCAGTGTGCAAAAATGCTGCTCTACAAGGAGGGGAACTGGCACAGTGCTGGCATCTTCCATTATCTCATAGCATCCTGTTTGTCTCCCCACACCAGGGTAAGATCTGCTTTGCCAATTGTTTGGAGCTTACATTAAATAAACAGCCCAAAGAAAGGCCTTGTTCCAGCAAAGTGGCAGAACATGCTTCTCATGTTTTTTTTTTGTAACCTCTGAATGGTGTCATTAGACATTGGGCTGAGCTGCACATCTGTGGTGGGCTCATATTTTAAAAAAATAGCTTGTTTGAACTGTACAAATAAACACTTGTGAAAAGAATCCTGTTTCTTTAAGTGAAGTTAGTAAATGTTCTGATTTAGTTAAAGCACTAGGATTTGGCCTTAATTTTATTTTTCACCAAATTTAAAGCCAGAGGGGGAAAAAAATATTGTTTGTTCTCAGAATACATAGAGTCCAGGCAGCAGGAGCACAGCCTTCATCACCCACCTCCTCTGCAGGTTGTTGGTGACACCCACCCTGTGCACTGTCGACCACCCTCCATACCTTCCTTCCACTTGGTAAGACACAGACAGGATCACTGTATTTTGGGAGATGCTCTGTTCCTGGCAGACTGGGATGTGCTTCCTCAGCAAGAGCTGGAAGCAGCCAGTCTGGTCCGCTTCACGTCGGGGAAACTGGGCCAGACAATAATGGACCAGTAATGGTCCTGACAGTAAAATAGCATGAGGTGCCTTGGAGAAAGTGCAGAAGCTCCCCATCAAACACTTCAGGCTTAATCTGCTGTTTGGGAGCATTTAACCCTAATGGCAGTTCTTCTACACCTGTGGGACCCCAGAGGTACACACAGCAAAGCAAGTGCTCCCAAACTCCTGCAGAAGCTAAAGGGAAGAGTTCTGGCTGGGAAAAAGGGTGATAAATCAGAGCCCAGGCACCACTACAGCTCTGGACTTCTCCTTGAGGCAAATTAATTTCTTTGCTGCCCTAACCTTGGGGATGGCTGACCTGGGCATTGCTTAGCACACTTCACACTGATATGTCCTCTCACCTCGCTGTTTTTCTGCTCGTCTTGTCTTTCAGATAACACCTGTGGTTGATGACCACCCCAATAAACTCCACGGCCTAGGGCATCCTTGTTTCTTCTGCTGAAGGCTGAGATGTGGGGCAGCCCTGTGGTGAAAGAGCATGGCAAGGTGAGGGGGAGATGTTGAGCTCGCTGAACAGAGGAAATACATAGGTAAAAAACTGAACAAATGATTTGCAAAAAAATAATTTGTTATATTAAACATACAGATTAAGACTGTGACAATCTTGAGTGCATTGGCTATTCAGCATACACTTTGAACATCTTTTGTAATTATTATTTTCTATCTACAGAGCATTTCAATGGTCAATAGTCAGGACAAATTCAAATCACATTTCCAGCCAACACTTACATAATTAACCAAGCCATTAAAGCACAGATTAAATATTATGTATGTATATTTTCTAGTTTTACACTTAATATTTGTAATTATATATTTGACTGAAATAGCCACAGCTCATGTTATGTGGCTGGCTGTACCAGTTACCCAGTCAAGAAACCAGGACTATTAACTGTGGTCCCTGCAGCTAATCAACACAAAGTCACTTCCAAATTTTACACCTGAATATATATGACTCTGATTCTCTCCTGCAAACATATGAGCTAAAAATGTACCAGTAAAGTTTGTAAGGTTCATATTTCTGAATTTGAATCAATAAGCACAGACCATTTCCTTCCCATATTTGATCAGTTCCAATAAACAGTAGTTTCTTTGTCTAAAAAAAAATTTGATATGTTTTGGTACAGTAACTCAAGCACCACCCAGCAATGGGTTTCGTGGAAATCATCACTGAGAGTTTTGCATGATGTTTAATCTATGATTGATAATCATTATAGAAAGGGAATAAATGGAAACAACAAATAACACTTTTAGCACATGGCCATCAAAGGTTAATCAGACTGGGCAGGAGTTCCTTCCCAGTAACTGTGCTGCTCGGAGAGCACTGCCCACTCAGCCTGCAGGGAAAAACCTACCCAGCAGCTATGCCTGAAAGACAACACAGCAAGAATCAAATTAATTCAAATATGCACATGTTGAGGGGTGAGGATTTTCTCTGGCAAACACAGAAAGCATGAATTATATGCTGTGCGCAAAAAGGGGAATGTTTCAGTGAGGAACTGCACACACAGCCACCACAGCTGCTCAGGGAACTCAGGTAATTATAGATAAACATGACTAATTAAGATCATTTTATGCCCAAGTGCATGTACACTTAATCACATGAATTATATTTTTTTTCATGTGTAATCTCATCCCTACTTCATCTGCTAATAGGCTGTTTAATTTGTATTGTACGAAGAGGAACTATTTTACCTCTTTGAACTCTGGTTATTTTTAAGCTCCTCAGGCCATTATCGTATCCCTCTGCAACCTCACAATTATCTCTGAAAGAAATTTAGGAAGGAGGAGAACAGAACCTCTCCCGTATCCTGCTCAGGGTATGAGGATACAGAGAGTAGTTAAGGGACTTGCCTATGGCTGGACAAGGAGTTTGTCAGAGCCACAAATGAAACTCAGCTCCTCAGAGTCCATGCTCATCACAAGATCATTCTATGCTGTAAATCAAAACCCATCATTAGTCTGCTCTGCTGCAATCTGGCTGTGCGGAACAAGAAATGTAAATATTTTGTAGCAGTAGGTATTAATTTGTAGCATTAATAAGGTTTGCGCTGCTGAGAACTGAATTGGTTCTTTCTTATGCTTTGCCCCCATCCCAAAATATTTTGATCTTTGGATATAACCGCCAAATATGCTGAAAATTCCCTGCAGCTCAGATCATACCCTTCCTATTCATTTGAGGAGAGCTGGAGGGGAAATGTGTGACCTGCAGAGGTTTTCAGGCTGGGTCCAGCAATGGTTCAGTCTGTACAAATTCCCTCAGGTTAATTTCCACACCTTTTTCCAAAATTCTTGGGGTTTCAGGACTGGGAAAGACCTTTCCCATTTGTTTGAGCAGCCACACAGGTGGTGAGTTACCATCGCCTCCCTTCTGTCTCTCGACTCAGCATCTCTGCTGTAAATAACGTAGCATCCACTCACAGGAGTGAGACTTAACCTTGGTTCTGGCCCAGCCCGATGACAAGACCAGGACTCATGGGAAGAGCATCCCTCCCCATCAGAGACAGGCAGCAAAAATCTAGGCCAGTGTGAGGGGAAGGCTGCTACGCCTCTGCCCCAGGCTGCATTTCAAAGGCATCACTGACACAAGGGAACGAAGCACAATTTTTTTTTTATTTTTTTTTTAAGCTGACAGTGAATAGAGAAGGCTGCAGAGCTCAAAGCGCTGAGGCTGATGGACAGTGTCTCAGCAAAGGGCCAAAACTATCTTAAACTCCAAGCTTAAGCTCCTATTAGGCAAAGAAAATACAGCACAAATTATGCTTATGTAGCACCTCTCATGCAAACATCCCAGGACAGTCCACAATCAAACTCAAACACAATCAATCATGGAGATGTGAGCAGCGTTCACCAACGAAAACAAAGAGCAGGGGAGGCTCGGCAAGAATGAGCGGCACGGCCACCATGAGCACCTGGCTTTCAAAGGGAAAGGCTGGGGGGCTGGCGAGGGCCCCCCTGGGCAGGAAAGGATGGGTAAGCAGATGCTAGCGGGGTGTGGGAATCGCTGTGAGGCAGGAGGACAAGCTGGGAGGAGAGGAGGTCTCCCAGGTTTGAATGGGCCGTTATTAGTGGGGTAACTTGGCCCCACCAAGGGTATGGACACAGGCTCGTGGCTTTGCTGGTCCAACTGGGCAGCGTGCTCGGATGGGCACCCACCATCTCTCCCCGGTGCCCCTGGAGCACACCTTCCCTGTGGTGTCAACTGGCCTGCGAGAACCCACCTTAGCCCAAACTTGAGTCAGAAAAGAACCCTTACATGTGTTTTGTAAAAAAATTTGGGTAGCTTCTCTCTCCTCCTCCAGGCATCCTTCCTTGGTTGCAACAGACTGCAGTGGACCCAGAAATCTCACAAAAAAAAAAAAAAAAAAAAAAAAAAAATTCCTATTTAGCTCAGTCAACAGGCTTAGTTTGACTGTTTGAGCTGAGATTTCAGTTCAAACTTCTTGGTCCTGCTCCATAGCAAACCTCCAAACCTTTGCCAGTTTATTTTTCAGTCTCAGGAAGCTCCCTGGCTGGGGAACTCACGACAGCTGAAGGTCCTGCAGGACTTTGTCAAAGGACTGAAGAATTAAACTACAGTAACTCATCCTGCGAATGGCTTTAAGGCGCAATAAACTTTTCAGTAATGAACCTGCCTTCTTCTAGCATGCAACATTTTTGAGTGTGTTTAGCAGGAAGAACTTGTGAGCAGGGGTCTCATGACACTTACACATGAGGCTGTAACACTGCTGCAGCATGTTTGGATACAGCATCATTTTGTCAGCATCGAAGTGACAGCAGACCACAGTGCAGCACCGTGAGCCTGAGCAAAATGCCACTGTCTTGCATGAAGGTCTGAATTTCTCCAAAGCTAATTTTAAAAACCCAAATTAGGTGTACAGTTGCCCTAAGCTCCTGGCAAGGGTTCTAAGGTTGTCTCTCCACTGACTGTACACTGAGACTGGGGTGACTTTGTTTCCCAGTGATGATCCTCAGTTCTGCAGAAGGTATCCATGCCATAATCTCACAGCAGCAAGAGAGACTTCTATGCAATCAAAGAGTTTAACAGATGATTAACAGAATCATTGGAACAAGATAAATTCATTTTCTAAGCAACTAAATTATTTAAAATAATTAACATTATTGTCATCGTTCTTGCTCCAATGAATAGTGAAGTACCTGATACAACATGGAACTATATGACCAGGAAAGATTTCCCCCAAACCTGCCACAGCTCAGGAGTAAGGATGATCTTCCCAGGCATGTTGGATCTTACTTCAAACCTCTGCTCATGTGGCTGGAATCTCCACATTTCCTGTCCAAGTAAGTGCCCCAAGCTCTGGGTGACTGGGCCTGCACAGACAAGGCTCACCAACCACTCTTCAGCTCTGAAAGTGGTTCTACAGCCCCTAATCAATCTATCCCTGCATACTTTAAAGGCAAAATGTGATTTCTGCATAAGAGAAACAATTTGTTGGGGCCTTGGTTCAAATTAAACCAGAAAAAAAAACCCCAAACCACAATTTTTTAAATCAAACAGTCTGGAAGATTTCAGCTTGAATCAGGCAATCATTTGGTGAGGTTAAGGAAAAAGATACAAAGAAAGGGAAGGACAGCCACATCTGCTATAGCTGACAAATTAATTCATTTTAGTACGGTTTATACCTGTTGCAGCTTGACCAGATGTCTGTGAGAGCTCTTTGGGAATGTTCTGCAATCTCCCTAGAACAAACTTTGTTCCTTGTTTATGAATAAAAGCTTTTTCTGCAGTTTTAAAAGACCTAAATTCTGCTTTGCTGATTCTTTACAGGGGGATGGTGGTCGGCTCCTCAGAAGGGCTATTGGCCTTGGCTGGTGTACATGGCAGCAAATACATGGCCTGAAAGTAGAGATTTACTCTAAATCTGCAGGACACCTGGACCCAGCAGAGCTTTGCTCACTGCACTTGTGAGAATCCACAATTTACAGAGATAATCCTCAGACATTTCAAGCTGGGCTGAAGATAGACACATTTCCAGCCCATGCCATCAACTCCATTCATCTGGAACAGGTGCCAAGCTTATGAAATCCTCCTGCCGTGTGGTAGGCTCCACAGCATGCTTCATTAGCAACCAGCTGAGCAGCTCACCACCTCCAGCTTGCAGGCATTGCAAACAGTCTGGAGATCAGAGACCCAAACCTGGGAAGCAAAGGAGGCAAGGTTTCAAAGGCAGAGGGGGATTTAGGAAGACAATGCCGGACTCTGCAAAACCTGCTCCCAGCCCCTCTTATCCTCACTTGTTTGAATGAACGCAGCTGTCTGTCTTTTCTAATTCGGGGGTACAATGCTGTGGCTGGAAGTGCTAGACATGGCCATGGTAGTCTTATTAAAAACAACATCTAATAAATTGCCAAATGCCATTTACCCTGGATAACCTCCTTAGCTGAGACTCCGTATCTACTGGGGCTGCTTTGATGTATCCTTCTGCTCTCTCAGCCCAGATGTTGTCATAGATTTGCTGACGATGACTACAAACTGGCTTTGAAAGGCACTCTGGCAAGAAATACTTTCCCATCCTGTCTCAGATAGGGTCTGCTCCCCCCCACACACGTTTTTCTTACTGAGGCCATTGGGATGAATAAAGGCTCTTTGTTCATTTAGCCATTTCTCTGCTTGCTGATGCTTTTTAAATTTTTTTTAAAAACTAAGTTGAAATGACAGCAGCAGTAGTTCAATAGATGAAATAGGTCTCAAATACCACAGTGACGGCCAGTGCTTGAACACCACTTTCAGCTATAAACATGGATGGTGAAAAGGCACGGGAGCCTTAAGAGCCCCAGAAATACTTCCTCCCTTTCTGTTAAGCCCCAGGAAAAAGATAAAAAAATTCTACTGAGTGAGGAAAATCTCAAATTTTCTCTTGAATATTATGGCATGACACTCTCTTTCAGAGGAGCTGCCACCTTACTCCAGAAGTAGTGGATGCTCTTTATAGGATGAGAGGAAACAGCTTCAAGTTGCACCGGGGGGGGGGGGGTTAGGTTGGATAGGAGGAAAAACGTCTTCACCGAAAGGGTTGTCGAACGTTGGAGCAGACTGCCCGGGGAAGCGGTTTGTTTAGTCACCATCCCTGGGGGGATTTAAAAGACGTGTAGATGCGGCACGTGGGGACACGGTTTAGTGGTGGACTTGGCAGTGCTAGGTTAATGGTGGGACTCGGTGACCTTAAAGGTCTTTCCCGGCCTAAATGGCCCCATGACTCCGTGGTGTAGCTACCGTAGCCCACGATCCCCGTGGTCTCTCTTCCGACGTTCCGTCCACCATCAGGGAAGCGGCCTCCCTGCCCCTCTGGTGACGGGTGCAAAGCGTAACCTCCCTTCTCGTTCTGACAGGTGGGAGTGGGCCACGGAGGTTTCTGAGCCCACCTTCTCTTCCTCTGACACAGCCCCGCGGCGAGGGCCCCCCGCGGGGCAGCGCCCACGGCTGCCGTACCGCCACGGGCCGCCTCCCGTCACGGGCCGCCTCCCGTCACGGGCGCCCACCCAGCGCCCTGCAGGGGGCGCCCTCCCGGCAGGCTCCGCGCCGCACTGCGCATGCGCACGCCCCCCCCCCCCCCCCCCCGCCACCCTTCCCCGCGTCCCGGCCTGGCGGCCGCCGCGAGGGGGCGCCCGAGCGGCGGGCGGGGCCGGCGCTGTGACGCGGTACGGCGGCCGAGCGGGTGAGGGGTTCGGTGGCGGGGAGCGATGGAGAGGCTGGAGCGGTGCGGCCGCCGGCTGCGGGCCGGGCTGGCTGCCGGGCGGGTGCGGGGCCGGCTGCCCTGGCTGCTGCTCGCCATCGTCCTCCTCGGGTCCGCCCTCAAGGACGGCGACCTGGTGCCCGAGACGCCCATGCGGAACAAGCGCAACCCGCTCAACGTGTGAGGAGAGCCGGGGGGGGGAGAGGCGGGGAGCTAGAGGGAAGGCGGGCCCGGTGGGGCGGGCGGGGGTCCCGCGGGGCTGGGGGTGCCCGGGCTGAGCGGGAGCGGGCTGCCCCCGCGCCGATCTGGCTCCCTGTCCTCTGCTGGGGCGGAGGGGGCTGCCCCGGGGGCCGGGGAGGGGGAGCGGGGGGGCCGGGGGCACCCGCCGGCTCCCGGTGTGGGGCCGGAGGGGTCGGATGGGGCGGGCAGACCCCGGAGCTCGGCCGAGGGTGGCTTTGCGGCAAGCCGTGTGGGTGAACCGGGCCGGCCCCGGCGGCTGCGGGAGAGGCGGCGGGGGCGTGAGGCGGCGGGTGCGAGCCGCGGGCCGGGCTGCTGGGGGTGGGAACGGCGGCTTCGGGGGGTGTCCCGGTCCTAACGCCTGCTGCAGTTCGCAGGACTGCGCGATTTGAGAAGAGCTGGAGCTTCTTGCTCGGTTTTTATTGGAAGAGGAAAAGGAGGTTTTTTCCTTCTTCAGCTCCCGGTTGGTTCCTCGTATTTGAGTAAACTGATGGTACTGAACTGATCTAAAAGCAAGGTGAAGGAAATGAGTCTTTTAGCGTCTTTCGTAAAAGCACAGTTACTGCCACCCTTTTCTGGTACTTAGGTGATGATTTAGCTGGCTTAGTCATTCTTCAAAACTGTGCTTGAACGTTTTGAAGGGCACAAGGAAGGCAGTGAGCTGGGCCAGTGCACGTGTGCTTCACCTGCTGCAGATCAGAAAGTAAAGCTAAAATTGCCGTTTTCCCCCATGACTTGGGGAATTTTGTACTTTATATTGATTCCAATTTGTCATTTGGTGACACGTGGGAGAGGAGCTGCTTTTAGTGTGATTGAAAAGAAGGATTGGCAGGAACACTTAGAGAGTGAAATTGATCTTACAGTAAAAACATACTACAGTTCAATTCTCCCCTCTTAAATAGAGGAAGGTTATCTGTACCGACAGTTTCTGAAGCAATTTTTTCCCCCACAAATTACTTGCCTGCTGGTTTGCTGGCAGCAATTATGTTAGCAGCCTTTTTTGCTTTTAACTCTCCCAGTAAAATGAGGATTTTGTTTTCAATTACTATTCCATGGTAGCAGCTGTAGTTGTCGCACAGATGCCACTTCTGTGGTAAAATTAAGCATAAAGGAGGTACTTCCCAAAATCCTGGGCAAGGCCCTGACATTTTTTGTTAGGGTCTTAGGAATAGAGTTCAGGATCTTCACTACTTGTTCTTGTCTTTGATGATGAAGTGATGATTAAATGGTGACTCTGTGTGCCTAGCTATAGCTCAGCCACAGACCAGAATTCTGCTGTCTCTGTTTTTCAAACTGGGATGTGGGTAACGAAGGGGCTGCACAGTTCCTCTCTCCCACCAGCTGAAGGCTGGAAGCACGCTGCATTGGAAGGTGCTAATGGGAGAAAAATGATCGTAGACTATGGTTGTCTTAACTAATTGGTGAATTCACTTGCATGTGCTCCACTTTAAGATTTGAAAAGGGGACTAGTTATGCAATACTGTCTCCTGCTAAACAGGATATCAGCACATCATCAGTGGTTTTCAAGATTTTACAGGCATCATAGCAAAAATTTTCAAGGCAGAGAGTGAATTTACAGGTAGAAGGTTTTGTGTCTGCCAAAGGAAAGTTCTCATCAACTGGAGTGACAGCAAAGGAACAAATATGTTGTGCTTCTTCATTTATTTTATAAGGTGGTGATGGAGAAAAAGCTGCATGGACTGTTGAAGGAAAAGAGTCAGCCCTTTTGGCTATCTTATTCCATATTAAGAGGCTGAGGTTGTGAAGGGCTTTGAAAGCAAAGATAATTGAGGTGGAAGAAGAGAGTCAGAGGAAGCATTACTGTGCTCAGAGTGACAAGCTAAAAATATGTTCTTTGCAGCTGCATTTGGAGTAGGACAGAGTGGAGCGGGTTTGTAGGGTGAAAGCGATTGCAAAACTGAACTGCAAGTCTGCTGCAAGTCTGAACGAGGGCTCTAGGTCTGAGGGAATGCTGCCTGGGAAACAGCTGAAGTACTTGGTTGAGGAAATATTCAGGCATTGGGCCTGAGAGAAATAGTGGGGAGAAGGTTAAGATTTTAGCTATGCTTTACTTTGAGGGGAGGGCACAAGTGTCTGATTTAGATGGTTCTGAAGACTGACTTTGAAAACCTACTTCTTCAAGCACCACCGTTTACCCCAGCTTCTTTGAAGTTTCACACATGCATGTTTCTCTTTTGGCTTTTCTCTGGCAGATATTTTGTGAAGGTGGCTTGGGCATGGACGTTCTGGCTTCTGCTCCCCTTCATCGCAGTCACCACCTACCAGTTTGCCAAAAGCAAGTTTCTCTATGGTCCCACGAAGAGCATTTTGATGGTGCTGCGGCGTCTCAGTGCACTGCTAGTGGGCACTGCCATCTGGTACATCTGCACCAGATTCTTCATGTATATCGAGAATCTCACTGGCACGTGCTCCACCTCGGGTAAACTCAGCGAGCCTCGCCAGCTGTATGCCACCAAGCAGGAGTGCCACCAGGACAACGGGATCTGGAATGGTTTTGATATCTCAGGGCACTGTTTTCTGCTCTCGTACTGTGCTCTGATGATTATGGAGGAGGTGGCTGTGCTGGAAGGCTTGTCCATAGACCAGAACTCTAATCTGCGTGTTGTGATCAACATCCTGTTTCTTTCCTTGTGTTTTCTCACGGTGATCTGGGTGTTCATGTTTCTCTGTACTGCTGTGTATTTCCATGACTTCATTCAAAAGCTTCTCGGTGTGCTGATAGGTCTGTCAGCTTGGTACGGGACCTACAGATTTTGGTACTTGAAGCCCTTTTCTCCTGGACTACCTCTTCCAAATATACCTTTGACTTCAAAGAAATACAGTTATAGCAGATAAAATAAGTATTAAAATTTTTGGAAATTGATTTCAGTACTGGAGTAGTTGAATGTAGGAACAGTTGCTGTATTTCCAGTGTAAGGAACAAGGTGATGGGCTGGAGGAAACCAAATCTGTACTAGCTGATGGCTGGCAGGTGGTAACGAGCTTCTTCCTTGGGAGAAAAAAAAAAAATTGGTATTGGAAGAGGTCTGCTCTTGTTTAGGAGCTGCTGACTGGCATTCTCAGCAAAGAAATCAGAAGTTGTATCTGTTCTCTTAGTAATAAAGGGAGGAGCAGATCCAAGGCTGACAGAGGCCTTTGCTCTTCAAGAGCTTGACTGTTCTCAAATTTATTATCCCTCTTTCTTTTTGATTTATGTCAAAATGTCATGGATGATCCAAACCTCATACTTCTTTTTTTTTTAAATACTCATATTGCCTTATGAGAAAGCTCTAATAATGACAGTGCTGCTAAGTGTTGCGAAAATATCAATACTCATTAAAGCAGTATATAGCTCTGTTGTGAAACTAGAACATCACGTGAAGCATTAGGTACACTAACTTGCCACAAATGCTTCTTAGCTGTCTGCACCTTTTGCAACAGAGAGTAAATTTGAGATGTAATGTCTTAAGCAGACTGAGTTTAAATTCCTGCCTGCCTTTGAAAAGGAAACTCTTGAAAAACAAGCCTTAACTTTCTCCTTAGGCAAAGTACTTGTAATAATACTTTGTCATTTTATTCTTGACAGAAAAAAACAAACTCCTTCCAATTTTGCTAAAAAGTCTAATATTGGGGTTTTAATTTAAATCTTATGAATTGCACACTTTGCAACAATGAGTACTTTGTGGTATGTTTCTTCTAGAACAACAATGAAATTCTGGTGTTATGAACAAGTTAGCTTAACCTGCTATTTCCCAAATAATCTGCTTGGTAATGAATGAAACACATTGTTTATCCTAAGAGCTGCAAAGGAGTGTGCTTGAAGCAATATTTATTCTGGCTTATCCAGCAGTATCAATAAGCTACTTAATTTTGATTGCACATAAAGCTGCGGCCACTTTTGATGTGGCTGGAAACCCACTACTGAATAAAACACTACTATTATATAATGAATAGGTATAATGTGGGATGGGTATACTCATCATATCAATCAGCTATTTAGCATAGTCTTTATCTTAGAAAGCTTTTTATTATTTCATAAAGGCTTATTCATGACGCAATTGCACAAAATTTGTTTGACAGTTGTAGTGACGAGCGAGACAGCCAAAAAGGTCTGTGGGCAAGGCTGTAGATAGTGTCTGTTAATCTGTGAGTGGGCTTGGTCTGTAGCGTTTGACTCCAAGGTGATTATTTTGCTGAATATAGGGTATGATGCACCGTAGTCTAATCTTGGCACGTTTCTTTTTGCCATCTCAGCAGCTCTCTTCCAGCAAGAGAGTGGTAGCATTTGCAATAAATACAGCAGTGTTAATTCCACACTTGTCTGCCTCTGAGGAGAGCTGGCTTCACCTGAATTTCCACTGAATTCAGCGGCAAGTGGGAGTTGTTGTGTGTCCTTAGAAAGTACAAATCACCTCTTGGAAAGAAGCTATTTCAGGAGGTGGTGTATTTTCTGTCAAGCTCCTCCCTTTGGTTTTGCATTAAATTGCCTTTTGAGCTGACTCTTTGGAAAATTTGCTCTGATTAACTCATATTGGGTTTAACTAAATTTGTTTAAACAATGCAAATTCATTTGCAGACATTCTTTTGATGTAAGGTAAGCCTGCTCCCAATAGAGCTAAGCTAGACCACAAGCCATTTTCACCATGAAAAAGGATTATATACCCAGAAGGTTTTCTGATTAATTTCATTACATTTAAGTTTCTGGTTTAGGTTATCTTTATGTAACTTTGCTGTATAGACAAGGCCTTGGAACAGGAAATGCTATTTATTTAAACCAACTGACTTGCTGAAATTATGTTCAGTTTCACAAATGTTTTGTGCAATCACTATATGGATATTTCTGTCTATTTCTAACCAGTGTCTTACAAACTTTTTATTATGGAAATAATGTGGTATATGGTTATTCTCAAAATTTTTATTTAAACAATGAAAGAAAAACACTTGAAAACTTTATCAGTGTTTGAGTCTTTGAGAATCTGTTTCTGATGTCTGTAAAGATGCTGCTGCTGCTCTTCACTTCCTTGGATGATCCACCCTCCAGATATTTTTTTGACTACTGAGATGCATGATCAAACTGACATTGATATTTCTGCAGTATTTGAATGAGTTAATATGACACAGGTTCTCAAAAGTACAGGGTACAAAAGAAACAAAACAAAACAAAACAAACCCCATGCATGACAAAAGCAAGTTCCCTGATGTGTGCCTCTTGCACCAGGCACTTCATTTTGTAGACATGGGTAGTTGCTTATTGTAGCAAAGGGAAAGCCTAATCCATTGAAATGTATGGGAAAATTCCCGTGGGCTGTAATACTGCTTATGAGTTTGGAAATCTTGCTGTACGTGTCTTTCTCAGTACCCAGAGATCACGTGCCAACTGTTGGCTTAGAAGGTTTCCTTGTGCTCCAGACGTTTTCTTTGTGCTTTTTGACTCTATTTCAGAGCAAGTCTTTGCTTCCTTGCACTCTAACTGGAAACTGAAGGTTGCAAATTTTCTGTTGGTGTATTTGCCATCACCTTTATCTGACTTCCTTCCCTCTCCCAAATACACTTTTATCATTAAAATAAAAATGCGGCCTTTCTATGACAGGTTGACAGCCAAAGAGGAGCAGTGCTGTGAGTAGCTCTATTTGATGTCCTGTGACAAAGGCACAAATCAGCTGTCAACAGGTATTATTAATTTGTTTCAAGGTTTTTTTTAAAAGTGTAACATTTTAAAGATAAATTTTCATATTTTGTAGTGAATTCCAAAAGATGGCAACTATAATTGTGAGAAACACTTGGGGGGGTGGGGGGGTGTTTTGTTTGGGTTTTTTTTTCTTTTCTGCGTTTAAGTATTCCTCCTGTTCCTGCAGAGCTGTCTTTCTGTGTCTGTAGAATTATCTAGGGAATTTTTGTCTCCAACATCTTACTAGCGTATTATTTATTTCAACATATGTTTGTTCAGTTTTCATTGTCTGTGATTGTCTAGCCTATTTCATGGGCTCTGTATCACAGTACTTTCACAGAAGCAGCATTTGGCCTGACTGATGTGGCTGAGGCAGGTCTTGGTCTTGGTGCCTTAAACATTTTCCTCTGCAGGGGCCAGCAAGGAAGGGAGTCACAGCTAGAACACAGTGGGAAGATTAACTGGATTAGGATTCATTTTACTCTTCACTTACCTGGGACTCTTTCAAATGTTTGCGTCACTGGAGGCAAGATCAGGCAAACGGGAAAGTTTAGATCTTTCGTAAGAGCCGTCTGAACTGTTCAGACTTTAAACATGTCTGAAACGGGGGTTTGATTCTTCCTCAGAGTCTTTGTTCAAAGCAGACTTCTCCCATGAATGCTTCACTGGTGCTAAACAGTATTCTTGGTTTGCCAATTTATTTGTGTGTACCGAACTTAGATTGCCTAGTGGCTGTAAAAAAAGAATCCTGTTTTCTGGTTTGATGCATGGCAATTAATGACAAAGTGAGAAACACCCAGTTATGACCTGTGGTGCACTTGAATGGAAAAAAACTGTAGGGGCTGCTGTGATATATGAAATGTTTTGGAAAATCAGGCTTGAGTTGTGAACACAAGTCTATGGTCACTTTTCTTAGTGAAATGATACCTGTTTTTTTCCACTGTAGCTTAAAGTAGATCCCTGCGGCTTCTCTGCAATCAGCCTTTTCCAGTTCTTCGCCTTTGATCAGCCTGTGTTTATCTCTGTTCACTCAGAAACCTGTTTCCTGGGATTATTTCTTTTCATAGCTTCATTTCACCTCCTGGAGTGCTGATTAGTAATAAATGCTCTTTACCTCTGCTAGATGTGTGCTTTCTCTATATATATTTTGTCTTCCCTTCTTTTAAGTATTTTGCCAGAGCTTAAGATGAAAGTAATTAATACTAGCAAAAAAGGCTGTTGTGACTCTGAACTCATAATTAACCATTGTTAAAAGGAGTTGGTCTGTCACTGTAATTGTGTTTACCTGGAAAAAAGCACATGCTTAATTTACTGAAGGAGAACTACACCTGATGTGCTTGAACTCAGGGAAGGGAAGAGGAGGTAATGTGACAGGGGTGCTTGGTGAGTTAGTAGAGTTAGCTTTGTCCTTTTCTTGTGGAGCATGCAGTGCATTTCTGTAATGAGTAGTTTCACCCAGATGTTTAGTAGGAAATTATTAATAAATTTGAATGTGGGAAGGGTACCTTAGTACTTAAAGTATACAATGAGAACACAGAGGTTACAAGCTGGAAAAGCAGAAATGGAAATGACTTGGGATTGACTGCAGTCCCTGAAATTTCAGGCAATTGTGTAGTAATACTTAGTCTGAAGGATTACTTATTTTTAAATTACCCTCTGTCCATCCCAAAACACGGGCAATGTCATGTGCCTTGTAACAAGCTGAATAACTTCTCTGTAAAGCTTTGGAACTATAGTATGGCACAGAAAATAAGCAGTCAGTGAAGAGCTTTACCAGCCTTTCAGGAGAGTTGAATATCAAGGGAAAGCAGTACTTGGAAAAATGCCCTTTCTCAATTGTGCTTTTCCTGACAAGGTATCCAATGGTAGGAGATCTGCGGTTGTACTGTGTATATCCCCAGTGGTGTAAGGCTGAAGAAAGGAAAGCATGGAACAAAAGTAAATACAAATTATGATTATTTTTTGTCTCACATCTCTGAAGCCTTTTTCCATGTCCAGTCTGGGTTTGTTTTGCAGTTTTAGGTCGTTTATTCCTTCAGTCATGTAATTTAATGCATTTAATCTGTGGGAAACATGGTTGATATCAGAGCGATAAATAGGCATATCCTCAATGTAACTGTCATCTCACTTCTGAAATGTCTTCCCTGAATCCTATGCTGCCTCTGTTCTGCAGAGCCTTCCCTGTCTCATGGGGACTGGGGAGAAGAGCAGTGCCAAGAGGTTACCCTCAGTGTGTCTGTGTTGGTGACAGGCTTAACATCATGACTCATTGCTGGAGAAAATTCAGCTAAATAGGTTGTGGCTCAAAGTAGTTGAGTGTGATAGAGAAATCCATGCAAAATTAATTGAAAATAAAGATTATACTAAGCCCTCAAAGCCTGTTAACCTTATATCCAAATGGGTGAATTGTTTGCACCCAAACCCAGCAGGATTGTGCTGATTTGGAATGGCACTCAGGGTCTGCCTCTGTGTTTTGCAGATGATGGAAGTGAGCATGGATTTAATATGTGCTTGGTACTGTGACACTCTAGACCACAGCTCTTCCCAGCACTGTGCACTGTTGCTCTAGCTTTGCCATAGCCTGACCTGACTGCTTTGGATTTTAGAAGAATGGGAGTATTAGAGGTTTAAGTTTTTTAAGAATATTTTTTTCCTGTTGATTGTCATTATTTGGAAGTTAAGAGAAAAAATTGTGCCAGGGTGGGGTTTTTTGTTTTATTTTGTTTTCTGGGGAATTTTTGTTTGGTTTGGTTTTTAGGTTGGTTTTTTTTTGCTTGTGGCCAAGAATCCTCCCTATTGCTGTTCTGTAGTGGTTGCCTCCAAGGGCATGGAATGGAAAGAAATTGCTTTTGGTAGGCAAAAATAGAAGTGTTCCAGGAGGCTTGCAGTGGAGTGACATGACCTTGTGATGTAAAGAGCATGTGCGAAACGGCACTTAACTATGCAGACTACTTCGTTCTATGTGAAGAAATGCCTGCAGCATTATAAAGCACCCTCAGACCTGGTTACGCTCTGTTCTGATTGCAAAGTAGCTTTATTTGGATAACTCTCTTGGAGCTAAAAAGGATTTAGGTCACGGGAGAGATGATGTGCTGGTAGGAAAGGGCTGAGACAGGAGGCAATGAAAGGAGGGGGATGGAGGGTGTTATTTTTAAAGAAAGGCTTTCAAAGTTGTCATTGGTTTATGCTGTTAGTTAAAGAGGTTTTTAGCAAGAGTGTATCTCCTTCATTTCTTAGCTGTTCTTTCTCAGAAGGTGGAAATTGGAGGTGCTGTGTCCACTGATGCAGAGCTTCACAACCTGTGGGCTCCTGACAACAGAAATGTCTCTATGAAAATGGTCACACATCCCCAGCTGTCTGCGTCAGGAGAGTGAAATAGGGGAGTCCAGGAGAGAAGAAAGGGGTAGGACGGTAGAGAGGGGTAAAGAAAAAAAGAGCTGAAAGTAGATCATTGTGCAGAGGAGAAAGACAAAGGGGGACACACACACACACAAACAAAAAGCCCCCAAAAACCTACTGTGAGCTCCCAAGGAGTGGGTGGAGGTTGACACTTTGCTCATCGATGCTCTTCAGCATCGAAGTCACGTGGAAATAGAAATAATCTGCTTTGGCAATGGCAACTGCCGTCTGCAGGTAGAGCCTTGGCCTGCAGCACACAGGTTACTGCAGTCTGCAGCCTCTGCTTGCCTTTGCCGCAGCTGCAGTGATAGACAGCTGTGTCCTGACAAAGCTATTGTTCATCTAAATTATTTACGGCATACATGGTATTCTTTCTCTCACTGTGAGGCATTTAAAGCAGACTATTTTCTCTCTGTTTAATCCTTCACAGGAAAGCGTGTAAAATGGAGAGTGAAAGGCAGTGATAGTAAATATGTCATTTGGGCACATTTGGAAATCAGCATGAGGGGAAAAAATAGGAAATTTGTTTGTCGTGAATGTGCTTTGTCTGAGAATACAAGTTCCAGTCTGTTTTCACTGCTGCCTGAAACCTTAGATTCAATATTAGAAATGGTTTGGTCTGAAACCTCTGTGATTTATCACTGAGGCCTTGCTTTAGGAAAACCTTTAGGGGTGTGAAATCCATCCCTATTCACAACATACTTATGCAGATGTTTTAATTCCCAGTCATACCTGTGGGTTTGAAATTTTCTCTGGGCACAGCCTGCTGAACATGGACTGGGGAGTTTATTCTGTCCCACCAAGGCAGAAGTAGCTTTTCTACAGACTGGTGTAGTAAGAGCAGCCTTGCTGATGGCATGAACAGATTCGAAATTACCCTCTTATTCTCTGCTATGCCACAGAAAACTGCAGGTGTGGAGTTACAGTACTTAGCTCTTGGGTTGCACCTTATTTCCTGGTTCTTTGGTTATTTAGTTTTTAATCCCATATTATCATATTTTATATTATCCCTGGCCATCTCAAAATACTGTTATCATATTATCCCATATTATTTTAATCCCATATATCTCTCAGGAACCTGAGAGATTTAGTTGCTGTCATTGCCTGCATTGTGGATTCAGTCCAGGTGATTTGGGCTTTAATGTTAATGACGGCAGTGAATGCCACCAAACGCAACCTGATGTTAAATATTTTCACAAGCTTTAGTGTTTTCTGTTTGCTGTTCTCATGTGGGGAAGTCCTTCATTTATTTTCACGGAAGAAAGTAAGTTTCCCCTTGCTTGAAGGAGCAGCTCTTACACCATCCCTCTTGCCTCCTTAGCCAGGATACTGAAATTGCAGTTGGGTGATAAGGACGTTTTTTTATTCAGAAACAGAGGAAGACTTGGCAATTAATTTCTGAGAGGGCCACGAGAAGGTCACTAGGTATTCTTAGGCAGCCCTTGATCTCGATTTCTTTGGCAACTTGTGACAGGCTCTGTGGTGTGTTCCCTGTCCTCTGGCAAGCTTGATTTTGAAATCCTTTATTCTGCATGGAGAGGTCTTCTCCATCCCTTGACAAGCAAAGGAGAAAGCTGCCAGTCAGCTGCAAGACTGACACGTACATTTTCAGTTTTTGTAATTGAGTCTTTTGAGCAAAACCCGTAGGAGTAAAAAGATTTCAGAAGCTGTAGTTCTACAAATCTGACCATTGGGAGCCTATTAAATGGGAGGCTTGGGATGGGGGAGGGAGTGACCGCTCCTTGTGAGCTCGCTCAGTGTCATGAAGCTCCACCTCAGGTGCTCAGGAGGGCTTGGACTTGACAAAGCAGCCCCCGATTTTCTTTCCTCTGATAATTAAAAGTTCCACATTTCAGCACAGGTGCAGATTTTAAAGCCTGGAGGTGCCTAAAAGCACATTTGCCTCTAAAACACAGAGTTTTTAAGGATAAAAATTTGCTTGGGTAAATAAGTACATGTGGGGTAAAGCCTAAGAAGGACCCTAACTGGGGTTGGATCAGGTACACAGGAGTATTTGCTGCAAGATACAGCACAAGCCATTCCCCAGGGGCAAATTGTAAAGTGTCCCAGTGCAGACTTTGCTCCAAACAGTATCTCTGAGGTGCCTCACCTTCCAGCCCTACCCCTTGGGTGCTGCTGTTACCCCACACCTTGCTGAGAGGAAAGCCTGAAGTCCGGGCATGAGAAAACAGGTTTTTGTGATTGTTTTCATGTTTCTGTGTGCAGAAAGTGCCTTGGGCAGCAAACATTGGGCCAGTGCCTGGCTTATGGCCATGCAGTGTGATGGTCTCCCGTTTTAAATGGAACTAGAGCAGAAGTTGTCTGATTAGGCTCGGATCAGCTGGAACAAAAGCAACTTTTTGTGATGACAGCCTATAATCACCACAGGGCTGCTTATAGTAACTCACTAATCTGGATCGATCGGGGTGGTGACATTCATCTCCCAGTTCATTTCAGCATGGTCTTGAACGTCAATCCAGCCTCTGCCTGTCACACTAATTGTCTTTTATCACTCTCACAGATTGCTTTTCCCTGGAGCAAAGTTCTGGTATTTTTTCATTACCACAGCAGGGAAACAAGGCTCAGTGACAGGGAATGGCACTGTCTTCACTGATTTTTGCGCCTTTTTTTTTTTTTAATTTGGTCCAAAGCAAAGGCTTGTTAGTGAATATTTCTAGCTGAAAACCTGTACAAAACTCATCACTACAGCATCTGTGGCTTCCCAGCAGCCCACGAAGCAACATGACAGACAGATCTCACGTGTTGGTCCAAACTGACCCATGCCTTGTTCCAGCTGCTGGCTCTGTCTGGCTTCCTTATAATAGTTGCATTTTTATCAGTCTGCTCCAAAACAAAACAGACACCTATTTTCTCCAGCGTTTAGAGTTCTGATTTGCTCCATGATTTTAAATTTATTCTTTGGTTTAACAAAGCAAGGAGCAAAGTAGCCAGAAGCAGTCTTGCTAAGCTTCCTTCTGCCTCATTCTTGGGCTGAAATCCTGGGAACTGTGTGAGTATTTGCTCTCATTCTCTCTGGGTTTCCTGGCCTTGTACCCCCTTTCTACCCTTCCTTTCTACACCCAGCGTGTGCATTTCATCAGCTTTTGGAGATCACCAGGAAATGTCCATGTAGGAGAATGGGCAAAGGTAAAAGGATGAAATCCTGGTAAGGGTTTCATGTCAGTGTATCTTTGTACATTCTTGTGGGGAGTTTAGCATCAGCTAATAGACCATGGGTCATTGTGTATATTCTTACACCTTTCAGATTCAGCAAAAGGGATGACCTCAGGGGATCCTCTTGCCTCCCTCTTCAGAAAGAAGCAAAGTAACTTTCTTCCAAAGTCATTGATAACCGTGAAGCAAATATCTAACTGTATTTGGGAGAATGTGTCTGTAACATTTGACTTGGCAGCCTTGGCTTGCAGGTGCCTGGTTTGCATGCGCAGGTGGTGGATTTGGGTTCTTGCACACCAATTTTAAGTGTGGCCCTAATCACTGGGGGGGAACACGGATAACATAGCTATGCGGGTCATTGTATTCCAGCAGTATGTCAGGCCAACCTACACAACTGCGACAAGCACAGCATGAATTTGTGCATTTTGCACTGTCTAATCACTATGTGCTCATCCCTTGTAATTCCTGCTAAATATTCACAATTCCATGGCTGCCAGGTTGTATCAAGAACCAAAGCTCCTGGGAAATCCTGCTGCTTTCAAATACATAAAGATAATTTTTGAGCTGGAGGCAAACACAATTCATATTACTTCTTTCACATTCGGCATACATTTCTGAGCCTAAAGATGCAGCGTGACTCACTAGGGATCACTGGAGCACTCGGAAAACCAGCCAGAGGAGATCCTAGCAGGCTGAGCGCTTACAGAAATGAGTGCCTTGGAAGAGGAATACATATTGTTTCCATGCGAGTTTTATACCAAGGCAGTACACAAGAAAAAGCACAAACCACCTGCACATCCCTCTGCCCTTCCTGCAGAAGGATGTTGAACACATTTAGAAATGTGAAGCCGTTACTCCTCCCATATGGTTTATTGAGGATCTCAGTTTTCAAAGCATGAGTAGCAGTGAGGCCCGTTATTCTTTCCAACATGCAAAAGGCACAAGAAAGTCATCAATGTGATTCTGTGCAAAGTGTCTCTAAGAAAACACACAGCGAGGAAATGACAGAAAAGAGCCCCCAATGGAAGAGAAAGCCAAAGTGCCTTCAGGAAAGTGCTGAAAAGTTCTGAAAATGGTCATACTTTTTCAGAGTCCAGATATGCTCAGTCGGTGAAAGATGCTTTGCAAATCCGTGAAGGAAAACTCAAGAGACAGAGCCAAAAGGCTTAAAACAATAATCTCCTTCATGTGCCAAAATTCAGGATGGAAGTCGAAATGATTTCTCTCAGGAAAAAAGTGCGGCAGTTAAAGACAGACATTAAATTCTTTAAAAAAAAGCCCACCAAAACCAGACGTAGAAAGTGGATACATTCTAAAAGCAGCTCAATAAAAAATATTCCTTTTAATGAAAATAATTTAAAAAATGGATAGTTGAAGAATGCAAATCCACCTTGACTGTGACCAGCTACTGCACCCTGCTCCCAGGAAAGCCTCCGAGCACAACAACACAACGCCTTCTAGAAGAAGAAAGTCCCTGCTATCTGCATGTGTGAAATGTGGCCAGTGAACAATTTGGAAACACAAATGTACAGGACCGAGTATCCGAGTCCCATTAGTTAACTTGGGCGTCAGGAAACTTCCCGGGGTTCCTGCCTCTCCCACTGGAGCCGGCCGGTGCCGGAGGCGGCGTCACTTCCCGGTGAGCACGGCTGAGCCCGTGAACCCCTGAGCCTCTCGCTGGAGTTGAATACTTAAACCTAAAAAAGGCATTTACAAGTTGACGCATTTTTTTGTTGTTGTTGTTGTCTTATTTCCTTGCAGTATACGTTTCTACTTCTAGACTATGGAATGTTACATTAAACAATATAATTATTCATTACCTTGCTTCAAATTTCATTACAGTTACTGAGGCTTCATCATAATTTCACACAGCACAGAGACACCAAACTAAACACCAAGCAGCCAGCACTAGATGTATTTTTTCTTTAAGTACCAATAAGCAAAATATCCCATTCCCCCCAGAGATCCCATCAGGAAGGAGGCTCCGAAGAAGGAGGGAGGTTTCCGCTTGACCAGCCTGAAGGCATTGGGTACCACTGCGGAGAGGAGAGTGGTATGTATATCTCCCAAAACTTTCCTGAAGGCGAAGCGTTTTTGTATCCTGTCAAAGAAGGACTGTAGGTTAGGTCTGCTGCCATCTTCCCAGTATTTCTTAGAGAGTCCCAGAAACTTGAGGCGGTGCAGGGTGGCTCCTAATAAGACATCGGCCAAAGTAAAGACGCATCCGCAGAGCCAAAGTTCACACTTCTGCCCTGGAGAGAGAGAAGTAAGTAGGGTAAGAAGAAACCCTTGGGTGGGCACCTAAAGGCTTGCTCAAAAGATCCGCAAAGGCAGGAGCATTTGCATTGGACCTGGGGTGCTTTTTCTCAGCGCTCTGATATCCCAATAAATCAGACCCCTTCTACCAGGCTATGTGATGGAGGATATGGGGGGGCCACAAAGCTGGGAATATGAGATTATCATTTATAGCCCACATGAAGATACAAATCGCTGTCTGCAAAATGGCTCTGCTGCCTCTCTCTGAAGTCAAGAGCAGCAGGAGATGGCATCCTCCCATACCCTGGAGGCCCCTGGAAAAGGGCCCTTAACCCCCCCTTGAAGGAAGGTGTGGTGCAGTGACCCCTTCTGCTGTGTTAGTGCTCGGGGAGAGCAGCAGTGGTTGTCCTTGGCTGTACTGGGAGCTGTTTCAGGAGTGTCATGTTAACTTGTCCTATTTTAGGGATGCGAGAAATCCTCAGGAATCAAAACCATTTGCTGGCCCAGTCTGGCTGCTCTCCCAGTGCACTGCTGGGGAGGTCCTGCCTCTGTCCGCTCTCCCGCACCGGGGACCCTGCTCCAGGACACCAAAACTGGCAGCACATCTGTGCTGGGACAGGTTTTCGGGGGAGGCGGAGCTCAGTGTGAATGCTGGTCATGAGGATGGACGCTAAAGCGTTGGCGGCCCCTGGTAATGGGTGACCCTGGAAATAACCTCACCAGAGAGATGTCCAGGTATAAACCAAGCTGTTGTTAGGCTGCAAGAGGCGGGCTCAGGCCAGGATAGTGTTAAACACTCCTCTGCTGCCATTTCAATGCTAAGGAGCAGGGCTAGGATGGAGCTAAGGCAGATGAAGGGAGGTGTAGGTGAGGAAGAACAACAGAAGGGGCACAAAACCTGGCCCCATCCAGCCTGAGCCCCTGTCTTTGCACCAAATCCTTAATTTTGGGGCTCTTCCACTGTCCTGTGGCTGCTATATCAGGGAAGGAGAGAGAGGCACCTTTATTGCACCCCTGGGCAGGCATTGGTGCTGTAGGGCTGCCTGCAGAGCCAGGCCAGTGGAATTACTGGTAATTAGCAGCCCTCATTTGTAGCCGCTTGGCAGCCTGCCTAATCCGGCTAGAGGCACAGCCCAAGTGGACAGATTGCCTGTGCCTAATTAGTCAATAAATGTTTTCAGTGACTAATGAATTGGGGGGGTTCTGTGGGGACCCTGAGGATGCTTTGGCTCAGAGGTAAGGGAAACGGTGCTGAGGTGGCTGCCTTGCTCCCAGGCACTGCCGCGGGTGAAGGAGAAAGCACGTGTGAGGATGGCGACTTTGGGAGAGAGCCATGATCCGGCCCTACCCCTCTTGGCTCTGGGCTTGCACCCGCTGCTGAGACCTGGACCCAGCTGTGGGGTGCCCCAGCCCCTTGCACCCCTTCCCAGCACCAAGGTGGGGCAGAAGCACAAGCAAAGGCAACTCGTCCCCTTTGCATCCATGGGGCAACCCCAGTTTGGACCAGCCTGTCCCAGCTGAATGGGGTGCCTGTGGCAGGGGGTCGCCCTGTGCTCCTGCAGCATCTCCCACCCTCCTCCTGCCTGCCCTGCCCTGCCTGCATCGCTGCGCCTCCGGCCGGCAGCCTGGGCTGCGTGGGAGGAGAGCTGCTGCACTGCGGCTCCTGGGAAATTGCCAAAGGGCTGGTGCTTGTGCCCGCTGCTGAGATCCTGACGTGGCTGTGGGCACGGTGGGGGGAGTTTGGGGGGCAGGAGCAGCACGCAAGGACCGAAGGCAGCGGAGTGCCCAGGTGCCGGCAGCGGCAGCAGCCACCCCTCTGCTCCAGGCACCCAGGACGTCCTCCAAGGGCACCTCATTAGACTGAATTCTGCTGAGCTATCCCAGCTCTCAGATTAGTTAATGAGAGTGTTCGTTGGAGGCAATTAGGGCAACGCAGGGTGTTGCTGTGAGTGCATCAGGGCCCTCGGCAAATCCCCAACCCGGTGCCTTGCAGGGCCCGACCTCGGCATCTCCGAGGGCCCTTTGGTGCGGCCCCGAGCGTGACGCAGGGCTCCCCGTGGCCGAGGCCAGCCCCACGGGCAGGGGCAGCTGTGGGGCCGTCCCCTGATTAACCGCATCTGGGCTCTCCTCCGGACTTGGCACCGCGGTGCTGGCAGCCACCAGCCGTTCTGGGGCTGGGGTTACGAGCCCTGCCAGCAACGGGGACAGGAGGATGATGGCGTCAACCTGGGGTGACGGCGGGACAAGTGATGCCCAGCTGTGCCCATGCATCCCTCTCTGCCAGGGCACTGGGGTGGCTCTCGGCAGGCACCCAGCAGCATGTGTTTGATGTCGGGGATGGCTGGTGTTGCTCTCTCCCACTTGCTGGCATTTGACGCAAGTCCTGTAAAGGCTCCCACCCCTCTAGGACCTCTCAAATTCCCATCAGGTTTCCCTGCCCGTGCTCCGCTGAGATGTGCAGCAGTCCCGTGGCCAGGGGGGTTGGCTGCAGGACATGTCCCCAGCCCTGCGCTTTTGTCAGCCTGTGCTCCTCGTGGTGCAACAGCTTGGGGCCAGCCCGCTCCTTCCTGAACCGGCCAGGGCATCAGTCACTGGCAGCCCCTCACTGGGGCGGAGGGGACCTGCCACCACCCTGCGATGACTTTAGAGCTCCCACAGAGCAGCTATGAGGACAGAGGTCCTGCTGTCCCCTTTGGCAAGGGGCGCGGGGGCTCCCCAGAGCAGGGGTGGTTTGCCGGAGGTTAGTAAGACCACAGCTGCAACAACATTGGTACACCCAAAAACAGTAGTTGCCCATGGGGATGTTCATCAGGTGCAAAGCCATCAGCTCTTCCTGGCGTTGCATCTCGGTCTTGTGTGGAAAAACACCCCATAAATGCAGCCCAGCGCGTACCTTGGTACTCCAGTTTCCTCTTCTCCAGCTCGGCCTCAATCTGGTCTAGCACCATCCCCAGTTCACCAAGGATCTTCTTCAAGTAGTTCACGTTGTCATGCTCCAGGATCTTGGCCTGGGTGGAGAGCAGGATTAGGGTGGGGGATGGATGGACGGATGGACACGTGTCCCTGCAACCACGCAGGGACACGAGGCACCAGGTGCCCGTGGCAGGTCCATGGGTCACGTCCCCCCACCGCCAGAGATGTGTGCGGCTTTGACCTACTTACCATGAGTTTCTTCTGCTTGGAGAGGTAGGGCTCTGAGAGCTGTGGCTCCTCGTCATGGTCCAGCTTCATCAGCTCCGTGCTGGCGTTAGCTAAATGTCCTGGGGGGAGACAGAGGGGCTGGGGGGGCTGTGTTTGGCAGGGGTCAGGATGACCTTGTGTCCGGTAGCAAAGCACCTCGTCCTGCATGCAAAATAGTGTTGTGGCACGAAACCAGAGAGTTTAAATGGGCCAAGTTCACGGCTTGCTGCTGCTGTGCTGCCATACGGGTGGGTGGCTGGGGCATCGCATGCTCTCCCGAGGGCACGTGGTTTCTTCAGCCCTCCCATCCGCTCACAACAGGCAGCACTGGCTGTGGGGTACAGCAGATCCCCCTCCCTGGCTGTGGCCAGTCCCAGCTCTGTGGGTTTCAGGGTGGGTTCAGCTCTCTGTTTCCTTTGCTGGATTCATATTAGAGCTGCCAGCAGTTCTCTGTCTCTTACTGTTTTAAGAACAACCCCGAGCTTCCCCATAACCTGGTTCCTGCAGCTCCATCCCCAGCAGGTCAATCCTTTGGGATGTCTGAGCTGGCTGCCCACGTGTGGGTGTGCGTGCAGAGCAGCACGGGGGTAGGGGGAGGAACGCTCCCTCCCGAATGAAGCTGTTCTGCCCAGCTCGGTGTCTGGGGATGCAATTTAGTAGTGTGGAGTCCATCGTGAGCATGGGAGAGACACCCACCCTCCTCCCTCCCGGGGCATGGGGAGGATGCAAAGGGCTTTGTGCAAGGGAGCTAACGGAGGGAAAGGAGCAGAGTAAATGGAAGAAGAGAATACGAGATGCAGAGTAACACCTTAGGGACGACATAAATTACCCGAAGCTGGGCTAATCTCTTCCTGCCAGGGACCATCTGTCTGTCCCTCCTTGTCCCTCCAACAAGGGCTTGGCTCTGCCAACGCGTGGGTGTGGGAGGTGCCAGGGCTGGCTGGGGCGGCAGCCAGCAGCAGGCTGCACACTGCCACAAAATGGTGAAACTCCCTGTTTTCCACCACGAGCCTTGAAGCTCGTGCTTGCTAAGGCTCCCAGCCAGCTCTCCTGGGGCTGTAACTCAGAGGGAAGCCTGGATATCACCCCAGTTTTGTTCCCCTGTTCCCCTTGGGAGAACCTGGCCCTTGGTTCACCGTCTCCTTGGGTCACAACTGCATGGATTTGCCTCAGCACCCACTGCAGCGGGGCAGCCCAAGCATTGCCTGGGCATAGGGGATGTGCTGGGGAGGAAGGGCACCAGAGGCACTGGGGCATCCCACGGACCTGCCCATAGCCCCTCTGTTGCAATGGCTTGGGAAAAATGCCACCGTCGAGGAGGTTTGGACGGGGAGATATTTTTAATGACCTCGGCAGAGTGCTGGGGAGGTGATGCAAGGCAGACGGGGTCTGAAGCCATCGCAGCAGGACCCTTTGGGGAGGGGATGGGCTCTGCACCCTGCATCTGCCCAAGGTCTGGGGGTGGAGGTGGTGCTTTGTGACATGGGGAAAGCCGCCTGTGCAGGGTGCCAGCAGAGGCAGGGCAGACCATGACATACACCTCAGGAACAGCCTATTTCTCTTTGTGGCTGAGTGCATCCCATTTCAGAGGGACCATCTGTGAACCAGCAGCTGAAGGGACAGTGGGAGGGGAACAGTGTTTGCTACAGGTGCCGCTTGGGGCCGGAGCCTAAAGGAGGGGAGAGACATGGGGCATGCCAGTGCCCTCCTAACAAGGTCACTTCTCTGGCAAGGGACTCTCTCCGGGAGCAATCCTTGCTGTTGAGTTATATTAAGCATCGTCAATGTTTCATGAGCACTTGAAGGTCAGGTACACAGTCTTATGCCGATTCATCCACTATCTGCAACTCTGGCTGTAGTCACCCACCTCTGCCCTTAGAGCTATTGGAGGGAGAGGGGATGTGCAGGAGAGGGGATGTGCAGGAGAGGGAGCAAATTCATGTGCCCTAGAAAGAGCTGAGCGAGAAGCCTGCAGGGCCCATGGGAGCCTGGACACCCCCAGGGCTAGGAAGCCTCTACAGGGTGCCTGCAGCTCCCAGATTAGCTGTGCTTTGCTATTTCCCAGCTCTGTCCCTGCCTGCGTTGGTGGAAAGGGGAGACGAGCAAGAGCAGGGTGGCTGACCGGGCTGCAGAGCCAAACTGAGCCTAAAGGAAGGGCTGGGGGAGCCGTCCTGCTGGCGCCGGCCCTGGGCAGCCCCGCTGGAGAGGCGACTTACTGCGGATCTCAGCGGTCGCGTACTTTGGGATCATGGAGTCGGTGGTGAGCTCAGGGTGCAGGATGCAGCCGTGCGTGTAGGCGTCCATGGGGAGGGAGTCCAGCAGCTCCCGGTACTGCAGCACCCGCGAGTGCAGCAGGCTGCCCGGCTCGGGGATCAGCTGGGTGACGTTTTCTGCCAGGGTGAAGGGAAAGCTGTTAAGCAGGACCCGGGGGGCTCAGGCACTCCTGAGTGGCTCATTAGCCTGCACTGGACACCAGTGTGCAATCCTGCTTGAGCTACCTCTACGCAGGGCTGGCTGTGGCAGTGCAGTAACTCAAAACCATACCCCATATTCTGCCCTCTCCACTCAGCCCATCCCGGCCAGGAGCGCATCCAGGCCGTGCCCAGAGATCAGCAAACCCGCAGGACCACAGGGACGTGTACGCATGTAATTACCCACACCTGCAGCCCCCACGTCCACAGGAGCTCAGGGTAGCAAGCCCTTCATCTCTGCAGCCCCTGAATTTGTACACTGTGGTTTCACATCTCTTAGAAGGGGAACAAAATCTTCTCATTCTGCAGAAAAGAGCTAGAACACGGGGATTTGAGTTTGGGATCTCCTGAGTTATGCACTCGTTACACCAGGGGCAATGAGATACCTAATTGTCTTGGGCTTCCTTGAAAATCCCATTCAAAATGGGTAATCAGGGAGTAGATGACCAAAGAAGGAGCCCAGCACGTCTTCCCTGGGTGCTCAGCCGGTGCCTCAGCTGCAGGAGCATCCCTCGCCCCAGCTGGCTTGGCACCTTCCTTGCCTTGTTGGGTTTGTTTTATTCATCTTTTGCGGAGGGCAGTTTGTATCCTGCTCTTTTTATTACACTTTCAGCTCAAAAGACACGGTGGATGACACCACAAGGAGCGAAATGTTGCTCTTGTCTCCAAGAATATCAGGTCCATTTTTTTTATGGGATCATAAAGGTTTATGGCATTTTCAGGTAGCATTTAATAGGTAGTGAGTAAATTTACCACCAGGACTCAGTACACCCAGTTGCCCACATGCTGTCCGCAGTGCAGGGCTCACCGCACGCCGGCATCTTGGGCTGAGTTAAGGCACATCAGCAGAAGGACTTTGGCAGACGTGGCCAACACGGCTCCTTAACTAAGGGCCTGAAATGAGAGCTCTGCCCACCCCTGCTGCCAGCAGCAGGAGCAGGACTGCGGGCACAGCCTGGCGATGCCTGCTCAGCAGAGACGCACAGCTCGCTCTGCCCTGGGCCAGGCACCATCATGCCTGCCGGCACCTGCGGCTGGACAGGAGCCAGGGAAATTTTGGCAGCTCCTGTATTGCAAAACTCCTCACATCTCTCATTCAGGGCTGTCTCTGACCGATGGGCATCAGCATTGCTGTCCCCTGAGCAAGGGGAGATTTTGGTAGCTCCTCCCTGCCCGCGAGCTGCTCGCTGCCTCCACTGCCTGGACTCCAACTCTCCAAGCAGGGATTTTCCACCCGAGAAAAAGCAATCAGCTGAATGAAATAATAATAACTGACCTATAGCCTGTGTGCTCCTTCCATAGGACTCCTGGCCAGCACCTGATGGGCAGGCTGGGACCGATCTGGAAACCAGCACATCCAGAGCGACTGCCCTGTCCAGCAGCGAGACGGAGCAACCACAATGAAATAGCAGCATGCTGGCCACCAGCCCATGTCCTTCAGCACATCCCAGGGAGGTTTTTCGGTGGGCTGGTGCTCGTCCTGCCTTTGCACGCCATGGCAGACCTGCACATATGGGCTGCTGTTGCATATACTCAGCAAGGGATGGGCCGTGCAAAGATGGGATGGGGGGAGGCTCAGAAGGATGGGGCTGGGGGTGCAGCCCTTGGAGAAGCCCCTCGCCCAGATTCTGAGAGGCATTGCCACTGGCCAACTCATCAGTGGTTTCCTGGCACTGCTGGGTGGTGCCCTAGTGAGAAGCACCCTCACAGGTCCTTATTGGCACTATTCATGGCTTTTTTGGGGAAAGAAAAACATTGCTCATCACACTACCCTTTACTGATAGCTGATGCTCAGTTTGTGTGTAAGCAACTGAAAAAGACCATGCTCCCAGCCCAGGGGAAAATGTAACTCAGTGAACAGACCTTCTTATAAAGGCATTTTCAAGCTC
Source organism: Buteo buteo (assembly GCF_964188355.1). NCBI lineage: Eukaryota > Metazoa > Chordata > Aves > Accipitriformes > Accipitridae > Buteo > Buteo buteo. The sequence goes on from NC_134172.1 coordinate 69,165,639, forward strand.
TGCACGTTTCTGCAAGTTGGGTGTTTCCCCCTCAGACCAATGCCATAGCATCCTGATAATGGTTTTGCCAACTAGCGCTGGTGGGCAATGGCTTGGAGCAGAGCACACAGCAGGGAGTGATGCTCTGGGCCCTCTTCCCTGGAGCTTCCCCTCTCCATTTTTCAGTGAAAAGGTAAGAAATTGCACCTGGCTGGAAAAATCTCAATGACAGGAGTTTCCCAGTGCATGGGCAGCACTGTGTCCCTCTCCCACTGGGGACAGCCCGTTGTCACATATGCCGGAACACCTGCCCTTCGCAGAGACCGGATGAAGCTGCTGCGCAGTGGGGGGTCCACAGAGCGATGGTCCCTGCTGCCCCTCGGCCCCTCGGCTGCCACCAGGCAGGAAAGTGGCTGCCATTCCCTGGGAGCCGCTGCCAGCGTGGGCTCCTCCTGACCGATCCCATCCCCGCTGCCCCGCCGGCGAATGAGCATTATGCCTCCATCGAGCAGCACCACCGTGGTGGGGCTGGGAGAGGACAGCAGCTGAGCTGGCAAGACGCCCTTGCTTTGGGAGCTATTTTGAGATGTTTTTGATGTCTCTCTTGCAAGGGGGATGGATGCTGGGGCGAACGTCGTGATGGCACAGCCTGAGCTCCCTGCTCAGCTTTGAAGCCTCCTCAGTGGAGGGTCCCAGCCCGACAGCCTGCAGTTTTGGGGAACTAAGGGCGAAGGGACGTGAGATGCCGGGGAGAGGCTGCTTGTCACAGCAGCCCTGCAAATAGCCACCTTCGTGCACCATCTCAGCATCCTGGTGCACCGGGCTCAGCTGGCTGCTGACTGCAGCCCTGCTCCGGGGGGGAATACAAGCTTCCCTCTCCTGGCTGTGCCTTCCTCTGGGTTTGTGTCACATCCTCCTCTCGTGGTCCCCAGACCCGCTGGCTTTGTTTGACTTTAAAGAGGCAGTTTTCTCTGAGGCACAGCAACACCGGCGATGGCAGGGTCCCCTGCCCATGACCAGTGGCACAGGGCTCATCAAGGAAGGGGAGAGGGGAGCAGCACCCAGCTCAAAGGCACCTTGTCTCAGCAGGGCCACTTATAAGGAGTTACTGGGGTTTTTGTACCATTACCCAATGCCAAAGTACAAAGGTAGCTGAACTCAGAAGTATTCCCATGGGCCGTGCCCCAGCTGTGGCTCTGGTGAGATGCCACCACGCACCAAGGGAATGGGCGGAAATGTTCCGCTTTGGGAGCATGACCTCCAAGGCAGAAAAAGGGGGCACCCAGCTACAATTGCCCCCAGAGCCTCCCAGTAGCACTTCCAAGGGACATTTGGGGATTTCTGCTGGAAATCCTTTGTTTTCATGGGAAAACGTAAAAGTTTGAGGAGGGCTGGTGGCTTGCTGCTCTTCTGGGGTAAAGCAGAAACTTCAAAGGACATTGCATTTGGAAAAAAACGTCTGGATTAGAGCCAAGTTTCCCCCAAGACACAGCCCCCCTTACCTCCTGTGAAGTTCTTCTCCATGTAGTCGATGATCTGGTTGTAATCGCTGATGATGTTGTCCCTGTGGATGATGACGGGCACCTCCTCCCCCAGGTTGAGCCGCATGAACCAGGGCTCCTTGTGCTCCATCAGGGGCATGCTGACGTCCCGCTCCTCGCAGGGCAGCCCCTTCTCCGCAATGACCAGCCGCACCTAGGGCAAGAGGCCGGGGAGAAAGGGCTGAGCCCCAAGCACCGAGCTGGCCCTGAGAGCCCCAGCGCCACCCCATCGCCCGTCCCTGGTCCTCCTCTGCCACTTAAGCACAGTGATGTGCCATGACACATGCTCGTCCTGCAAGGAGCCAAGCAGCTCTTGGCATGGGGCAGCTGCAAAATCCAGGCAGCCAAGTGAGGATTTCTCTTCCCAGCAAATGGGGGAGACCCAAGCCCATCCTAACTTTGCAGTATCATGGACCACCATCCTCCCGCTGGTCACTGGTGGCCCGTGTGACAGGTGGAGGGGCCAGGGGTCCTGGTGGGCTGCAAGCCCGTCCCTTGGCAGCAGGCGGAGAGAGGCAGCAGCTCCCCAGCTGGGGGGAATCAGTGATGCTGCTGTGGGTCCCAGCAGAGCCCAGCACACACCTGAGGAAGAGGAAGAGGAGGAAGCAGCAGCAGCAGAGGCTGCAGCAACACTACACCTTGCATGCAGTGTGTGCTACCACCTGACTGAAGGACGCCCAGATGCTAACTCAGGTATGTCCCATGCTCGGGGGTGGGAGATGGCTTTGCTGGGCATGTTTTGAGCCGGAAAAAGGTTCCGTTTCACGGAGGGTTTCAAGCAGCCCCTGCACAGCATCAGTCCTGCTCCACTCTGCCACCGGCCTGGGGGCATCACCCATTGCCTTTGCACCTCCTGTGCCAAAACCACTGCCTTCCCCTTCCCCTGCTGCTGCCCTCCCTCAGCGCCGGGCTAGGGAGCAGCACTGCTGGGGTGGCACCCACCTCTCTCACGGGTGGGAAAGCTGAGTCCAGCAGTGCAGAGGGGCAGGAGGAGGCAGGAGCGGGGCTGAAATTGGGGCACCATCCCCATCGTCCATGGACAGCCCTCAGGGCTGATCCTGCTACTTTGCTCTGTGCTTGAGATGGTGTTAAATATTTTGCAGCACAGCAGCAAAATTTTAGGCTTCTGGGTCATAAAAACCTGACCATTATGAACTAAGTATGTCAAACAGGCAAAAAAACCAAACCTCAGGGGACATGAAACAGTCACATCTTACAGAACCACTGAATGAGGGAAAAGCACTTGTTTTTCTCTAACTAGCAGCAGCTAAAAATACAACTTAACAAATATAAGCATTTCTATGAGTACTTCAGAGTTCTGGGGAATTAGTCATTAATTATTTATAGGGCTGGCAAATTAATTTTTTCTTTTAAAGTCAAACAAGGAAAAGCCTGGGTCCCTCAACTGCAACTTACTCTCAGGCTTTTCCTCCCAGCTGATGGATAAACCCTGGGCAGGACCACCCAGGGCATCTGTTCCCAAACTCCCCGTGCTTCCCGGTTCTGCTCTCAAACAAGCTGAGACCAAAGGCCTGGCAGGAGGCAGCTGCTGGGCATGAGGCAGCGTGGGCAGGAGGGCTCAGCTCAGGGGGTAACCCCAGTGCCTGCGGGCAAGGGGAGCCCCTGACAGCACCCCAAGGAGGGGTCCCAGCTGGGGGTGACAAAACGTGCTCGGACCCCCTACCCAGTCCCTGCAGCACCGGCACGGCTGCCGTGTGGCACCTTGTGTAAAAATCCAATGCTGGCTGTAAAACTCCAAAAATCTCTTTGCAGGGAGGGCCGGATCCTGGCGGGGGCTCAGGATCCCTCCCACAAACAGCCCAGTGCCCATGGAGGGTGGTTCTGAGCAGTGCCCGGGGCAGAGCAGGAAAACCTTCGCCCGCAGCCGGCTCCCAGCAAAACTCCTCTGCAGGGGGGTCCCATGCAGCCCCTGCCGCTCCCAGCCCTGTGACCTCCATCACCCCAGCCTGTGCTTGTCCACCTTCCAGCAAACGCTCTTTCCTTGCAAGCGACCTCAAAAGCAAAGCTCGAAGCGGTGCCAGGTGGCCCGCTGGCTCTAGGTGTGCATGCCCTGTCCCCAGCATCCCCAGCCCCGCAAAGGTGAGGCCGATCGTAGGAAACCCCGGACAAGAAGTGCCTTAACCGCTGCCGGCGGCCAAACGAGCGAGACAAAAAAATAACAGCAAGGCCAGAGCGAGGCGGGAGAGCTGGGCACGAGCATCCCTCGCCGGTGCGGATCAGAAGCTCATTAGTCACCAGCTGCCAGCGGCGGCGAAGCCGACCATGTGCAGCCACCCTGCTGCATTGGGCATCCTCCCCTTTCTTTGTGCCTGCAAGTAGGAACGGGCGCCTCTGCCCCCCGCCTCCCCCGGCCTCCCCGCCGGGCTCAAGGGGGCCCTTGGACTGGGGGAACTTTGTCTTCCCCCCACCCCTCAATAGCCCGTTCCCCAGATAATATTAACGGTGTGGGAATGACGGGGGGGTTTGGGGCCGGGAAAAGAAGGTCGGGTTTGCTCTACGGCTGCTGTGCTGCAAAATGAGCATTTACTATTGCCTGGAAAATGTGATTTCTCGCTGGGGCACCCCAGGAATTGGATTTCCAGGGCGCTACTGCAATGTCAGGGGTAAATCGTTGCTGCGTGCCGGGGTCCGCTCCCTGGAAGGCGCCCAGCTCGGGGGCTGCCGCCCCCTCTCCCGGTGGCAGGGTGGTCCCAGGGCCTGGGCTCAGCCTTTGTCTGCGCTCCTGGCCACGCCAGAGTGGGGCTGTGAGGGAGCACAAAGCCAAGGCGGCTCCCGCCACCATCCCAAAGCAAAAGCAGGCTTTGGCTGAGCCCCCCCCCCCCCGTTCCCTCCCCAGGCAGATGCTGTTAAAATGCAGAACTGCAGGTACAAAAGAGCTGCCTGGCCACAGGCTGCTGCCCTCGCCAGCCCTGGGGACGAGCCCCTCGCCCTCCCCACGAAGGGGCTGCCCTGGGGACTGGAGGTGATTCCTCCCTGGGAACCCGGCCGAGCGATTGTTTGTTTTTTTTTTTACCTTTTGTGAGCTGAAGGACTGGGTCCAGTGGTACAAAACCAGTCTGTCCTGGGATTTGAGAGCGGGGTCTGTCGGGTCCTGGTTTTCCTCCCCCTCCGTGGATTTCCCTGCGTCGTTCTCCAGCGCCGAGATGGGCCACCAGCTGCAGTTGGTGGGAGTAACATTATTGGGAGTCGCCATGACAGCCTGCGAGCGAGCGGGGAGAGGGACGAGGGCGCGAGCGGCACTAGCCCAGCATCACATGGGCTCCTGCCAGCAGCATCACTCCTGGGGCAGCTCCATCTCCCCGGCTGGGGTGGGCAGCGTGGGGCGGTGGGTGCCGAGGGTCACGGGAGACGACGGTGGCGGCAGCGGCGGCGGTGGCGTGGGTGAAATCGCAGCCCGTCCCCGCTCGTGGCGGGGCTCCCACAGAAACGCGCAGGCATCGCTTCGATAGGCGAGTCAGCGGCGGAGGCTCCTGCTGCCTGCCTGCCTGCCAGCTCGGCAATCCGGGGCAGCTCCGGCCCCTGGGGCTCCTCAGGAATATTTTGCAGCAGAGATTAAGATTTTTTTTTTTTTGACTCGTTTAGATATGGCGGATATGTAATAAATAGCCACATTGATGGATACTGCCTTTAAAATGTCTAGCAGGTGTCTTGCCTGCCTTGCAACCTTCGTGGAAAGAAGTGGCAATGGCCCTTTAAAGGTATTCAGTGAATTTTGGAGAGCGCAAATTAATTACTGCCTAATGGGCATTATGTAGTCTGTACCAGGGTAGAGCCCAGGAGCCCTCGCTGTGTACCAGAGCCCCGGGGTGCCGGGTCAAACCAGACAAACCCTCCTGCACCAAAGCAGGCACGGTTGGGGGTCATTTCCAGAATTAACAGGGTGTGCCACAGTAGCAAACTGGCTGGGTTTCCATTGCTCAGGGAGCTCCAGAAGGAGCTGCTGCTCTCAGGGCGCTACGAGCATCACCCAGACGTTTGCAGGCAGCTGACACCTTTCTGGGCACAGCGACCTGGTCCTCTGGGCCTGTGTTTTATGACACTGGGCTTCGTCATGCTCCATCTCCAGCAATCTGGCAGCCTGGCGATAATTTCCCACATGTGGGACTAGCCGCCAGTGCCAGGGGGTAAAACCAGCCTGGTTATTATGGGGGTTGTAGAGGCAGGTTTTGGAGAGGATGGAGGTGAGGGTTCTGCAGGCGCAGGGAGCCAGCTCGCGCCTCGGGGCCGCGAGAGGGCTCTGGGTGCGAATGCAGCTTCTCCATGTGTTGCTCCTATCTCCACCCACGCTGGAGCCGGTGAGGTTGGAAACAGGGGAGGGTTTGCAGGAGCTGGCTCAAGTGGGGAAACTGAGGCACACTTCGCCCAAGAGCACTGGGAGGGAGCGGGGCCAAACTGGTAGCCAGCTGCATCAACGTAGCAGAAGGAGAAATTTTCTGGGGACTGGGAGGTGAAAGTGAATCCTTTGGTGTCGTGATGTCCTGCTCCCAAGGGCGTGCAGGAGGGTGATGGCGGAGGGGTGAGGTGGAGAAGTGCTATGGCCTGCCCTGCCTCCTCCCTGCTTTCTCCCCCATAGGCAGCAGCCCCCAAAACCATCCTCCCTCCCCAGCCCAGGGCTTCCCAAGGGCTGCCGGAGACCCTGCACTGGCCTCGGGGACACCCACAGGGAAAGGCTCTGGCTCGGCCTCTGCTTTGGGGCTGCAAAGTCAGGGCGGTGGCCCCCACTGCTGCAAACTCAGAGCCAGCTGGGCTCGGAACGAAGAGCTGGCCCCATCGCATGGTGCTGTCCTGCTCTCTGCTCTGCAGCCTCCCTCCCGCCCGCTCTGCACAGGAGAACCCTCGCTGCCCTGGAAGCGTCTTTTGGGGCTCCCTTCACCTTTGGGTTTAGGAAAGGAGCAGCCTGACCAAGCAGAAGCGGTTCTCTCCTGTGGATTGCTGTCCAGAAAGCCCCATCTAGTGGCATATTTTGTGATGAATTAATGCTGTGCCGTTGGGAATAAAAAATGACAAGTTGCTTCATCCCTCTGGGTCACGCAGGTACGTGGCACCTCCGGAGGCACTTATTTATTTAGCTAGGTTTTGGCTTGCTAAAGTGAGCAAGGCTTGCGGGGCAGGATTGGTGCCAGCCCCCTTCAGGGGTGCCCTGACCTTGTGTGACCTTGAGAACATCCCCAGCTCTTGTCCCCAGCCTCCCTGCCTGCGAAAGGGGTCGATGCTGGGCTGCCCCGTGGGATGCTGTGCGGCTCGACCCGGTGGCATTGGCAGAGCCCTGGCAAAAGGTGCCATCAGGGCAGGATTGTGGGTGCTGGCAGTTCGGAAATACACAATCTATCTGGGGTGTCTCATCTCAGAGCTGATGCAAACATTACAGAGGGGAGAGAGCAGCCGGCCAGAGTCAGTCAGGGGACTTTGCAGGCACAGAAGCACCTTCCCTGTTTTAGAAGGAGGGGGTGGAGATCGGGCTGTAGAATCAGCTCCATTGATTTTTATTTTTTTTTTCCTGGTGGCCTGATTCAGTGTCTGCCAATGTAAAGCTTAGCTAGGACTCAGTTTGGCTTCTGTAAGGTGAGAAATAAATTTTATTGATCCATGGTGCCCTTCTGCATCATGCTTCAGTGGAACTAGTCCTGAAACTAGACAGGCAAGTAACTTGTAAAGTGCTGGGAGTGGGGGGAAGCCACTGAAAAAAACCCCAGCCTGCATCTGCTGAGATAGGAAGTAGTGAGGTGGAATCGGACCTAAGGAAAGTCCTGGGGGTGCTGCAAGCCCACTGCGCTGTCTCAGAATATTTTAGACATATTTTTCTGTAGATTGACTGGGGACACATCCTAGAGCATTTGTGGACAGAAAAAAATTCCCCAGGCTTGTTGGGGCAGGTAGAGTAGCAGGCTGGGAGCAGTAAGGCTGGCAGGGCTGTGCTCAGCACTGCTTGTACTGGGCCACCTCTGAGGCTGAGCACTGATGCTCATCCATCAAGCTAATGTGCAGGCATTCCCAGAGAAGATGCCGTTTGCTAGTAAAGCTTAAGGTTTCTGGCAGGCAGCAAGCAGGAGTCAGTGAGTTATCAGAGGAGTGAAGTGGGTGAGCTGAACTGGGAAGGCTTTGAAGGAAACAGAAAGTTTGGGCTTGGGGCCTCTCTTATTGCTCTTTGTTCCACCCAAAGGAGATGGTTTGAGCAATGGGAATGTCAGTAGCAACGCTTCAGTATATTTGCTAAAAGCCTGATAGCTGCAGTCAAGAACCCAAAGTATCTGCCCTTTCTCTGCCTCAGGCAGCACTAGACATGCTGGAACACTAGCATAAACAGTAATTCAGGCAGAATACTAAACCACTGAGTTATTGCCTCTTTTTATCCCTTTCTTTCTCCCCCCCCTCCCCCCCCACTACTAGTTACTTCTGTCCTGCACAGGACATTACAGAAATGGTCCCCGAGAACCTGCTCTCAGGCTCTTCCCTCCCATCCAGCCTTCTGGCAATCTGAATTCATTTCTCAGCCCTAAACTGTGGGGTGTATCTTGGACCAGTTTAACCTCCATGATTTCCCCAATTCCCTCACTCTCCCTGGACACTGCAGGACTACTGCACATTGCCCTGCTCCACAGCTGAATATGGCCTTGTGCCCTTCCAACATTGTCGATCACTACTAGTTTTATGTAACACCATCTCTTCAAGATGGTCTAGACACTTCCAGGGGTTTGTGCACACTTTATTAAAGAGAAGCAAGACTGTGCTCCACAGCAGACCCAACTGCACCAAGGTGACCTCGAGCCAGGCTTGCCACACCATGTTTTGGGGGACAAGAACCTCGCTGTGCCCCTTCATAGGGCTCCAGCTCGAGAGGGGAGTGGGGACAACCAATACTGGTTTTAAATAACTGTATTTGTGCATGTTAAAGATCTGTGCCCCAGCTTCGTATGCATGGACTCCAGGTCAACGCTCACCGAGAGGCAAGGTAATTGTTAAAAGAGTCTAAAAGGGAGAAACACTGCGACTAGCATACCTTCAAACGATTTTAAAGAGGGCACAAAGCCAAAACATGAACGGGAACATGAGCAGACACCCTCTGCTGAAGTAGAAATAGCCTTTGAAAAACAGCAGCAGCAAAGATAACTAGTACTAAACATTTACGTTTAAAAGCCAAGTACGTATTATACCAGATTTACTGTAGGGAGAAAGAAGGGAAAGTGAAGAAAACCAAAACTGTGTGTCTGTGTGTATGCTGGATAGTGCTGGAAGAGGAAGGTGAAGGGAAGGGGACAGTAAAGCACTAACCCGAGAAAATTTAGGTTATCAGTTAAATTTAATTTGAGAGTACAACCCAGTATCACATGCTAAATAACTGTATGGCACTTAAGAGCAAAATAAGTTTTAGTTGTATTCTTATGTTAACTTATTTGGATTTATTTGAACTTTAAATCTGAACTTCCTGGATTTGTAGTGTAAATTTTAGGGATGATTAGAGTAAAATCTGCAGACAACGATTATCATCTAGAACGTCTGAGACTTCTCTAGCACAGAATACAAGCCCAACTGTCTACATCTGCTACAATCTATTTTTATACAACTGCTTGTGACTTCTTGGCTTGCTGACCACTAATTTTTAAGCATGTAAGTAAAAACCGCAGTATTTTACTCAAACATGGTTGTTCAGCATGTGCGTACAGCTGACGCTGAAAGCAGGCTTTTGGGTTGTGTTTTTTTTAAAAAATAGGTCTTGAGGGGAGATGAGAGCAAGTCAAATTATTCAGTCTTTAATTTGCTGGGTTTTGACAAACGTTTATTAATGCAAGTCTCAGCAACAAAATTTTTCATTTCAATATTTTCAACCAGAAGGAATGTTATAGCTTTACACCACAAAGCCTGTATGATACACACTTCTTGTTTACCCTCTTTCCACACTGCTTTGTGTATCAAACATACTTAGAAACAACCTGTATAGATGGCTCCACCATCTCCATTTCTGAGACAGCGTGGCCCAAAAAAACTGTTAGCCTGCTTCACTCCTCACTAAATTATTCCATCTGTAAAGCACAAATAACAAAATATATTTTTGCTTCTAAGAGCTTCACTTATCTGCAGAAAAATAGAACTGCTTAAGAGTGAGCTAGTTAGATTATGAAAGGGTCCAAGCACACACCCGCACATTCTGGTCCTCCCAACAGATTTGTGAGGAGGAAGCATTCACAATTTGATTCAACTAAGAAGGAGCCAGACAGTGGTCAAGGAAAGGAAATCCATCCTATGCAAAATACTGGATGTCTTCTCATTCTTCTCTCTTGAGTAGCATGAGGAGGATAGAGCTGTGACTATGAAACATTTCTAAGTACTGGGACACATTAAGAATGAACCTTCCAAACATTGCAAAATTTCAGAAAAAAACCTAAAATGCTTTTTTTTTTAATTCTCTCAAAACATAGTGAAAACAGCATACAGAGCTCGAATATCCACAGCACAAACCGAAAAACAAAGGAAGTTCATTTGATCTACAGTGCTTTTGTTAAGGTATTCAGAGACTTTAGTGCATTCTTTTTAGAACTAAGCTCAGAAACTATATTCCATTTTTCATTTTAGTAGAAAACTGAACTGTATGAGGCAAAGAAACATTTGCTGAAACGCACAACAGTGAAAACATGGCACTAACAAGGCATTTAACCCAATCGTTATCACAAACTCTGATTCAGGATTCTCTATTGCTTTCAGTCAAGTATACATCATTTCTGCCATGTGAGACATTTTCTTGGGAATATATAAGTAGTATTCCATGTATCCAGAAAGATCTTCAATAGTCACGTCATCCACAAAGGCTCGAGCTTGCTCAGAACAAGATCTAGGAGAACCTGATGAGGCTGTCCCACAAGGGGATCTATTTTGAAGAGACTGGGCATGGACTCCTAGGACTGCCTTTTCGCATTCTGACAGGACGCTCCGCAAGCCAGAGAAAGAGTACACTTCCATGGTTCGCCACTGTTTGCACTGGCAATTCTTGTCCGTACAAGGGCACTGCCTGCCGTTGCTAAGCATGGATAAGGACTGGAAATCTGAGGTTTGGCTAGAATGTAAACTAGTTTCAAAGGATGAGGAGAGAGTAGGGCAATTCCCTCTTGACTTCTCCAAAGGCTCTTCGGCGGTGAAAGCTTCCAAAGGTTCAGTTCTGTCATCACTGGCCTCAAAGTGAGAATCGTGCCTGTCCTTCGTACCATGTTCTGCTGTAACAAAAATGTCTGAACTGATACTACCCTTTGATGTGTCTGCCTGGGTTTTGTGTTTCAGCTGGTTGTTGGCTTTCATATTGCAATACGTAAACTTGGGAGGATGCAGGACAGGAGACTTCGAGCGTCTGCGACGTGGGACTCTTGCCGATCCTCTGGAAGGCTTTCTCACACACCTGCAGGGTTATAACAGGTGAGCAAGTAGGTAACTCCAGAATCTACGCCATAGCTCGATAAGCTCTAAAATGTGACTAAAAACATTTCTGAGATGTTTTTTTTCTGCTTAGAAATATCAGGTGGCTGGTCACTTACAATCTTTGACATGAACAGTGGAGGAGTCTGAAGAAACTGGGGCTCCCCCAAAGGAAAGACACATACAAACAGTCCTTATTTAAAGGCACTTCCCCCCAAATCTTCTGTGTTAAGCAAATGATATTTTGTCATCCCAAACGGAACTGCAGTGCAGAACCTGGATATCAGCTGGAGCTGCCGGCAGAATCGCACTGAATATGCAGGTACTTCAATACAGAAATAATAACCCATGAAAGAGGTGAGAGGGGATTGCAAAGGTATAAGACTTGAAGAAAAGGACTTCTGAGGAAATCAGTGGAGAAGGAAGTTCTAGGTACCCTCTCTAAGAGGCAATATTGTTTTTAAAGTATTTGATGAAAGCCCCTTAAAAAACATCATATCAAACACTTATGGTAAAGTTTTGTAATAGAAAGGAGAAAAAAGATATGTTGAAGCAACTAATTAACAATAACCTTCACTGGAAACAGTACACAAGCGTTAAGTGTCTCAAACCAGAAGCACATGCACAGTGCAGTGAATGGTATCTTTTACCCATGCCACGCTTCCTTTGAGCAGACAGTCTGTTGCTTGGCTCCATCCATGGCTGCTCTTATCGGTGTTCTGAGAATCGTCCCGTCGCCCACAGACAGAGCTGCAATACATCTGAGTAAAAAGGGAAACATCACATTACAGTAATGCCTAAACATACTGCTTCAGAGGTCTAGATTCAGCCTATTTGCTTTAGATGCTTAGCTAAGAAAGACATGTAAGTTTGCAGCCTTGACTTCCTCTATAGTCAGTGGCTAGAGACAGGATATGACAGAGATTTATCTAACCACTCTTACTACACTGACCTCTGTCAAGCGTCTAAAGATAGGTGAGATGAAATGAAAGGAGGCCAAAATGCCCAGAGGCTGATGTCATGCCCTATTTGGACCAAAATGACACATTAAAGGAATGTAAACTCAGTTTCCAAATGTTCTTGTCAGACAATAGTTGTTAAAGATAGACTCCTACTCATCTAAAATGCAAAGTCTGGAACCCATAGCAGTAGGCTGAGGAGTCATCAGTGGAGCAGTGCATGAGGTACAACAACAGACACAGAGAGATTACTAATTTATTTCTTATTAGATTTCCCAGATAAACATAGAATGAAAAAAAAATCTGGCTCTAGAGGTCCAGACAACAAACATAAATGCCTCAGCATGCAAATTTGTATTTATGATGGCTGTATGTGTGATTTGGAACACAGGATAGGAAATCATAAGAAACAAGGCTGAAATCCTAACAGAAGAGCCCAAGTACTCTGCCCAAAGTTGATCTTAGGGGATTAGTCACAAGACTCGAGCTGTTCAAAACATATGCCTGCAAAACAAGATCTTTTTATGCCTAAGAAGATATCATCAGGAATCAACCAGAATTCCACATAGTCTTTCACTGGTAAGACATCAGAAGTGGTACGCTTAACAAGCATAGTTCCTTGTCAGAGAACAGCTATTTTTTTTCCATATTTAACAGAACCTCCTGAAGCAGAGGAAACAAGTAGCAAAGCAAAATGTATTTCAACATGCAGAGGAAGTCATGAGTTCACAGTATCGGTGGCTATGGAGATGAATTCACGAGGTAACATTAATTATCAATACAAAGCTTTCTCTTGTGTCTGTGAATTCTCAAAAGGCTTCAAGTGAACCACCTCACAAAGTGTTAGACTGCATAATTTTATTGACTCCTACTTTTAAGGAAGATGCTTATACTATATATTATCAGTATACCCAGCGTGTTCTGGAGTAAGTTTTTAGTATAAGACTGTCTGCAGACATTTTACTCTACAAAATCCCCCGAAATCAGAAATGATCAGTGCTCATATTTAGCCTGACAATTTCCAGTGAGACTGGGCTCTCCAGCACACTACGAAGTGATGGTGCTGTCCTTCAGACGCTTTCCAAGCAAATCTTCATGCACTATAGTCAAGGCTGATAACGTGGCTGAAGACACCAGCACTTACACGAATGGACAAACAAGTTCTGTATCGCGCAAGGTGACTGTGGCTACCACAACAGTTAAGAGCGGGTTCACTGCTTTGGGCAAGTCATTTCATGTTTTCATACAATCACTGTGTAATTTCAGTTGGATATTGTGTCAAAATTAGTCAGTAATAAAGTACTGCTTTGCCTGTTAGGCAGTTATAACGACTGCATTTCATGTGAAGCAAGGCAGTTGTCTCCTCTTGGAGAGTAAGGAACCTCTCACCAAATGACATTTGAGATTCAAAATAATAGAAAACAAATACAAATACATAATAAGAAACTGACAAATTAGACAGTCCTTTTTGTTGCTCACTTACCCTGCTGCATCCACTCTCAGCTTTTTGAAAGCCGTCTGCAGACTCTCTTCCTCTTCATCTTTAGCTTCCAAGTCCATTGATGGGCTCTCAGTGTGTTGCCAGCTGTGCCATATAGAATAAACTGAAATACAGAAGTTAGGATCTGTGTTGAGGTCTGAACACGCGTGGTCTCTACAAACCCGAAATGACACGTGTAACGGAGGCTCGTTCTTCGGCTCGTTCTCGCTGCCCAGACCTGCCTTCACTTTTCACCGTGAGCTCCAAACCCCGCGCTCCTCAGAACAGGCACAGCCTGGGTCAAAAATAACGACGCGTCTGTTGGCTTTGGGTTTTTTTTCACCTCACCGGGTGAGCCGGCGACACATACCCGCCAACTAGCAGGACTCCGGCTGGGGCGGCGAGGGGGGCTCCGCCAGCAGACCCAGGGACAGCTGGGCCCTGCCCCCGCCGGCTCGTCCCTGCGCGACCTCCCGCCGTGACAGCCGCGCCGCCCAGGAGAAGGGAACCCACGCCAGATCCCCGAGAGGCCCCACGCTGCTGCCGCTGCTGCCGCCGCACCCCCCGCCTACCCGAACGCCCCGTAGCCCCTGGCAGCGCAACGCTTCACCTCCCGGGGCCGCCGTTTCCCGACCCCACCCCCCGTCCCCTCACGGCTCCGCCAGCTCCCCCGGGGCCTCTCCTCACCGCCTCGGCGGGAAGGCCCGCGGAGGCCCCGCCCCCCCCCGCTCCCCGGGGCCGTCGGGGCGCTCTCGGGGGGGGGGGGCGCCCCCCCGGGGTGTCACTCACCGCCGCTTCGCGCCCAGGGCGGGGGGGTGGTGGAGGAGGGGGGGGTGGTCGCGGAGCACAACAGGAAGTGAGGTCACCGCCCCGCGGGGGCGCGCAGGCGCGGGCGCCCCGTTTCCCCCGCCCTGCCCAGGGCGCGTGCGCTGAGCGGCGCCGGCCCCGCCCCCCCCGCCCGCCGTTGCTTCCGGTGGGAGGGGGCGGGTCTCATCCCGGCGGCGCGGAGCGGCGCGGCGCGGCCCGGCGGGTCCGGCCCTCGGGCGAGCGCGGTGAGTGTGGGTGGCGGGGCGCCTTCCCCTGCGCGGGTCCCTCCTCTCTCCCCTCAGGCGGCCAGCGCCGGTGGGGCCGTCGCGTCCCCCTCCCTCGCGGGTCTCCGGAGCCGCCGCCGGTCCCTTGGCGGGGGTGGAGGCCTCTGGGGAAAGCCCCGGCGGTGCTGAGTCACCCCCGCCGCCGGCTGGGCCTCCCCCCCTGCGCCCCCCTCCTCCCGCCGAGGGGTCGGCACCGAGCGCCGGCGGCAGGGCTCGCCCGGAGCTGCGGGGCCGGGGTGTCCTCGGGGTTGGGGGGGGGGAAGGCGGGTGCCGCTGGGCCCGGGGGCTCCCGCACCTGGGCGGGGGGGGGCGAAAGCCTGTGAAGCGGCCGGAGGGCGGCTGCGGGCGGCAGCCGTCTGCGAGCGGCCGGGGAACCGCCGCTGCCGCTCGTCCCCCTGCCCGTGTGCTGCCCTAGGGTTTGCCGCTGTCCCCGTTCGGTGCGCTGCTCCTGCTGCTGAAGGCCTTGGCCGTGAACGTCGGGGAGCTTTTAATCCCTTTACGTGCCCGTCTTTAAAGCCAAATGGAAGTGCTGGTGCGTTGTACCGTCGGATGGAGTAGCGGCGGACGCCCTGCGGTGTGCCGAGCTGGGTTGGTAGCCCTGTATTGCTGGGAAATAGCTGAAAATAAAATGGGAAAGGATGGATGTGTCTTCCCCTAGGAGATGAAGAACATAAGTTTCAATGTGGTTTTTGACACAACATCGAACTCTGGTTGTTTTTCACAGTAATGAATTGTTTCTTGTTATCTGTGCTAGTTGGCTGGTGTGTCTAAAATGCTTAAGCTTATACTTAGTTATCACAGAGTAGGTGGGTTCTTATCTGAATAAATTTGGTGTCACTTTGAGGGTTTACTGTGTCAGTGATGAAGGGCAGCATGATAAAATATTTAGTCTAAAACTGGTGGTATGTTTTGAATAATGTACAGTGATTTAAAAACTTCTTGCTCACCTTCTTGCTAAGGTTATGTAATACAGAGGTTTGGTATTTAAAAAAAAAAAAAGGTTGTAGGCTGATTTTTTTTTATTTTAAAGACTCTTCTTTTTGGGTCAAGCAAAAATCTTACTGACGTAGGGACCATATGTTTCACCAGAGCAGTATTATTTAACTAAGAGAGTATATAAAATAATAACTTGCTTAGACGAGCATCCTACTGTCAGTCTCTGCGTTTGCTTCCTCCTCTCATGTTTACTTGCTGTCTGACTCACTGGACAACGTGTGCCTTGAAGTTGTTATGATACATTATCCTTCTGCGTGTGTTATAATAGCTATCTGCAATACAGGGCGTCCAGATGAAATCATAGTAGAGCGAGCAGCCGGAACAAGAGTGGGGAAAGCTGCCACCTTCAACAGGAATGAGGGTGTGAGGGAGCAGAAAGTACCACTCTGTACTGCATAAGTAAATGAGCTGCAGAGGTTCAGATTACTCCTCTCTCTTCACCGAGACTGTTTCTTTTCCATGCTACAAAAAAGCTGGTGCTTAGTTGGTAGAAGTAGTACTAATGTAGGCATTATTGCTGTATTATTCGGTAGAGTTAGTGCTCTGTGTAAGTGTGATGTTCTTACAAGAGCTGTTATCACTTGATGGGTTTGGATAGTTACCTTCGTAATGGATTGTTAGAGCTTCAGGAAGATACACAATCACAGAGCAGTTGAGGTTGGCAGAGGTCCCTGGAGGTCCAGCCCCCCTGCTCAAGGAGGGCCACCCCGAGCCACTTGCCCAGGACTGTGTCCAGATAGCTTTTGAATATCTCTGAGGAGGGAGACTCCACAGCCTCCCGGGGCAGCCTCTGCTGGTGCACAGTAGTCGTCACAGCAAAGAAGTGTTTCTTTATGCTGAGACAGCACCTCCTGTGTTTTGGTGGCCTCTGGTCCTGTCACTGGGCACCACTGAAAAGAGCCTGGCTCTGTCCTCTCTGTACCCGCCCTTCAGGTATTTATATACATTGATGAGATCCCTCCCAAGCCTTTTCTTCTCTTGGTTGACCAGTCCCAGCTCTCTCAGCCTTTCAACATAGGATTGATGCTCCAGTCCCTTCATCATCTTAGTGGCCCTTCACTAAATTCTCTCCAACATGTCAGTGTATCTCTTGTAGTGGGGAGCCCAGTGCTGGACACAGCACTCTAGCTGTGGCCTCACCAGTGCTAAAGAGAAGGAAGGATCAGTTCCCTTGACCTGCAGCCCAGGATACCGTTAGTCCCTTTGTCACAAGGGCACATTGCTAGGTGATGTCCATCCTGGTGTCTACCAGGACCCCTAGGGCCTTCTCTGCAAAGCCGTACTGGCACATGGGCTTGTTCCTCCCCAGGGGCAGGGCTTTGCACTTCCCCTTGTTGAAGTTAGTGAGGTTCCTGTCAGCCCCTTTCTCCAGCCTGCCAACGTCCAGTGTATCAGCCACTCATTGCAGTTTGGAGTCATCAGCAACCTTGCTGAAGGTACACTCTGTCACATCATCCAGATCATTAACAAAGATGTTAAACAGGACTGGACACAGTATTGGCCCCCAGGGTACACCACTAGTAACTGAACTCCAGCTGGACTTTGTGCCACTGATCACCAGGGCCCAGGCGTTCAGCCACTTTTCAGTCCACCTTACTGACTGCTCAGCCTATGCTTCATCATCTTCTCTATGAGGGTCTTGTGGGAGACAGTGTCAAAAGCCTTACTGAAGTCCAGGTAGAATATATCCACTGCTCTCCCCTTGTCTACCAAAACAAGAATGTTGTAGAATGTTGTCAAGTATGACAACCTTGTAACTTAAAAAAAAGACTGAGAAGATGATCTCTTTGCGACCCATACAGTGTGGCCAAAGGCTCTCGCAGTAAAGGCACCCACACCAAATGGCCCTGTTTTTCCAGAAGTAGTGAAGTCAAAAGCATTAAATGAAGCAGGCTAATCAGCCAGGTAAACTTCAACAAATACTGAGCTTGAGGTAGTCTGGTGTAGAACTGAGACTTGCTACCGTCACTGGTTTCTGCTCAGCAAAAGCAAAGCCATGCTAAGGAATCAGGCCTTTATCGAGTATTTTTTTAGCAGAAGCATGGCCGGTGTAGGATGTGCATGTGACCGCAGAACTGTAAGGCACTGAAGAGCATCAAGTTTAGAAAGATTTGACATTCCTTTGTAGCTAGATTAAATGATGGCCAGGGTGGTTTTAAGAAGAAAATACATCAGCCAGTTTGCCAGTTTTTATCAATTCCTTTTTTAAATTTAAAACAAGGCCTACCATTTGCTGTTTGTACTCTTATTTGTGTTTGTACTTGTTCGAGAGCCAATAAGAGAAAATTTTAATGGCTATTGGCAATCAAAATACCATGTTCTGATAGGATAGCATAACTCATGCTGGGATTAGACATAAGATCAAAAAAATTTTGTTTGCTTAAAACTTTATCTTATTTTAAGAAAAATCTGTTAGGTTTGGGTTTTTTAAGTATATATGTAACATCAAGTCCCAAAGTAGACTAGTAGCAGCAGTTGTAGAAAGTCAACTGTTTCTAATACTGTTGTTCCTTCTTGCCTTTCACCTCTTCTGGAATTATTCTGGTAACACTGTAAGACAAATGGAAGAGTCTGTAATGGATGTGCAAGACACATTGACACCAAATTTTACTTTAAATTGCTAATTCACCTGTGCAGTTGTACAAGAGACTATTTGTTCCATTCTTTGGTATCATAAGGATTCTTCTGAATCAACTTTCAAAAATGTTCTACTAGAATGACCTCAGCTTTGTGCACTCAGTGTGCTATTTTGAGTTTATTTTCATGTATTATGATGCTGCTGGGCAACTAATGTTTTTAACAAGGCAATTGGTCCTTATTTTCATATGTCTTTTTTTCTGTTTGTAGCAGTACATGGTAACTCTGTCACCTTCTGGCCATCCCAATAATGAAAACAGAAGCTAAGGATGGAGAAGAGGAAAGCCTGCAGACAGCATTCAAAAAGCTAAGAGTTGACACAGCTGGGTAAGTAACACCACAGGGAGGTACAGAGTTAACACATTACAAACGGGCTCGAAGGGAACACCCTTGCTGTTAAATTTGAAGGAATGAGGTAATTGCAAAAGGTTAGGCACTGAAAGCCTTCATTGTAGTTAAACTGAAATAAATTCACTAGCTGTAGACTGCGCTTCTCAAGGAATTGTAATTTGTTTGATCACTGTTGGCTCCCAACAGGCTTGAAACAAGCCTAACAATAGTCAGCAGTTGACAATATGCTTGAAAGTAATTTTGGTGTGAATCTGGCTGCCAGCGGTTATGACCATAGCACTAGAACTCTACTATTGAAGTTAGCATATTGTCATGGCTCTGAAGGCCTGTCATGAGAATGAACTCCCATCTTTTCCCAGGAGAGAAATGTTCTTTCCATGTCAGTAAAGGAGAGCATTAGATTCAGTGCATGATTCCCACACAAACTATTTTCATTGCTGTCATTTACAAATTTCCTATTTATAACCAAAATCACTAAATGGGAAAGAATGCTTTTTTGTGTTGTCTTGTTTTGTGGGAGATCTGACATGTGTCACTTACCCTCCCTGTCCCAGGTAGCAGAACACAAGCAGCATGTGTCTTCTGTTGGTGATGATCATTTTTATCGGGGGGGGGGGGGGGGGGGAGTTTTTTTCTGCTGACAAACATGTGCCATTACATATTACTTGTATAGTACTGTGTTTCAGTAAGCTATTGTATTGTCAGTGATGCAATTATGCCGGTAACTGAAATGAAATTGTAGGTAAGGCAGTATGTAAATAAATACTAAAATGATAATTAGAATTACCATAGAACTTAGACCGTGAGTAGATGGGCTTCTAAAGTTATCTTTCATTTAAGTAATTAAACTTGTTATAAATGAATCACCATGCAAATGCCTCTCATTTCTTCAGTATCTCTAGTCCCACGCCCCAGTCAGGCGTACTTAATTACTTTGGAGTTTTTACTGTTGGCCTTCAATTTTCTGCTCTGTGTTCATTGTCCTTCAAATGGAAAATTGCAGATGTTTGACTAACAGTTTGGACTCTATTAAATATCAGTTAACCCTATCCTAGATTGGTGTGTGGGGACTGCTTTTCAGGGAATCTGTCCTGCTTACAAACTAATTTAACGTACCATTTGGAAAATCATCTCTTTGTGAATTCCAGTGTAATATGTGAAGTCACAACTTGGAAAAATTGTTCTTGGGATTATTACGGCTACTTGAAAATGGGAGTTTGGGAAGAATTTGCAGCACGACAAAAACTAGTAAATCTTCCAAGGTCCCTGACTTGAATAACAGTTGAAGATCTGACACAACAATGTTGCTCAAGTGACTGAACTTGCAATAGTATGAAGAGTTTTAGCTTATGTGGTCCTAGACAGAGGCTTAAGTGTTCTTCAGTTAAACAAAGTCTATTTATGTCCAAAGAACATTTATTTTTAGGAAAGAATGGCTGATTTGTCTCTGGAAAAAGAGACGTGTTTCTTCAGTGATGGTGTTTTTCCCCTCCCCTCTCCCGGGAAACTGAAATTTAGCCATTGTGTGTGCTTTGTCATTGGCATGTGGAGTTTGGATTTGCAGTCTAGTTGCTGAATGGCATCATGTTTAGTGAAAGAGTCTGTTATACAAACTTTTGAGATAGGAATGTGTAAACACTATCTATCTGATTTGGGTCGTCTTTGTGGGCAGGTCTTTTAAGACATAGTGTAAATGATTTGGAGCAATCTTTTGTGGGAAAGAAGATTCATAAGTTTTTTCGTACTCATAATGCTAACCAATTTAGGCTGATAACTTTTCATTCTGTCTTTCACAGATCCACTGCATCTCTCTCTGTGGGTGAAGGGACAAGTCCAAGAGCACTAGTTAGAACAGTGGCAGATGAAACCAAACCTAAGAATGTGTGTACTTCTAAGGAAACCTGGCATGGGTAAGAGAAGCTTGGCATTATCAGACTACTTCAAATGATACTGTGTTGAAAGGGAATTTTAAATAGACAAGGTTTCTGGTAACTATGCTCCTAAACAAGGGACCCAAGTTTTCTTTATTAAATGGCTATATGAAATACTCTCCACCACCTTTTTCTGTTCATATGTGACTACTATTCTTATTTACAATTATGTGAAGTGAAAGGAAATGCTGTTCAGCTATAGGTTGCTAAACATTATAGATGTTTCTTAATATAAACCTGAGCTGCTGTTTTTGAATCAGACAATCATGAATACATCTCTTTCAATCATTGTTTGACATTGCAGAAGCTGTCACTGTGCCTTGGGAACTAGATTAAAATAAAGAATTGGTTTCTGGAGTGTCTATGGAGAACTTCACGCTCGTCTCCTGCTGAAACAAAACCACCCTTTGCCCTTGATTCATTAGTTTTGTGCTGTCTTGTGCTTTGTCATTCTCTTAGAGGTTATTTTGTCATGTTTTGTATGCTTTACTTATTTTCTAACCTTAAAAGCATGCACTTTTGGTTTCATTTCTCAGGTGTTCCTTTTACGTTTTATACAGCTGCTTGACTAGAACAAAGTCAAATTCCAAGGTAGCAGAATATCCTGAGCAAATACTCTAAGCTTAAAGCTCTTGCATGCAGTATAAACACAGTAGAGATTTTGCCCAATGTTATTTGTAATCCAGCGATAAGTCTTCTACTACATCTTCCCTCCCTTTCGTATCTTTCCCTGGTAGGTCTATGAAGAAGCCTTCAAGAGGAGTTGTAAGAACCCAGCGTCGCAGGCGTTCCAAGTCTCCAATTCTTCATCCTCCAAAGTTTATCCATTGCAGCACAAAATCACATTCCACGTGCAACCAGCTAGTGCACAAAAGTCAGATTGATGCCCAGGACGACAGCGGTGGGTTTGGGATGCCAGTCCCAAAGGAAGCTTGTGCACACGAACGATGCAGTATTGCTCCTGACATTGGCCAGAAGGGAGCTGATGTTGAGTCTTTGGGAGCTTCTGTTACACAGTTGGCATCAGAGAACAGACAGGAGAACTCTGCAGCTGCCGTTTCTCTAGTATCCAAAGCAAGCCTAAAGACTACGGAGCTTTCTGATTTTCAATCTATGTCCAAGCTGAACACAAATAAGCCATGTGCATGTGCAGATAAAGCCTGTCCGTGTAAACGATGGCAAGATATGGAAGTGTACAAATTCTCTGGCTTGCAGAACACCCTCCCA
The DNA here is from genome assembly GCF_964188355.1 of Buteo buteo. Classification (NCBI taxonomy): domain Eukaryota; kingdom Metazoa; phylum Chordata; class Aves; order Accipitriformes; family Accipitridae; genus Buteo; species Buteo buteo. The sequence continues at coordinate 69,187,251 of NC_134172.1, forward strand.
TTGGCACCTGATAGAAGAACAGTTTCTGAGGATCACTCCCAGTCTTTGCCATCAAGAACTCCCTCAAGTTCTCCACGCTCTTGCTCTGAGCAAGCCAGGGCCTTTGTGGATGATGTGACTATTGAAGATCTTTCAGGATACATGGAATATTACCTGTATATTCCAAAGAAAATGTCTCACATGGCAGAAATGATGTACACCTGACAGCAATGAGCACTAAAAACAGAAGGGTGGGTGGTTTAAATCTGCCCTCAGTCACACTCATGTGAGATGCAGCCCACTCCCTGCTCACTGTGCTTGCAATAAAAACACTTCTTTGCATCTTAGCTAATGTTCGTTATTTAAGCTGGACAAACAGCTCAGCTTAAGCATTACCATTTAAGCTTGGCATAGATAATGAAGTAAACAGAGTGAATGTGTTTAGAGCATACCTGCCTATACGTAAGAGACCTAACACTTGGGAAATTCTACTTCATTTTCAAAATCCTCTTGTTTTGGTTTGTTGGAGGAGAAGAGTCTCTCAATTTTGGTGATGAGAGCTTTTATTGTGAGAAACTTGGTGTAATTCAGCTTCTTTGAAATCACTTTGATCGCAGGTTGTTAACACTTGTAGTTTTGGACGCTTGTGCCTCTGATTTTGTTTCATAAAGGAGTGACCATCTTCTGTCCTCTTCTTGGTACTATTACTGCTCTAGGCAAATTCAGGAGACAGAGTTGTCTTTTCTTGGGTTGGAGGCATTGTTACTTCTTTGTGCCTAAAGAGGCTTTATTTCTGATCGGCTGCACAGGCATCCTCATGCCCTGTCTTTGATGATGTTAGTGTAGTCAGATGCTCTTAGGTTAACATAACATTTGCTTACCAGGGTGCCTGATGAGGAAAAGAAACTTGGATGATCAAAGCAAGATTGTTTCAAGAGGTTATTCTGATCTCTGTAGTGTTGGTTAGTGGAAAATGTAAAGCAAGGGTAACTTTTTGTTGGATGTCCAACAGGCCTTAGAGACTTGTCTGCAGCATGAGAAATACCCTGCTTTCTTCAGGGGGATTGCTTCTTCAGTTAACCAAAGGAAAAATGAGATGATGGACTCTGTTCAGTGTGTTGTGAGGGCTGAAACAGCATTTGCTCACTTCAGTGGTCTTAATTCATGCACTCTTATGGTTTTGGCTTTTTTTTCTTTAGCTTTGTTCAGCCTGCTCTATAATACCAAGTATAACCCTTCAAGAATTAAGACCTATAGACTTGAGTGAACAGTTGTCAGCTGCACAGTAGGGAAATCTTGAGCACTGTGTTTTCTTTCTCCTCTCTTCCAGTCTTTTTACTAAACCATTGTCACTTTAGATGCCTTCTCCAGGTTCAAAACATTGGTGGAGCCTTGCATTCTTCCTGAAATCTACTTCTTCATAAACAACCAGCCTGCCATACTTTGTGTGTGTCAGCACAATCTGTCTTTATACATATGTGTATAGCAACAGAGCATCCCATCAAATAATATGATTTGTTGAGGGAGAGATGAATCGTATTAAGTTTGTCTTTACTATTTGCAGTGCCCAAACTTTTCTGACCTGTAAGGTCTGGAGAAGAAATGGAGACAATTCTTTGGTGTTACTCTCGGGGTGGGGGGGTGGGGGTGTATCATTTCTGTGGCAGTACCTAGTATCTTAGAACTAAGTGGCCATGCAAATTTACCTGTTCTGCCAGTTCTGAAGTGTCATCTACCACTTGCAGAGTGTACTTGGGTCCCACATCTCCCTTCCATTTCTCTGCTTTTAAATAGCTGTATTTTTACCACCTGTGTTCTGAATTCAAGGCAATTGTTGGGTAACTATTGTCTGCAATACTGGGACACAAAGTGCAAAATGACCTTACTTCTCAATTAATTATTCTTTACTGTTCCCAAATGATTGTAGGCAGCAGCCACAGCACTGTTGTGGGGCTGAGAACACCTTTCAAGACCACGGTGCTTTTTACCATTTCTTTCATTTGTCACCATAGACCTGTACCTGCAGGATTTAGGATCGCAAGGTCAAGTGCGATCCTCATTATAGTACCTCCTTATAGAAAGTGGATTGAAATCCAGGAGGTAATGCAAAAAAAAAAAAAAAAAAAAGAGCAGAAGGACGGGAAGTGGTGCAGACTGGGAAGCAGTGTGAACTGGTGCAGATTGGGAAGGGAGCAGTGCTGGGCCACTAGAGGTCACCCCCAGGCCGGCTGCCGGCTGGCTGGGTGCAGCAGTCTCTGCTGCCGCCTCAGCCTTTCAGGGGAGAATGTGACTTTTTTTGCCAAAATGAAGAAATAAGACCAGCTTTGCGTCGTGCCTTTGTGCACACACAGCGTTAGTGCTTTCTGAAGCTTGATTATGTGGGTATGTTAGAGGTCAACGAAGGCTCTCTAAATGCCAATATCTATATAAGTTATTAATATTTAAATGAAATGTACTATGAGTTCACAACTCTGCAGTGTAATTGGGAAGAGTTGCTAAGTAAATGATTACATGGTCCTGAACTTGGCATCCTTTTAGGGCAGTTACAACATATTTGGGCTGGTAAATCCTGGAACACCATGAAATAGAAAACCATGGGCAGCTGCAACTGCTGCCTTGACGCTTTCCCTTCTGTTACTACAAGGTGTTTTAAGATGCTTTGGTCTACCCAGAAACCAAAAACCTCTGGTTTTGCTTTGAGAAAATATGAATTTCCAGCCCTTAATCATGCAGCAAGAACCTTGAAAGCATGACTGAGTAGTCTAAAAGCTTAGCTTTAAAAAAAAAAAATCCAACTTGAGCCAATTTCAAAATCTGACTTAAAAAAAAAAAAAAGGAAAGCTTTAGAGGACTAGTTCAGCCAAGCGGCACTTCTGAGTTGTATTGGAATCCCTCACCAAAGTGCCTATTCCTTCCTGTGGCTGAATAAACCTGAGGCCTTTTGTAATTGGCTTTATAGTGGGCAGCTGGTCCTTCTCACCTGTGCCTACAGCTATGTTCTAGTTTATATGCTGCATATACATACTTAGCTTTTCTTGCACTTATATATTGTATGGGTTTTTTCTGTGTCTCTTTGTAGAAACACTAATGGGGAGGTTGTCCAAGTTGTAAAGCTGTGTTATGTGAGTCTGAAACTTGCTGTTGTCTGTGGCAGCTTTGCCCCAGAGCTCGGTGTGGGTCTTAGGAGCTCTTCTCTAAGGGCAGAGCACAGCCCGCTGACCGCACGGTCTCACCCCATGGGTCTTGCAGCTTCTCAGCAGCTCGTGGTCAGTGAGGGGAAGGTCATCTCTTCATGGTCTTGCTGTGACAATGTCTTTAGGAGATGGGACAGCTGTGGCTGGAAGAAGGGAGGGCTTGGATTAGCCTGTTACCTGGTGTTTCATTCCTTGTCCTCTCTACCATCTGTATTTGATGACATGGATTGTTACAAGCAAGCAAGGTGGGCTGTCTCTACTAACGTGTCTGCAACTATCCCAGGGGTAGGGTCTCACCTTTCTTTTCCAACATAGACTAAATTATGTGCCAGCTGTTAAACGGAAGGAGATTTTGGCGAGTTTGTTGTTGTTGGGGAGAGAGGAGGGAGTGACTACTGGTGAATTTTCTTCACTACCCTAAAGCAGCTCTGGAAATTCACAGGAGCGGACAGGGAGGCGAGTTGCGCTGCCCTCAGGTGAGTGGGATGCACGCTGTAATCTGGGTGAGGGCTGCACGTCCACTCCTTGTTCTGACCCTGCCTGCTTCAGGACCGCTGCCTGCCGCCTGCCGGGGGGGGGGGTCCGGCGGAGCGGGGCACGGCCGCCCTCCCGGAGCGGCTGCCGGTGCGCCCGGTGTGGAGGGAGCGACGCGCCCCCTTCCCAGGCTCTATTTTAAGCAGACATTTACTTTCCCAGCCATCTTCTCCGCCTGGATCCCTGCCCGGGGCGGGGGACGGGGGGGGGGGATGCGTCTCTTCCCTCCTTCATAAAAGGGCCCCGAGGCGGAGGCCGGGCTCCGGGGGGTTATTTTTGGGAGCAGCTCCTGGGATCCGATGGCCTTGTTAGGGCAGCGCTGACCTTTCTCCTGGCGGGGGAGGAGAGCGGAGCGGGCCGGGCAGGGCAGCGGCGGCGGCCGGGCCGGGGGAGCGCGGCCGGCTCGGGACCCCCTTCCTCCGCCGCGGGGCTCGGCTCCATGCCCGCGGCGGGGGCGCGGCGGCGGGGCAGGTAGCGGCGCGGCTCGGCTGCCCCTCCCGGGGCCGGGCCGGGGCGGGGGGGGGAGCTGGGGCCCGGCCCGCCCCTCTCCCCTCCCTCCAATTTCTCCTTCCTCCCGTTCCCCGGCCCCTCGGCCGGGCGAGGCGAGGCAGGAGCCGCCGCTCCCGGCGCCCAGCCCGGCTCCTTCGGGGATGCGGCAGCCGCGGCCCGGAGCTCTGCCCCTGGGAGAGCTGCCCGGCTGAGGGGGCACCGGAGGGTACCATGAGCGGCGGCAGGTTCGACTTCGACGATGGAGGTGCCTACTGCGGGGGCTGGGAAGGGGGCAAAGCCCACGGGCACGGCATCTGCACCGGCCCCAAGGGCCAGGGCGAGTACTCGGGCTCCTGGAACTACGGCTTCGAAGTGGTGGGGGTGTACACGTGGCCCAGCGGCAACACCTACGAAGGCTACTGGTCCCAAGGCAAGAGGCACGGCCTAGGAATCGAGACCAAAGGACGGTGGGTTTACAGAGGCGAGTGGACCCATGGCTTTAAGGGACGGTACGGCGCGAGGCAGAGCATGAGCAGCGGAGCCAAGTACGAAGGTACCTGGAATAACGGCCTGCAGGACGGCTATGGCACCGAGACGTACGCTGACGGAGGTAAGGGTGACTCCGGAGGGGCTGAGAGGGTGACGAACGGCGTGATAGCCAGCCTGCGATGGCAGAGGCTGCGTGTTGTGCCCGCCGAAGGGGTGACCTAATCCCGTCCCCGGTTGCGAGGTCCGGACAGGCGTGATGGTCCACGGTGAACCGTTGGGGTGCTTGTGTTGAGAAGCAGGGCTTGGGGGGCAACCGCCTCATAAATACGTGTGCGTCCCCTGTCCCCGCTGTCGGGTGCGGCGTGTGCGGCTCGCTGTCTGCGGACACGAGGGAGGAGCAGCTGGAGTGTTGCCCTCGCCATCCCTCCCTCGGGAGCTGCTCTCGAGTGTCCATATCAATAGTGAACACCAACCAACTTGATTTGTGTAGTCTGTGACTCCCGGTTCCCCAGGCACTGGTTATTGCTGTTCATCACTGAACTAAACCAGAAATGCCTCGCTGGTGTGCGAATGCAGCGAGCCGTTCACTCGCTTGCTGGGCAGCGAGTTGTGAATGTTTTCACGTCAGATAGAAGCCACCCACGGCATCGTAGAACACTTTGCCTATGCGTTAGACACCACTTGCATGCCCCTGACGGGCTGCCTGGACATCTGCCTTGCTGAACTGTTTTGGTTGAGTTCGTCTAAGCTGTTTACGTAGTCACACTCCTTTCCCTAAAATAAATCCCTTTGATTACTTGGAAGCTCTCAACCCCTGCTAGTACATAAGTGCACCGCATAGTCAGATATTTGTTGTGCTCTGTAAATGCTCAGTCTAATTGTGTTTTTGCATTAGCGGCAATTTGGGGATTAGAAACATTGCAAGAATCTCTGTGCAAGTAATTCTGTAGCTCTTCAGTACTGTAATGTTCCAGGCTGCCATATTTAGGATAGCTAAATAGAGAGGGTGATTTGAACGAAATACATTTCAAAATATGGATCAGAATTGCATCTATGTTTATCTAGGACAAGTAATGGAGTTAGTTTGTAAAGAAAAATAACAGTAATGGTATAAATTTTCCTAATGAAAAGCATCTGATTTATAGACATTAGAAAAATGGACTGATTCAAGACTGACTGCCAGGGTAATGCTTTTTCATAGATGTTTCTCAATGAGTTGCCTAGGTACGCGGCTAACTTTAAGCCTGGGAATATAGTACTGAAGTTGACTCATTTTCTTTGTGCCCTTGGAGGTTGTAGGTACAGACACGAACTGATGTGTCCCCCCGGCTCTGTAAATTTTCTTCCCCCTCTGCCCTGTGGCTGTGGAGCAGTTAGATGCTGACCTGCACAGGTTGCACAGTGGCAGCGAGAGGTCAGGCTAACGCACATGCATGCACTCGTGCACTGCAGAAACTTCATGTGTGGTCGTAAGACTTGTAGGTTATGTGTAAGGTGTGCTCTGGTGAGTACCGTGCAGTGATCAGGTAACTGTCAGCAACAGCTGCCGTTGGGACTTTAATTTTGGAGATGTCAAGGTCTCCTATGAATTTGCATGGCCGCTTCCTCGCTGCTTCCTAAAATGCATCTTCTTCTAAGAGGGCAGGGTGACTGGATTTCAAGTTAATGTTGTACAGAATTTTGAGAGGCAAAACTTGATGTAGGAGTTTGAATATGATTAGATCGCGGACTGAAAGCTTGGGATAGAAGAGGGAGAAAGATGAGTCAAGAATTTCTCCTGTAAGGATATGTAAGATATTGCTTCGGTCAACGTAGTGCTCCCCGGGGTGTTGTCCCACACCCAAGAACGTGCTGTCTGTGCGATCCCTGGTGCCGCCCAAGGTTGGCAGTTTAGCCCTGATCCGTGAAGATGTGCCCTGCCAAAGCCTCCCCAGGCAGCGCTGAGCTGAGCCCTCCGGGTCCCGGCCAGACCTGGCTCACAAGGGCTGCGCCCCGGTGCCCGGCAGCCGCTCCTTGCGTTGGGCCATCGCGTCCTGGCCGTCTGAGCCGTTCATTCAAGACGTGAGCTTCTCTGAGCGGAGGGGAACGTGTAGAAAGCTGCATCCGAAGCCAAGGTGGGGATCGCCAGCCAGCATCACGTGCGTCGGACAGGGGTAGAATGATCTTGCTGACTTGCAGGACAGGCTCCTGTTTTGTCTCCTCACCTGTGCACGGTAACCATCTGCAAGATCCAGATGTGGCCAGGCTGCTAATTGGACCTGTTAATATTTGAATTTGAGGTTGCCAAGATAAACATCTGGAAAGGCTTTGGAAATCTGCCGTCCCTTGAGTAGGGGACGTGATTCCCAAGGTCCCTGGAAGCTAGCCACGCGAGGAAGAGGGCTCTGGGAACGTGCAGCTCTTGCCAGGTTGTTAGAAGCTTTAGGTCATGGTTGAGCTGCCTGCGGGTTTCAGGGAGATGTAGCTGATTCTAATGTTCTAAATTAGACTTTAAATTAACTTTATATATATATTTTTTTATATATATACACACATACATAAAAACTTTCAAATACACTTACAAATCACAGACAACCTTGTATTTTATATTGTGGCTGGCCAAGGCTGGTGGCTAAATAAAGTCCAAATCTGCAGTGAAGCTTTTGGAAATCATGTATGGATTTTTGGTGTCTATTAAGAAGTGGACTTATGGTATGGTTTAGCCTAGGCACTACATGGGTTGTTTGCTTTTTCTCTCAGCTACCAAATGCCCATTTTTGTGAAAACTACAGGTGACTGATGGCTTAAATGACTTGCCTTCTCTAACATTGAAATCAGCCAAGGGGTTCAGAGCTCCTGGTGT